>NW_021163085.1:357500-957500 GCF_004324835.1 Dendronephthya gigantea
ACAGTTCATTGCAAATTGAGGGGCGTAGAAATAGAAGTAAAAATAACCAGATGGGGTAGTTGGGAATTTGTTGGACAACCGCCAACCATGTGGTGTGTTTGAAATAAATTTTTTTTTAAAAGGGGTTTTGTTTGTGTATGATGGTGTTCTTCAAGAAACTATGTAGTTACGTGTGTAGTAATAGGTTGTGTAGCGTTGTTGGTGGTGTTTAAATCAAGGTTATGTTTGGAGGTAGGAAGAAAAGTAAAACAGAAGAGAAGAAAGGCAAGCATGTGAATCAGTATCCCCGTACGCGGTGTTTCATCCTTTTGCGGACTCGTTAGCGGGAAGCAGGGTTGGCTTTGTGTAAATGAACCATGAAGATAAGAAGTGAGTAAAAGTGGTGTGTGTTTGCAGAATAATGAAGAATAAAAACTGCGTGAAAGTGAATTCGTAAAGGGTAAAATAGAAGAATTAAACTGTGTGTCTTACCAAAGTTGTTGTTGTACTTGGATAAACCAACGCGATGAGCCATCTTAATGATTAAGGTTGTTGTGAAACCGTGTGGAATTTTATCAAAAATCGTGTAAAAAATTGCTTAACAGCAGAGCTTATATCCGTTCAAAAAGCTTGATCGAAAAGGGGTCAGGGATTACACGCGTGTGCATAAAATGCCTTAGTATGTTTCGTCACTGGGGTCAGGTGTCAAAGTCTGTGTGGGGGATAGTGGGGGTTAACATGTCAATTATGGTTGTGTGTGGACATCGAGGTTTAATTGTGATTTGTTCGTACGTTGTACTTCATGTAGTATGGTTGGTTATTATTGTTCAAGTTTCATTTTATCACCGTAGTCATGAGTTAATACAACTATGGTCGAGTTGTTTTGGACTTTGGTGAGGAATTACAATGCAATATCGTCATCTGTGGGTAGTAAAATATCCCGAGTCCTAAAAACCTTTTTGGTCGATGTTTGGCAATGCCTCAATCGTGAGGGTTTCAATCGTGACTAGGGTGATCAATTTAAGCTAGTCAAGGTTTTTAATTAAGGCTTGTATGTATTTAAAAGGTTCATAATCAGTTTGTAAACCGTGCATATAATTGTGAGTGTAAGGTTGTAGGTATATAGATATAATTGGTTACTGTATATATACAACCTATGGACTGTACATTATATTACATAAGGATTGTTGGACGTGACCATGTTCATGTGGTTTGATTTGAAGTGTATTTTATCTGTGTGGTTGAACATTTAGGTTTTGTTCAGGCATCTGGTCACATTTATGGCTTAATTCTGCTAAGGACAAGTATTTTTTAAAAAAATTTATTCTATACTTATGTCAGCAGGATGCCCAGGATGCCAGATTTGAGGTGACTGGTTAAGGTCATGTAGTTTTGTTGTTTTCACAGGAGAGTGCCACAGGGTTTGCTTTGTCATGTGTTGGTTCTTGCATGTTCTCACTTGTAACCCAGTGTGTCCCAGTAAGTTCTTTGGTTTGTTATATCCACTCTGGTGTTTTCAAGGTGGTATTCAGACACAATGTCAATTGGGAGTGGTTAAAATTTTTTGTATCTCTGTGTTCAGGGTGGTGTGGAGGTTTTTGGCTGGTTTTGGTTAGGTTTGGGGTTGATGGAAGGCTTGGGGGATTTGGGCTATGGGATGTTATTATGTTTGGTTAGTGTTGTGTCTGGTATTAAGTTTTGCTGTGATAAGTGTGTCTCTCAGGTTAGTATTACGTTGGTAGGCTACAATTGGAGGTTCTTGCCATAGACTCCTCAGTGTGGGGTCATTCTCCAATATATTCCAGTGTTTACGTAGGATGTTTGCAATGTATTTTGTGTTTGTGTTGTATGGAATGGAGAAAATTGGGCGGCTTGTGTTTGCTTGGTTTTTGGTTTCCTATTGAGTAGGTCTGTTTGAGAATATTGTAGGGCTTTGTTGAAGTTAGTGGTGATGGTGTCATGGTCATATCCGCGATGGATCAGTGCAATAAGGAGGTGGTTTAGTCGTTGTTGTAATTTGTTGTTGTCTGTAATAATGCGTCTGTATCGTAGTGCCTGACTGTAGATGACTGCATTCTTGCATGTGGTGGGGTGAAATGAACTTTTGTGTAGTAGAAGGGTTTTGTCAGTTGGTTTAATGTACAGGTCTGATTCCAGTTTGTTGTTTTTGTAGATAGTTGTGTCAAGGAAGTTGACACATTCCTCAGAAAAGGAGAAGTCAAATTTGATGGTAGGATGGAAATTGTTGATGTATTTAAGGAATTTTTCCAGTTTGTCAGTTCCATCTATAAATCTTATCCATTCAATAGGTATAAGATTTTCAGGAGCTTGTTGGAGGAGCTCGTGTTCAAGTGCTGCCATGAATATGTTTGCATAGGTGGTAGGTGCCATTGGTGATCCCATAGCAGTGCCGTGAATTTGTAGGAAGTGTTCCTTGTTAAAAGCAAGGGCATTTCTTCTTAAGTACAAGGGATAGGATGTCATGAACTAGTTTCTCCATTTCAGGGGTAATTGTGTTGATTTCTTTCAACATGTCTATACAGGCTTGTACATTAAAGTGCCTATATCAACCTCAGGGAAATAACCTACTTAGATGGATTAGACGATTTTAAGAACATTTGCAATATATTTGATAAGACGAAAATTTTATCTTCATGTACTTTTCGGGCCTCAAAGTTGGCTTTTTTCGTGTTTGACCCTGAGGTGCTGTGAGTAGGAACTAGTTACTCTTTTTCACCTGAAGTGACGTACATTGGAGAACACGCTAATTTTGTAAACAAGAAACACGCTTTAAAATATAGAAACATTGCGGCAATAAAGTGGGAAATCTTGTAGTATATAAACCTTTTGGTTCGTTTTTCGCTAAAACGAACTAGCGTGTTCTCCAATGTATGTCATTTCCGGTGAAAAAGGGCAACTAGTTCCCACTCACAGCACCTCACAGTCAAACACGAAAAAAGCCAACTTTGAGGCCCGAAAAGTACATGAAGATCAAATTTTCGACTTATCAAATATATTGCAAATATTCTTAAAATCGTCTAATCTATCTAAGTAGGTTATTTCCCTGAGGTTGATATAGGCACTTTAATGACGGTCAGCCAACTCTAGGGTTTGAATTGGTATTTTTCCTCTACAAGTTGTTCACTGTCGAATTGGGAAATCTAATACGCCAAAGAGAAGAAAACCAGCCAATTCGATTTAAACACAGCCTCCATTCCCCGTTCACATGATGCCGGTACGAAATTCTATTGGCAAAAAATCATTACGGTTCGAACTGTTATAACAATACCAACATTTTTTCACACTGGTATCACATGAACGCAACTCTGAATTGTAAGAATTTTGTTAGACCCATGAAATTTCAATCCTTACCCTGCCATGCCCCCTCATTAGGGAGCAATATTTAACTCACTCCGATTACTGTCTCGATTTCGAGTCGACCGCACTGGAATTATGATGTCATGTGAAACCCAAGAATATATGTATTTTCTTAAAACTAATCAACGTGATCGTTAACTGCGAAGTTTTACATGAGTCCACAAAAAGTCTGGAAACTCTGCACGTGATTGAGGCTCAGCAATATAGCAAGAGAGGTCTGTTACACATCAACGACGTTGCTTATGCTTTCTTTTTGTTGTTGGAACAAGAGCGTGTAGACAGAATCAATTTGTTCAAGCTGGCAGATTTGAAAAAGAACATGGTTGACGATTTAATCGAAAATTTAACAAATCTCTCCATCTTCATTTTAAAGAGATTTTTCAGTACTCGGAAACTGCTGATGATAAGGTGAGGATAAATGCATACTCTTTGGAGCTTATATATATATCAGTGTAATATGATGCAATTTGATGCAACTGTGGTCACTGTGACTATATATAGTATTTTGCTTTGATAATTCTTGTCATAACATATCTATTTATAGGAATTAATAACTGAGATGTACAACAATGTGATCACGTGTTACCTGAAGATGCGTGCAGGGCAATTTTTGTAAGATTTTCGTCGCGACTACCATATAAAGAAATCTTTAGCTCTTCGAAAGTCCCTGGAGATCAGAAAAGAAAAAGTGCGAAAAAATCAAATGAAGGTGCAGCTTGCTCAAATTGAGCAAGATAGAAGCTCTAGAAAGCGGTCTTCGCACATCCGACTGTTGGCTCTTGTCAACGAAGTTAAAGAAGAGATTTCTAGCCTGTACAAAAAACCCGAATTACGGTATTTATGCACGCCTACAAAGTAAGATTTTTTAAATCGTGGAATAAAGCTAAGCTAGCAAAAGCCTTGGTTCAAGCGATCTCGGCATATGATCACATTCTTCTCCATCAAGAAACATCAATTTATACCGTGGAAACAATTGAGACTGAAGTACCCACTAATAGCCAAGCTCGACAAGCTCCTGTGTTAAGATAATGGCGGGTATGAAAGAAAATTAACTCGAATGTTGGAATATTTATATATGCATGTTAATAACAAAAGTTTACGTCAGTTACGTTTGTCGTTTCTAAAATGACCTACACCAAAAATATGCATTTCGCACTAGATTGCATATTGCGCTGTCTATAATGGAATGTTAATGACCACATCTCCGTACATATTATATATGTCTGTTTTAATAGTCATTGTCGACTAAATAAATGATCTCTCATTAAACCTGCATACAAATTGTTTTTTGTATTTCCCGTGTTACACTTCTTGCTTATGGTGGTTTGTCCAAAAATGACTGACTTTTGGGTGCCCTGGACCATTCTATACGTAGGATTGTCATTCTGCCTGTTTGCGCCACGCAATTGGTGTTGACATGAAGTGATCCTCCTTGAGTTTTTCATGAAAATGACACGAGTTGCTATTTTGATCCCCTTTCCAATGGGACCAAAAATATTCTTGCCATTTATGGTCAGACAACGAGCCGACCCTTGAGCTCTACTCTTCTCTACATTGTTTCATAATTTCTTGAAATTATGCTAAATAATTATCAGTAAGTAATATTATGCCTACATAGTTCACAAGGTGCACATTGTTGTTGTCCATTATAACAAGTGTAAAATCCGCCATGGAATAATGGCTAGGGTACAGAAATAGTATATTATAATATATTATTATGAGCGCCCCGACTTCGTGCAGTACTTCAATCCATCAAAAACACCATTGGATCTTCAGTCATCATATTGTATCCAATGAAATGCAGATCACAAGGATTACCACTTGAAAAACTGTCTGTTCGCATCTCCTCCTCACAACAAAATAAATCCAAAGCAATTCGGAAAAGATTTAAAGATTATTGAGCAGGAATTTGGAGTCGTGACAAGGTATAGTAAAAGTAAGTTTAAATAGCACAAGAATCTAAATAAAATAAATAGCCTACACGAATCCCGCTCTTCTCATCTGCAGTACACCTTCCCAGAATTTCAAAACTGATGCCGGGCATATACATTATATATACGATCACATGAATGTATAATTTGCTGTATATATATTCCTTTATTAAACATAATATTGGTCACGTGATTCAATCTCTTTCAAACTATTGTAAAAACTTCCAAGTCACATCATTCCTGTGAGTTGGTGTTTTCCTCCTTTAACTGTCATCTGCAAATCTTCCTATAAGAAGACGCATTTACTAATAGCACCTCAAAATACATATTGTATAGTCTTTATAGCATGGCCCATGATATAATATATTGTAAATTGTACTTACATAATCTATATTCACATAGTTACATACCTGAATTTTCATCTCATCCATTAGAAGACTGCCCCCAATATTCCTCTGGTTTCAGGTTTTGCTGTTTTGCTTCTCTCTGCACCATAAAATCACCTGTCGTTCCAGCCCTCTTCTTAGCTAATAGAATTTTTGTAGTACCTGCAGATAATAGGCAAGTATATAAAATACCATTTATTTGACATATACAAGATTACATTCGCTGATACTAACGGTTTGCACAGGTGGACGATGTTCACTAATCACTGAATTAATATTTTTCATGTGTTTTACACTCTGTACCAACCTAATAAGACGATTACTTGGAAGGACTAGAAATTGTCGCATTGCATCCAAAGCTCGAGGGTTCTTGCAATAAACATTCAAGACATATCTTATAATTCTAAAACATTTAGGAATGTGCTTTAATTAAAAAACTTACGTTCGTTAATATACTAAATATAATCAAATGAATTTGCTAGATAAGATTAGGCACCTTGGATCCCATCTGTAACCATTTGATGATTGCTTTGAAAGCTGTTTCATTTGCTGGTCCCAAAGTAATTTAAGGTTAGGTGGAACATCCTTTATGTTGCTCAACTTCACAATTTCCATAAGATCACGATTGTCTTTGTCCACTAACTCTATCATTTCAGTCACCTTTACCCGAGATTCTTTCTTCATTTCATTGTTGAGCTGCTTTCTTTGCACTGAAATCCTTTTTTTGAGGCCTATGTTATCCAAGCAACGTATATTGCACTTCTTGTGTGGAAATTCTTTGGCTGACAGCGAGGTCGTAGCCCTGTGTTTTGATGACCTGTTTCGAAAAAGTTTCGCTGTGTAGGCACAATTTTTGTATCTGCAAACGCAGATATATTGCTATCGCAAGCGTACCGTATGTTAACACATAGCCATTCAGCGATGCGCTTATATAATTGACACTAGCTAGGCAATCAGCGATTAGTTTATTACGCGCTCACACTATAACCTAAAGCATGCAGAAAATATAAACATATGCTCTCATATACTCGTGACTCATTGCAATTTTGGCTTCATGAAATCTTGTTCTGTGTTTTTTTATCCAAGTTTTTCTGAACATGGAAACTTATCCGCATGAGGTAAATAGTCAATCTCTTCGGAGATCAAAACAATCTCTTCGGAGATAGAAACAATCTGTTCGGAGATCAAAACAATCTGTTCGGAGATCGAAACAATCTCTTCTGAGACGATTAACAAAACCCAAAGAAATTCACCAGCAAACCATTATACAAAAATTATATACATTTGTATTGTATAGATAGCAGCTGTGTTAGGTGTATAAATTCAGATCACTACACGCGTAGCTGCTGTTGTTGCCACCGACTGACTGTACGGAAATTGACAAAGCAGACAAATATCAAGTGATCTAGAGACCTTGCACCTTCCAGGTTGCCTTTAAAGAGAATTATATTGGCTATAAGAAAGAGAAAAAGTAGATCCACTTTAAAGCATTATTTTGTAAGAAATGCCCCTAGGTCATCCATTTTAAATAAGATAGCTAGTAATTTCAAGCAATGTTGTCTTCAATTTGTGCTGATGCGACATATTTTTATCAATTCATTTGGATATTTAAAATCTTTTGTCAACTTAGTAGAAAAAAACATTTATATAGTAACAAAAATACTTTTAATGTTTTATACAGTCACAAGATAGCAAGCAATATTGCTAGTAAACAATATCACATATCTCAAAGAAAACTAATGTTTTCAGATATTGAAAGAAATCCTGGTCCTGTTCAAAACAACAGTCCCACTAGACTGTCATCAAATGTAGTGTTAGAGCAAAAGTTAAGACCATTTGATGTTGGTGGTGATGGTGACTGCCTTTTTCGAGCTGTGTCTCATCAGTTGTATGGTGACCCTCATCACCATCTACTAGGTCGAGCATTTGGCATTGCTTATATGAGGGCTAATCCTGAGAGATTCATTGAAAGTAACACTGAAAACTCATGGTTAGAATACCTCAATAATATGTCCATGCAAGGGTCATGCGGTGAAGCTATGATTATACAAGCTGTGGCTGATCAGCTGAAGTTAAAGATAGTCATTAGTTAGACACATGAACAATTTTCTGAATCCATTTAGTACTGGGATATTCACCAACAGATCAACTTAGAGATATATATTTAGATCATATAGATGAGTATCATAATGTATCAACTTTGCCATCAGGTACTTTTAAATCCTGAAGACCTGAACAGTCAAATAGGAGCTCTCAGCCTCACCAAAGAAGAACAGAATATATGAAAAAATACATGAAGGAAAAACGAGCTAATGAAATACAGAGCCCTGATGCTAAGCAAAAGCGAAGAGTACATGCAAGGGAATATAGTAAATGCAAACAAGCCAATGAGACCTCCCAGCTCTCAAAACAGAGCACATCTATATTACTGTCATGACTGACATTACTACATGTTACTAAGCATATTTCGTATTGCTTGAACAGCGGTAAAAATAGTGTAGGTAATCATCAAACCCTATTCACCAGAAGATGGGAAATTAAAAAACATGGCCAAATCCATATGGTCCATTTGCTTGCCAAACTAGATGTTTGTGACAAGCACGACATGGACGACAATTGCTTATGCTGTTCCTCGCTGTCGGACGTTACGGTAACAACTCTTGAATCTGCTACCTCTAATTTGAAAAACTGATGTTCATCATTGCTTCTAATCCTTTGTCTTATGCATGGCGTGGTATACTCAATTAGACAAATTGCCTCATCAATTGTTCTTAGAGAAATTTCTGTGATGTCGTTTCCCCGAATTTTGCAAAACGGAACTTCTCTACCGCATGTGCTTATGGTAATTAAAGGCGTAGGCACCATGCTTATTTTAATTTCGAACGTAAGACGGTATCCGTCAACAGCAACAACTTTACTAGGTTCTGGACTAAGAGGGCGCATTAGCCTGATTAACTTCTTGTCGGCAAGGGACGAGTCGACAATCCAGCCAGGTCGATCAGCGCTAAGTAACTTCATATTTTGAATGGTTTGATGAGTTAGCTCACTTATCACTGTGCAGCTTTTATGGAGTCCATTAATTGAACGCTTTCGGATGTAGAAATAACTGGTGACTTTATCAATATTATTGATACGAGATATTTTTTGTTTTACTTTTTCTTCCCAAATATCTTGGATAAGCATCCCTATGACTGTACTTAAACTACTGTGTTCCCCAACAATTCCCTCTTCTGCAGCGGAGTTTAATATCACTTCAATTGTGACCAACTTATTGTCACAATACTCAAAGTTTGAAGTGATCCTATACAGAAACGACATAACAAGTGAACAATTTTTCGTGTCCAAAATTAAAAAGGTTCGGAGTTAGTTTGCTTTACAACCCTAATTCACCTTTTCCTATTCCGTTCTTGCGGTACCGCTCTGGCACACTGTTTTAGTGTACATTGATATTGCAATAGTACAATATAGTTGTGCATGTAGATATGAAAGTCTAAATTTTACAAAACTGCATGGGTGAAACTTATGTTGAAATTAGTTTTTATTATTCATTGAAACTCTTAAGATTGTGCCGTATGTAATGTTATGTATAGAAAGAAATGTTACTTTTATAATTATGGTTCGGAAGTATGCGCGCAGCCGGAAGTACGTAGTAATTATGATATCTGCGTGTGCGCATGTGTTCCACACGCTTCATTCTTTTTGAATTTTGGCGAACACGCTTCTACGTTTTTGTCAGTTGCTTTATACTCGGAGTATTTTCCATGTAAAACGGTTTTTCCTTCTGACTACAAAGATTCCAAGGTGAGACATGTTGCTTAACTTTTGTTGTATTTTTTACTTGTTTTAAAATGTTTTTTAATCGTTGCTAGTACGAATTTCACGATCGGAATTCGTTGACATCTTCAGTCGGATGAAGTTCGATACATGCATCTGATACGTGTTCTTTTTTTATTTTTCGTATAGGAAAAAACTATTATGGGACAAAATATGGATGTACTTGTATACTTCTATTTAGTCCTGACAATGATGTATAAGAAATATAACAGATTTTGGCTATATTTTTCCCGGGATTATTTTGGCAGGATTTCTTTTTACATCGACTTATTTTTGTGTCTTTCATCTGTTTTGTACATTTCCCACATTTTTGGGCCGGTTAATGCAGTTATTTAAAGTGCCTATATCACTTGTGGGATCTTTACAGATTTGAAAAAATTGTGAAATTTAGAAAAAATGGTTGAATGATTTGAAAATGATTTGAAAAAATAGTTTATAGGTTCTACAACCTTTTTTGATATAATTAAATAGTTTCGAAAATACGTCGGTTGGGGGGACTGGGACTCAGGAATGATTTGCAAACACGTCGTCTTTTATAATGTAAACATGAAGAGTTTCACTGGCGATATAGTTTGCGCTTCTCAAGAAAAAAATGCGGGAACGGTGCGTTGTGTATGGCTGTAGCAACTGGGCGAGTTTTTCTCAAAATATTTTACGTTATTGGAAGATCGAAGTAAAATTGCAATTGACAAGAACTCGGTTCCTGAGTCCCAGGCCCCCGAGCACGACGGAAATTTAGGCAAATCATCATATTTAGATGTAAATATTTTCGAAACTATTTAACTATATCAAAAAGGGTTGTAGAACTTATAACCTAATTTTTCAAGCTCTATTCAAATCCGTAAAGGTCCCACAAGTGATATAGGCACTTTAAAGCAGAGAACATCTCTACAATGTATATTCAGGTACAGACGATTTTTGACTTTGCACTTTTGTTACTTTTATACACGCAAGTAGTTTTGCTGCCTTGCTATAAAGCCTTGCCATGAGGCACATATTTAAAAAACCCATAATTCTGTAATTATTTTGAACTATTTTCCAAGCATTCTCAGTGCTTGAAATTGCATCTATGTTGCTGGTGTTTATAAAAAGATATAGACTGTATCTTTTCGGTGAATTATTCAATTTTACAAACATTTAGGAAAGTACTTCGTGCTTGATACACTGAGGATTTGGACCGCCTAACTCAAGGGTTTTTTCCCCAAATGAGGATTTTTTCCCCAGGTATATAAACTATGAACTTTAAGATCTTAGAAATATCGGTCCTATAATATACAAATGCGGCAATTAACTTACCACAAAAGAGTGTTCACATTTTTGCAAAATCTGGCACCGGCCGTATGCTTCGTCCCCATTTTGATGTACACTTTGCCTTTCGGCTTTTCTCTCTGGCAGTATTTTCAGACTGTCACTGTTTTCGGAAAACAATGGAAGCTTTTTAATTTTGTCTGTAAAAGTATTTTCATGCAGACAGCGAGGTGTGTATAACTTTATAAACAGCTATACCTTTGTTTGTTTATACATATAATTAGTGACTTGATAGATAGCGACTGTGTTTTGTTTCAATGTTTCCCCTATATTTTTTATATTTATAAGCATTTCTTAAGAGACCTACCTGATTAATTCGTCCACAGAGATACGCAAATCACTTTTTTTATTAATATGTACTTTCAGATAAAAAAAAATTAAACAAGTGCGCTATTTTTCACTGTTCTGGAAAATTAGTTTTATATTGCAATAGTCAATACTATTTTGTTTGCTTTCAGAGTTTGCGTTTGCTGCCTGTCGCTTTATAAATTTCCCCCCTGTTGCTAAATTTTTACTCTCAAAACGTTATAAACTGTGCAATTTTTAAGCCAATTAAATCACACAAAATTATTTGAAAATATGACGAATACCAGGACCTGTGGCATCCCGCATCAAGACAAGAAATTTCTCGGCGAAATTTTTCAATTTTGTGTACTTTTTCCCAACTTTCTGACAATATTTTGACATTTTTCTTTGGTAGGTCTATAGCAAAATTATCAGTGTTGATTGTGCTATATTTTTTTATTGGTTTTCGTTAACATGTATGAAACATTTTGCTGTTAATTCTATTTATAATCGTGAATCTTAAGTGAGAGTTGCCAACCTTATATATTATTACTATGTTGATGTGATTACTAATGAGCAACAATGCGGCGCGCGTTTAGTGGAAAAAGAATGGGGCGAGTTTGGTCACAATCAATAAGTTACAGATTTCTACCACTATTTTTGGGCTGCCTATTGCTGTGATGTAAAATTTCACTACTACTAAATTGTTACTACTTTTATTTTTTAACAATTTCAAAAAAACATATGGAGAATAAACATCAATACAAACTAACCAATATTTATAACCATAATTATATCTTGCTAAATCATTCATTTCAGCTAAATCTATTATTGACCATGGTTTATTTCTAGCATTAATATCTACCTTTAATCGTTTATACAACTTCTGTGTTTTTTCGTACAATCTATATTTTTGTAAGTCATCACTACTTAATGTCTCCCCTTTCAATAATCTCCCCTTTCAATAATAGATGCTTTCTTTATTAAATCAATGTCAAAACTTTTACTTCCTCTTTTTTTCGCTGGCATTACTTCTTACAATCTAAAAAACAATCATACCGAATTGAAAATCGCATCAATACAATCTCCTAACATTTGTTCATGTCGAACAAAAAAAATGTTTAAATAATCAACACCAGCATACATGATAGATTTTTGCAGATCATCTGAGCTGCACCCACATGCAATAGACAAAGTTCATTTTCCTTCTCTCCGTGAAGAGCTGCAACTTCATCAGGCTTCATGTATGCGCCGTGGATGGCAGCACTATTTTAGCTCTCTTTATTTTTATCAAATTGGACGTATAAAAATGTTTTCTGAAGTCAATTGTCGACTGATAAACTTTGCTAAAGGTTCCATTCAACCGAAATGGCCACAATATCGAGGAACAAGGGCAGGTTTTGCTGTCAATGAGCAAAATTTACAACGCCGATCTCAAATTAAAGTGATTCAACACCGTATAGTTGATCTAAATATCACCGGACAAAGACATCAACAATATCGTAACTTGGCTAATTGTGTTCAGATCAACGTAGAACCACCAAAGAAAAGAAGGAGTTCACCGTCGGCTTTCGTACCCTCACTATATTTATCTAATGTTATGTCTTTCGCCCCTAAGATCGATAAAATCTGCCATTACGCAAGTGTCAACCAGATACACTTGATTTGCATAACAGAGACCTGGCTTAAAAGCCACATCCAATATATTATTGCTATCAAGGGCTATAATCTCATGCGGAGAGACACGGTTGGAATCGAACACAGTGGAATTTGTATATATGTTATAAATAACATCAATTTCACCATTTTAGAAGACTTGCAAGACCAAAATCACGAAGTTCTTTGGATAAAGCTACAACCCACACGTCTCCCAAGAGGATATAGCTCTATTGTTATAGGGAATGTTTACCATCCACCAAGTGCCAATAATCAGAATTTATTGCAATATCTTTATTCATGCCTTTAGTTAATTGAATCGCATTTTTTAAAATGTGGAATTATGCTAGTCGGCGACTTTAACCAGTTAAATATTTCTAGACTTAGAAACTGCTTCTCCCTCAAGCAAATTGTGAAATTTCCAACCCGTGGCTCGAGAACCCTGGACTTAGTTCTGAACAAACCTAAACTCGTTTTACAAAGATCCTATTCAACGACCTCCCCATGGTTTATCAGATCACATGTCTGTGGAAGTTCAACCCAGAGACAGATCTCAGCTTCCAGAACAGCGCTGTACTATTAAGTCAAGAGATCTGAGACCAAGTAATCGTGCTGCTATGCGTACATATTTCCAGAATGTTAATGTTACAGCTCAAATCAGTACAGTTAACACATGCACAGAAAAAGTTTCAGCTCTGGAGTCAATTGTTCAAGCGTACCGGCTTGGCTCATTAAAAAGAATGCAGATTTGTTGGCGGACCCCATATCAGACATGATTAATTGTTCCTTTAGCAAAAGTCCTCTGCCCGCAGTATGGAAAACGGCGGATATAATACCTATCCCTAAGAATAAGCGGGTTTAAGAGGTTAACAAAGATCTTCGACCCATCTCTTTAACACCAGTGCTAGCTAAAGTTGCAAAAGAATTTGTGGTAGAAGAGCATGTGCGCCCGGCTGTTATTAAGAAGATCAATGAAGACCAATTAGGATGCATTCCGAAGTCCTCAACAACTCAAGCTTTGCTGACTATGGTGCACTTGTGGACAAAAGACACCGACGGAACAGGATCAACAGTAAGGGTCGTACTGTTTGACTACAAGAAAGCTTTTGACTTAATAGACCATCAAATTTTTATTGGTAAATTAGCAGCTCTCAACTTGTCGTATTCCATCCTGTGCTGGATAATAGACTTTCTTAAAAACCACAAGCAAAGAGTTAAACTTGGTCAGGACTGCAAATCCGAATGGCGTGATATTCCAGCAGGAGTCCCTGAAGGGACCAAGTTGGGACCATCGGGATTCCAACCCCCACCACGACGAAATGTTACCATCATCTTAGGGAAATCAGCAAAGAGATCCCACCCATGAAAAGACAATGTGAAGCGGAAGAATTTTGTCAAGAACGGAAACATGCACAACAGGAACGCGAGATGGCCATATTAGCAGCAGAGAAAAGAAAAGCAGTAGCAGATGCCAAGCTCAGAGCTATAGAACAATCAATCCTCGAAGAGGAAATGCCTTCGTTACAAGAACAGTTAACAGTTAGGAATGGAGGATGCTAGATCACGTACCCAGTCCTGGATCAATGCGCAAGAACAACAAAGTACTCCCAAGGAAGACCAAGTTGAGACAGAAAGACCTGCCGCACCACCTATCACAGAACCCGGCACAACCCAACTAAAACCAAGTGTTGAACTTGATGCCAAACAGCAAGCTGCGTCCTCAGAAGTCGTAGTTGCAAATCGATGCTTTGAAGGAATTTCACAAACTAACGAGAAGATCGTCGTCAGCCTGGCCAGACAGAACCTTCCAAACTGCCATTCCGACGTGTTCAGCGGATACGCTACATTGCTCCACCAGTGGAAGAGATCCTTCCAAACGATAATTCAGGATGCGAGTCTCAGTCCTGCGCAAGAGATGGCCTATCTACAAAATTACATGAAAGGAAGAGCTGAAGACATAATCGATAACTATAGGAAAAGATAACAAGATGACCCTGCAGCCACCCTACGAGAATTATGGGTCGAGTTAGAATGGCGATTTGGAAATACCACAATCCTGACAAATTCTCTTCTTCATAAACTGGGGGAATCTACCAAGTTTTCTCCACAAGATAAAGCAAAGTTATAGTTATTTGCTGACATTTGCAGTGATGTAGACAACCAAATGGTAAATTTCACTGGGCTCTCTTGTCTTAACTATCCGAACGCTATAAAACCCATGGTTGAAACCTGCCCAGTTTCCTTAAGTTCAAATGGGAGAAACAAGTGGTTGAATATGTGGAAGGAAACAAGGACCTCTACCCTACATTCCACCAGTCCATATGATCCAGTCTTATGATCCAGAAGCAGGCCAGATTAAAAAACCATCCAAACGTAGCAGCCTGCGAGCAGCAAACCCCCAATAACCCACATTCAGAAGATGCTAAGAGAGAATGACTGAAAGGCAACCATGTGTTCAGAACAGGGGCGGAAGACATCGGCGAAGATAACGAGGACAGTGTTGATTATAAGAATGAAAGATATTGCCTATTTCATGAGAGAAAGGGACACAAGCTCAACAAGGTTAGAGTGTTTAGCGAAAAAACCCTGGAGGAAGGAGCTGACTGGATGAGAAAAGCTGGTTTCTGTTTTCGGTGCTTAGTCTTTAAACATCGAGCAAAAGGATGCAAGGAGAGTGTAAAATGTGGGAAGTGTAAGAGCGACAGACATCCAACCATATCGCACAAAGACAAGGTCGAGAGACAAGATGATAAAAAGAAACATGACAGCAAGCAGAAAGATGGCGAAGATGTGCAATCGCGATGCGCTTCCGTTTGTCAAGGGAAATCAAGGAGGACTATCCTGCAGCAAGATCTTGCTTGTAGACATATATACCGAGGACAATCCAGAGAACATCCAATGAGTCTACGCTATAATGGATGACCAAAGCAACACGTCAATGATAAGCCCGGAGTTATCGGATTTATTGAGTGCGAACGGTCCCAGAAAGAAGTACCTACTTACAACGTGCAGCGTACAAAGGAAACGAAATACAGTCGGAGAGTGTCTGGTCTTCTTGCAAAGTCAATGAGTGACAGAGTCGTTAAATTGCCAAACCTCATAGAATGCCACCACATACCTAAGGACAAAACCGAGATTCTAACCCCACCACAACGAAATGTTACCCTCATCTTAGGGAAATCAGCGAAGAGATCCCACCCCTGGACAACAACGCTAAGATCAATATCCTAATCGGCCAAGATGCGCCTGAGCTGTTGAAAGTAAGAGCCTTTAAAAATGGTCCTGAGGGCGCCCCTTGGGCCCAGAAGCTTATGCTAGGATGGATGGTGTTGGGGCAAATGTGCCTTGATCGAGTCGGAGCCCCAGTACGTATCTTCGCAAACTACACAGCATTGCAGGCGTCCACCACCATGCCAGTGACCGAAACCGAGATAGAACAGCAGAATGATGCCAACACCAATCCGAGCAACCTAGCAGAAATCCAAACCTTCAGCTTTCCAAATTACTTTGAAGTTTAAAGAAAATTAAACGAATGCTGTGAGGAGACAGAGACCGACGTTTACAAGACCACCCCAGAGGACAGTGAAAGTAGTATGTCATGGGAAGACTGTCAATTCATTAAAATAATGGAGACGGGGATTCAAAAGAACAAATCAGGCAACTGGGAGATGCCCCTGCCTTCCGTTCACAAGAAGTCGTGATGCCAAACAACCGAAAGCAAGCGATGAACCACCGTCATAGTTTGGTTCGTACATTTAAAAAAAGATCGCAAATGGAGGATTATGTAGAATTTATGAGAAAGGTGATTAAACATGGACACACAGTCCCAGTTCCCTGAGACAAAGTTCAAAACAATGAAGATGGTAAAGTCAGAGATAAGGGAAAGGAATAGAGTGAGACATATGGAAAGGTCTGGCAAGAAAGCGTTGGAGTGATGTGCGACGTGAAGCAAATGTTCCACCTGTAGCAAGCTCCACACATTTTCAGACGTGAGTAAAGATGCCATAGGAGCAGCTGTGTACTTAAAGCAAGTCAATAAGGAGGGAGAAGCAAACATCAGCCTAGCCTTTGGTCAATTTAAAGTAGCACCTTTTCATTTCACAAGTATCCCACGACTAGAGCTATGCGCAGCCGTGATGGCAACCCAAACAGTAAAGAGACTCGAGAGAGAACTGGACATCCAGATCCACCATGTGACATTCTATACAGACTCGAGAGTGGTTCTAGGATACATCAAGAACAATGTTAGGAGATTTCAAGTTTACGTCGCGAATCGTGTTCAGGCCATCCGAGATGCCTCCAAACCCAAGCAATGGAAGTACATCAAAACCTCAATAAACCCAGCCGACTTAACAACCCGCGGCATCACTGTCAAAGTACTGTTGGAATCTGACTGGCTATCCGAACCCCACTTTCTGAAATTGGAGTCACCAACCCCCTCGCCAGATGACAAACAAGAAGGCGATATCGATGAGAACAATCTTGAAGTCAGGCATTTGCTGGAGTCATTGAACCTTACCTGGTTAGATCTCCAACGATATTGATGAGAACAATCCTGAAGTCCGAAAGCAGATCAGCACTTATGCCACAAGCTCTGAGAATTCCCCTGGTCTAGGATCAGAGCGTTTCAGCCATTTCTCGAAATGGTGCACACTCCAGCAAGCCATGACAAACCTTATTGCAAGAGCAAATCAATGCAAAGTAGGAAAGGGCCAGTAAAACTCCCACCCTAGATGCAACCAACCGAGCCACAGCTCTCATAATACAAACTGTTCAGTTAGACGTCTTTGTACCCAAAATCAACGTGTTGGAGAAGGAAAACAACAATGAACAAGAAAACCGAAAGCTGTTGTGACAAAGAAGGGCAGTGCTATGGAAATCCAGCCTCTACCGATTAGATCCCTTTGTCGACAAAGATGGTGTTCTTCGGGTTGGAGGATGCCTACATAGGTCAGATTTGGCATGGGAGGAAAGGCACCCAATAATCTTACTGAAGAAACACCATGTGTCCGAGCTATTGATCTGCCATTATCATAACAGTTCACCACCAAGGTCATCAGATTACACACGGGGCTCTGCGTCAAGCTGGTCACTATCCATATCGAAGTGCTACAAGCTATGGACACTAGCTCCTTCATTAATGCCCTTCGCTGCTTTTTCACCATCCGTGGGTCGGCCGCCCTGCTGAGGTATGACTGTGGGACAAATTTCACTGGAGGGAGAACCAAGTTTGGAGAAGCACTCAAAGAAATGAATCAAGAGAAGATAGAGCGATATGTAAAGAAACAAGGGTGTGAATGTAATGAAGATGCGGACATGTTATTTTTGGATGCACTGTTTAACCCCACACTTAAAATGCGACACAGACTCGATTTTCAGGCACTCAGTGACAGTGAGTGCGTAGAAATGTTCAGGTGTGTTAACAATACTTTAACTGTGAGGTTCATTTGCGGTTGGCATTTGCTCTATAAACTTATACATGGTGTTTTTATACTTATATACAAAAAAGTTTGAGAAGAATGACATAGAGCATCTATGCATGTTGTTACGCTTACCAAACAAGTACATGTGTAGACAAGGGACAACTGCGACTGGGTTAGAAGCTCTAATGATAATGTTAAGAAGGTTGAAATATCCTAATAGATGGTCTGAGCTTGTGCCTCTGTTTGGAAGAAGCGACTCTGAAATGAGCCTGATTTTCAACATGGTTAATATATAATAGTTACGTCATTTAAGAACTTCTAGTTATCGTCTTTTTTTTCCAGTTTTAGTATTTCACTTATTGTACAATTTTATTTCCAGATTGTAGAAGATATATATTTGAAGCACAGGCATTTGCTGGAGTCATTGAACCTTACCTGGTTAGATCTCCAACAATTCTCAGATGCAATTTATGCAAGAGGTGCCCCCCATCCAAACCTGCTTGGGATTCATTGATGATTCAATCAGAGGATTATGTTCAGTGGTCACAAAAGAGTACACTGCATAAAATTCCAAGTATAACGTCTTAAATTGTGCGCCATATCGACCTATTCATCCCAATATAGACAATTTTCTTTTTCAGTCAATTCATGCACCCAATAGCCTCATTTCTCATATGTATAGTCCCATCGAGGGTAAGCGGTAAGGGCAAGCGGTGTGTCTACAAAGTTAGAGCAACTGGAGGATGCTAGAGGCAGGGGGGAACGCTACATCATTTATGGTAATGCAACTGATGGTGTTACCAGATCCATCTTGGCTCCATTCTGTGGTGCCATTTTAACAGAAGATCAGAAGAAATTTAACAAAAGAATGAGCAAAGTTTGAGTAAGCATTGAGTGGGGTTTTGGGAAAATCTGCACTTACTTAGCATATATGGATTTCAAGAAAAATTTGAGGGTCCTCTTGCAACCTGAAGCCAAATACTACATAGTAGGTGCTCTTATGACAAATTGTCAACAAGCTTATATGGATCCCTATCAAGTACATTCTTCAAAGTTGATCCACCATGCCTGGAAACCTATTTACTAAATGAATAAGACATTGTAAAATTTCAAAAAAAAGCACTGTAAGTAACAATTATTATAACTTACTAATTATTGAACAACCTTGTTAAATAATATAATAAGAACAAATGTTAACAAATAAACTAGTCTGTTAAAGTTTACATCTTATTGTTTAACAATTCAAGCATCATACTTCTTCCATTTCCATCTTGAAATGCATTTTCCTTTCTTCAATATCTTCTTTAAATTTTCGTTTTGTGCTGCCTGTTTTGTTCTTCTCTTGAGGAGGATTGTCTTCCTCTTCTTCATCACAGGGCAGCAACATTTTGCGTATACTACTTCACCTGAATTTTAGTTGTGGTGTGCATAGACAAGATATTGTTTTTTCTTCATTTTAGCCATAACATTACACCACACAAGAAAATATCTCATCACCTTTTCGGACATTTGGCTTTAAATTGCCTTAGATAACCTGCTTTATATAATTTATATCCATTTTTTTGTGTTTTATTGCTCCAACAGGCTGTCCATCAGGTGTTTTGTCTCCATCTAATACCAAATGCTCTTCCAATTTTTTGTATGAAAATTGTATATTTTGTATATTTGTATATTTCACAGAGTGACAGAGCTGAAGCGGAAATCTTGTTTTGTTCCCGCCAAAGAAATATAAGGTATCTAAAGCAAACATTGTCTTGGCAGCCATGCTGAAAGCCGAACGATCGGCAAATAAATCACTGTGTAAATATGTCGCACAGATCTAGCAACAACAAATCAACAATTGTTGTTAAAATTGTGAGCAGTAAGTTATCTGTTAAGCTTACTTACCTTAAAACATTGGAAAATACCCTCCCCTTCGAATGATTTTGTGAGGCAAATGCCCGTAGCTTGTATAGTTCTATACGTATTTTCTCGCTCATTTTTTCTTCAATTTCACTCTACTTTTCACGAAATATAGTCTATAATATATAAAAGCCAATTTTGGTTTCAAAAATAGTAATGCTACAAAAAAAGTATATAAAAGAATCGTTCTTTCTCACAAGCAAAATGAACTCCTAGCGGCTGCCATTTCCCTTGCAAGTTAAAGGTTACCACATTTCCCATGATGCTTTGCTATAATGCAAATTGCCTATTGAATTTTATAAAGTCCTGTTTAAGAAAACCTTAATACCATTAGGAATTATGCCATAGATAGTTGCATCCAACAATTTCATGCATACATTAATTATATGCCAAGTTAAGATATTAAACATCGCCTACCGCAATGATTATTGTAGCCTCTTCTTGAGATACGAAAACAGACAAAATCAGGGTTGCCAGGTCTTCTGGGACAGGTAAAGCCAAACCAAATATTAAGATAAGCCAAAAGGAGTAAAACTCTTAATTATGGTGAGGGAATCATAGGACAATTTATACACGAATTTATATATTCGAAATGCTGCTTGAAATGCTCAACTTTGTTATTCTATCCATGAAACTACCAATTTACTTGTTTTTGACTTTGTCTAACTTATAATGGCCCAGTATATAGTGCAGAAAGTTCGTCTTCATAATTCAAAGCATTGGATTACTCATATTTATATTCCACGCTTCTAGGCAAAGTCTTTGACTATATCTATTGTTAGTGGTAATTACTTTAGAGTTCACCCTTGGCAGAGGACCTGTGTGACACCAAACACAAGATTTCATGGGAAAACTCTAAAGTAATTACCACTAACAATCCATACATGGTCATAATTATGCTCTGAATAGTATTCTATTTCCCAACACTCATCTTCTTGCTTAGCTGAAATAAGGTATGGGATGAATCACTGGTCAGTGTGACCTCAGACAAGCTGAGGCAGCTTGTCTGAGGTCGAGAAGCCTGAGCACGCCCACGTGAATTGAGGGTGGGTTCAGGGCGGGGCGTCTACCGGCTTGTACGCCAACCGTGCAACTGAGCAAGAAGACGGTATTTGTGATGCGAAGCCCTTTTATATTCTTCGGTGCATGTACTCCTCCCCTTTAAGACACTTATACTTGCAAATTCTGGGTTATTAAGCCTTATTTCCGCTTTGCATATCATTATGAGTGTTGTGAATAGTATTCTATTTCCCAACACTCATCTTCTTGCTTAGCTGAAATAAGTTATGGGATGAATCACTGGTCAGCCCACCTCCGACTACCTAAGTTCCACATGTCATACCGCCCACATACTCCCTTCCTCACAAATCAAATAACTCTATAGACACATCTATTATTTATCTACCCCTTTTTCTTACATATCTATCATTCTCTTATCGATCCTTTACATTTATATATATATATATTCTTACAAATTAATACTTACTAAGCTACAATTCTTATCCAATACTTATCCATTACTCACTGTTTTACTTATCCACGACTTATTCTTTCCTTATATATTACTTATCAGTTCTTGTGCAAATCTATCCACTTCTTATTGCTTTCACCGATTTATCCCCTTGGTGAGGAACATGCAAACAAAAGGAAGGACACGTACAACAGAAAAATGCTAATTATACCGTTCTAGTAGGCTATTTATCTGTCGGAAAGGCGGAAACAAACCGTCTTAATTGATTAATCTCCTGCCAATCCTGCGATGTTTCCATTGCGTCTGGTGATGCCAGCCTAGCTGATGCCCCAGATGGGTTTAAAACCTTTGCCAACTGCATATAATATAACACCGTATGCCGCCTTGACTAACCGACATGGTCCATGATCTCAGACAATTCCGCACCAGACAAAGCCAAAGTTATAGCACAGCCTGATCGAAAACCATGAAGAGTCTCGCCGTCATCGGCTTTCATCTCTCGCAGGTATAACTTGAGTCGGGCCTCTGCCGCTGAGGAAGTCAGAGGGGCATCTTTCACGCCCATATCAGGTGTAGTTGGTCGAAACAGGTAGCCGTTAGTCAAATCAATCCCCAATTGTCGTGCAAGATCAATGTAGGCTTCAATCCCTCGTATGGGACAAATAATCTCATTGGGATTCCTCCGTATGCCAAACACATTCTCATCACCATCGCGGAGGGTCTTACCCCAGACATGATTGAACAAGAACCCGTCATCGTTGGGAAAACGTAGAATTTCAGGAACTTTAACTTGCCCTAAATCGCCTGGGCGATCACCGCTGAAGAAAGCCGTCTTAAAATAGGCTTGGTCCCTCGAAATCCGAAAACGAGAAATAGCATCACTTGCATCTGTCAGTTGTCTGTCTAAATGAAGACACAACTGCGTTAATTTGTCAACAAAAAAGGGTGTGGCTTGTTTGGGAGTGACTCTCGCCTGGAGTTGTTCCGCCGTTACTAGTCGAAGATAATCCTTTAAGGCTTTATCCGCCGCCGGGTTACCTAGACCCAAACGTTTGTCCCACTCTCCGTCCCGGCCAAGGGAGTGGAAGATGGCGCGAAGTTTTCCAATATATGAATCCACGGTTTTGTATGACGGGCGCAAGGGACATTGACAGGCTTGCTTACCCTTCTGGCCCAGATATGGACAACCCTGACCATGAACTTGCGTTTTACCGTTAGCATCCTTGTAGATAAGGAACCGACATATGTCCCGTGGAGTAACTGTTGCTAATGTCACTTGTCCTGATAAGGCGGCGAGAAAAGTTTCTAATTCTGTTCGCAATGATTCCTTTTGTTTACAATAGCTGGTAGCCTGGTCATAGTGCAAAAGTTGGTGGAGCCGTTGATCGATGCTAATGAGGTCAATGTTGGCAGGTATTATGGTTATTGGTCTTTTAACCTTCCTCCTGTAACCACATCGTTGGCAAAAACGAAAATCGTGGTCATTAGCATGATTACACGTCGGGCAGCGAACAGATGGTATAAACAGTTTTGCGATTATGGGAAGGTCCTAAGACAAACAAAACACATAGTTTAGAACATAATTTACTATGATTTTTTTTTTTTTTTTTTTTCATAGGTTATTTTAATGACAACAACCAAACGACAAGAGAATCCACATGTTCAAAGCTCTAGTTCCGCTCAAACAACTAATTGCTATAATTGTATAGTTCATTTTTAAATGTCATATATGGCAAAAACTGTTACGACAATGTCATATCTTCTTTCACACTGAGAATTAATTAGCGGAGTAAGCAATTACATTACATTTCACGTTATAATTAGGGGAAAGTCAGAGAAAATGCCCACAAGTCGCCCGGAAGATTTAAATATGGCTGCCATCCCTTTCTTGAAGGTAAAAGCAGGGCATCCGACGCACCAGATGATGCTACTTTGTATTTTGCCGTCGAAAAATGACTCAACACCGGCCACCAATATTTCCGCGGATATACATCCAAGATGAGAACGGTACACGATTGGCGCTGTTGTTTAAGGAATTTCACCAGGGGACTTACCAGCACAAGAGGTGGGAAGACGTAAGGGCGACGCATTAATTCGACAAACTGCGACAAGTCTTGCGCAAATAAGTTCACCCCCATAGAGTTGGGGGACGGGTGCGGAGTAAAATGAGGCAGGGGATGTCCTACTTTATCCGTCATGACGTTGGAGTCCAGGGCCATCAAATCGAAGGTATGGCTCTCTGGTCCTCCAAATTCCCGTTGAACGTCGCGCCACAGTCGTGGTGTCAGCTTACAATCTAAGGGGGATAATCTGCGCGAGGGGTCATCTCCTGGATTGTCTTTGGATGAAACATATACCATTTGGAGCATGATATTCAGCCGGATGGTAGAAGAATAACTGCTTTAACACCCGGTTAAGAGTGGGGCTTTTACAGCCTTGATTGTACCATACGTTCTTCACAACTTGGTTATCAATTTGGAGATCTACTCTAGCATCACGAACGTAATCTTGAAAAGCATTGAGCACCTTATCGACTGCCAAAGCTTCTTTGGTTGCAATATCGAAAGCCATCTCATCCTGGGTCCAGTAATCAGAGGTTTGTTGTTGGATGGGGTATACAATTGTACCACCCCATCCCGACTGGGAAGCATCTGTTGCAAGACGTACTGAGACATGTCGCTCCTCGCGCCAGGGAAGAGGATCATCCCAATCTTTGAGGAATAACCAGTGAGCAATCTCCTCCCTTAACGCACCCCGTACCGGGACTGGCTTTAAAGTGCGTAAACCTTTCGAAATTGCCAGATTTATCTCGCGCGTAAACAGGCGAGCGGCAGGAACTGCTATGGAAAAGGAGACACACTTTCCGACAATGCGTTGAAGAGTCTTGACCGAGACAGTGTGCGAGTCAAGGGTTGTGTGTATGAGAAGAAAAAATTTCGTCTTTTTGCTCAGGAGAAGACGGAATACCTCATGAGCAGAATCCGTTCGAAATCCAAGGTAAGGTACTTCTTTCTGCGGTATCAAAATGGATTTACTTAAAGCCAGAAAATATCCCAGGCGCACCAGGTAGAAAGCCACAAGAAATATCGCTGATTCTGCCGCTGCGAAGTTACGCTCGTCGACAGTTTTCAAGTTGGCATAGTCTCCTTGCATTAACGACACTTGTAACTGCCCATTATGACGGTCATCAATATAAAGTAAACACGGAATACCAAGGGAACGAAAAAAAATTAGAAGCAAGAAGGCCAGTTGTATGGTAAACGTACGGTGAAATTTTCCACCCAAATGGTAACGTGTCATAAGTGAAATACCAACCGGCCCATTGGAAACCAAAAAAGGTACGGCTTTCCTGGGACAAAAGGAGGTGGTCGTATCCCGACTTATCGTCGAGAACAGTTTGATAGGAATCTTTAAATACGTAACGTGGCAAATCACTCAATTTATCCAGAGAAAATGGTTTGTCCTGCATCTACAGATTAAGGAAACGTGCGTCATGGCAGAGACGCGGTTTGCTCGGTTCAACAGTGAGAGGAAGCACTAGATGTGGTGGTTGGACCTCGCCGACCCGTCCAACTAAGGAGATTGCCCCATTTCTCAATCATTCCAGTAGTTTTTGATGAATAAAGTGCACAAAGGGTTTGCAACAAACATTATTTTTAAACACACGCTGTGGAGGGCGAATCGAGTCGAAATGCTCCCCCTTAAAATTTCCCTTAAAGTGTCTAAAATAAGGGAAAACAGATACTTTTTCTTTAATCCATAAGAGTACCTCCCGCTGTATTGATGATGGAGTATTACCCGCCATTTCGTGCCAAAATTCTAGATGTCGATGTAGTTCACCAGACTGGAAGTACGCTGGATCACGGAACGTTAGTTTCCGGACATTCCCAATTGTATGTCCCTGTTGGACTAAGTGGACTGTATGCAAGAGTTGCGTATTTGGCGCCCCCTCTCCACTGACAAGAACGGGCTCCCCGCTGACATCCACCCATCGTTTCGCAGATTGTGGAGTAATGTCAGTGAGTAGTTCATCAAAAGTATCAGATTTTTCCCATACCCAAAATTCAGCCTAAAACATAAGGGATAATACTGTATCTTCGGAAGGGAAAACCTTTTGATGGTCTTTATCGCCCAGCAACTGTAAGACTAATGACTGAAAAAGTTCGGTAGGTAAATCAAGTTTACTGCGTACGGTCTGGTATGCCAACCGGTAGTAGTCGCGTTTCTCATGCTGCCCATCCCGGGCAGTATTTTGCAGCGCTTCAAGCATATCAAGCGCCTCATACTTCTTGAACTCCGGGAGTGGATGCGAGGCGTAATCCAAAACTTTTCTCAGCATGTTCTCTAACGAAGGACGGAATAGCTGAATCACAGTTTGGTGAAGCTTTTCTAACTCATCTTTCATTTTCTATGGGAGGAGATAAAAGACATTAACCACATTGCTCCCATTTCGATACCCTGGGTATAAAATCCTGAAATCTCAATACTGCCCTGTATATACGAACCCATGCAATAACAATATTGTTCATCATGAGTCGCACATGAGACTGCATACTCCCACGTCTCATTAATATTAGACTTTGAAACTTCGAGCTTTCATGTTTCATTAATAACCAATTTGGGACATACGTGAGACCTGTGAAACTTCATGCTTTCATGTTTCATTAATGACCACTCTGGGGCATATGTTGGACCTGTGAAACTTCATGCTTTTACGTTTCATTATTGACCACTCTGGAGCATACGTTAGACATGTGGAACTTCATGCTTTCACGTTTCATTAATGACCCGGCATATGTTAGACCTGTGAAACTTCTTGCTTTCACGTTTCATTATTGACCACTCTGGAGCATACGTTAGACATGTGGAACTTCATGCTTTCACGTTTCATTAATGACCACTCTGAGGCATACGTTAGACCTGTGAAACTTCATGCTTTCACGTTTCATTAATGACCACTCTGGAGCATATGTTAGACATGAGAAACTTCATGCTTTCACGTTTCATTAATGACCACTCTGGGGCATATGTTAGACCTGTGAAACTTCATGCTTTCACGTTTCATTAATGACCACTCTGGGGCATATATAAGACATGTGAAACTTCATGCTTTCACGTTTCATTAATGACCACTCTGGGGCATATGTTAGACCTGTGAAACTTCATGCTTTCACGTTTCATTAATGACCACTCTGGAGCATATGTTAGACATGAGAAACTTCATGCTTTCACGTTTCATTAATGACCACTCTGGGGCATATGTTAGACCTGTGAAACTTCATGCTTTCACGTTTCATTAATGACCACTCTGGGGCATATATAGACATGTGAAACTTCATGCTTTCACGTTTCATTAATGACCACTCTGGGGCATATGTTAGACCTGTGAAACTTCATGCTTTCACATTTCATTAATGACCACTCTGGGGCATATATAAGACATGTGAAACTTCATGCTTTCACGTTTCATTAATGATCACTCTGGGCATATGTTAGACATGTGAAACTTCATGCTTTCACGTTTCATTAATGACCACTCTGGGGCATACGTTAGACCTGTGAAACTTCATGCTTTCACGTTTCATTAATGACGACTCTGGAGCATATGTTAGACATGTGAAACTTCATGCTTTCACGTTTCATTAATGACCACTCTGGGGCATATGTTAGACCTGTGAAACTTCATGCTTTCACGTTTCATTAATGACCACTCTGGGGCATATGTTAGACATGTGAAACTTCATGCTTTCACGTTTTATTAATGACCACTCTGGAGCATATGTTAGACCTGTGAAACTTCATGCTTTCACGTTTCATTAATGACCACTCTGGAGCATATGTTAGACCTGTGAAACTTCATGCTTTCACGTTTCATTAATGACCACTCTGGAGCATATGTTAGACCTGTGAAACTTCATGCTTTCACGTTTCATTAATGACCACTCTGGAGCATATGTTAGACCTGTGAAACTTCATGCTTTCACGTTTCATTAATGACCACTCTGGAGCATATGTTAGACCTGTGAAACTTCATGCTTTCACGTTTCATTAATGACCACTCTGGAGCATATGTTAGACCTGTGAAACTTCATGCTTTCACGTTTCATTAATGACCACTCTGGAGCATATGTTAGACATGTGAAACTTCATGCTTTCACGTTTCATGACTAATCAATGGTTTTCATAACCCTAGATTGGGAAACTGCATGCTTTCCGCCACGTTAATGATCAATTCTAAACTGTGAAACGGCATACTTTCACGCTTCATTACCCACCACGCTGGGGCATATTTTAAACATGTGAAACTGCATGCTTTCATATTGGCTTAATGCCTAAAATGGTGTCGTTATCCTACCCTAAACCGTGAAACTTCATGCTTTGACGTCGCCGTAATGAGCAGTAAGAATACGAAATAAGAAAGAAAAATACCTCCAGTTCGCTTTGGGGTTGCTGTATAGCAGGTTGGTCCACGGGCTGTACCTGCTGAACATTCTGCGGTATTTCGGCTAGAACTGGCATGGCGCCATCTTCGTGTCCACCGCCATCTGCATTTGGATATTGAATCTCTGGCCTATCTTCTGCCATAATTCTCGTGGGCGTGCGAAGGCTTCGAGGCAAGGGTTGCGTCTACCGGCTTGTACGCCAACCGTGCAACTGAGCAAGAAGACGGTCTTTGTGATGCGAAGCCCTTTTATATTCTTCGGTGCATGTACTCCTCCCCTTTAAGACACTTATACTTGCAAATTCTGGGTTATTAAGCCTTATTTCCGCTTTGCATATCATTATGAGTGTTGTGAATAGGGACGACAGTGCCTATTTGTTGCCAGAGGAATATAGCATCTTATTAGCAGGTGACATCATCTTCATCCCTTGGGTATTTAAGAAGCTTTGATTCCAGCTTTAAATCACCCCTGACGAAGACAGTAGACTGGCCTGTCAAAACGTAAGGTCCTGATTACAATTTGACCGGGCTTTGTAATCATTTATATAAACCAGAGTAGCGAGCCATAACAGGGTTAAAAGGAGTTATTAAAACTGTTTTTATCACAGGGTTGATTTGCCAAACTTTTTACACCCTATTTTTGTTCTAATTTCCAGCTTTTAGTGCTTATTTGCAGGAAGTTTGCATGAATGCACATTTGAATACCAAGTCACATTCGAATACCAAGTCATATTTGAATACCAAGTCACATTTGAATGCCAACTTACCTTTGAATGCCAACAATGAAGTTACAATGAATAAAGTTATATTAATTAATGAAGTTAATTAAGAAATTTTAGTGAAGTCCTTCTTAGTCATTGTAACCCAATAGGCAAAATAGCTTATCATGCTCTTCGAATTGAGTTTCAAATGAGAGGATCTCCCCACTTACATGCATTAGTATGGACTTCTGATTGTCCAAAACTTACTTCTCAGAGCAAGGATGCCTATGTAGCATTTATTGATGAGCATGTGCAAGCTAACCTTCCTAATAAACAAGATGAACTAGAGTTGCATGAGTTAGTCAAAACGTATCAAAAACATAACCATTTAAAAACCTGCAGAAAGTACAAAAACGTTCAATGTCATTTTAATTTTGGTCAGTTCTTTACCAAACCAACAATTATAGCTGAACCTCTCAATGAGAGTATGAATGAGGAAGCCAAATGCACTATACTTAATAGATGAAAAGAAATCCTAACATTAGTCAATAACATCAGTCAAAAACCAAATTGATGAAGTCTTGAATCCATCGTCAAAAGAAAACTATATTGCAACTGCTATCAAAAAAGATATATTAGATTCATTTGGTATAGCTGAAGGTGAATATTATTTATCATCTTAAACGACCAGTAGCTAGTTGTTTTATTAACAATTATTTTGTTGCTGGAATTGAGGGATTTGCAGCAAATGTTGACCTACAACCAGTTTTTAATCATTACAAATGCATAACATATGTATGCTCATATTTTACAAAGAATGAAACTGAATGTTCTCAGGCTAAATCATGTAACATGAAAATCAGAGATGGTTAAAAAAAATTGCTGCTGCTTTTCTTTCTACAAGAGAGGTTAGTTTACGAGAATGTGTATATAGATGTATGCCTGAACTGTGGTTGAGAAAAATATTCCCAAAGACTGTTTTTGTCAGTACAGATTTACCAGAGAAAAGAGTCCGTATGAATAAAACTCCAAGTGAGCTTGATGAACTTGATGATGACAGCACAGATATTTACAAATCCAACATAATTGAGCATTATAGCCTAAGACAAAAAGGAATTCCTGTTGTTGATAGATTATGTTTAGCACAATTTGCTGCATTCTGTTATGAGCATTATAGGACAGAGAATGTTGAAACAAAGGATTCTCAACTGATGTTTTAAATGATGACTTGCTTGAATCACATCACTCAAAGAAAGATACAGAACATTCTCTTCCACCCAAAATTAAATTAATAAACAGAAATGAAACTATGAAGTGTAGGAAGGTTTAAGCTATTATAAGATATCATACACCAAATAAAAGAAAAGAACCAGAGTTATATTTCCATTATTTGCTTATGCTGTATTTTCCTTGGAGAAACGAAACAAAGCTCCTAAGTTCCCATCAAACGTATACATCCAAATTTTATGAACCTGACGTTCAACCTATCGTGGAAGAAAACAAGATTCATTTGAAACCTGATGCTGATGCTATAACTGACGCACTAGAAGCAATGCGGAATAATCCTGACAAAACAATCCATTCCTATGATAGCAAAAATGATAAGGAAAATTCAGATCTCCAAGATGAACAACCAAATGATACAAATCCTAACGAGTCATTTAATGAACAGCGACCTGATGATCTTCACCTTACACAAATAAATCACTATTATGCTACAATTACTTACCACAATCAACCATCAGAAATTTCCCATGATCAACTGCGCAAATCAGTTAGATCCTTGAATGCAGAACAAAGGTGTGCATATAATATAGTTCTGTCTTGGTGCAGAACACTAATAAAAAACATGAACAGTTTAAAATCTGTTGAAATAAAACCTATATACCTCTTCCTTACTGGAGGTGGTAGCGCTGGCAAGCGTATTCAACACAACTTGGCATTAAATATGGTATAACAACTGCGTAAATAGACCAAAACACTTCTTGACGTTTTGACCTGAGGGCGACACCGCGGAAATTGGTAGACTTAGCCGTAATTCTCAATACTTAGACTTTAAATTCGGCAAGCTAAAAGATTTATAAATACTCAACAAAATATCTCTTGCACAAAAGATTTGAAGCTTGCACACGGCAAAAACAAATCATCTGAAAATGTCTGTAAATGTCTCAAAATGTCCATTTTACGGTGGCAGATGCATACGAAGAGCCTTCAAAAGTTTCCAAAACCGATATTGGAAGAAAAATTGAACTTGTTTTCAACTTATTTGATAGTATTTTCTTTGACAGCAGTTTCTGAATTCTAGGATTCAAATGTGAGCAACTGATGAGATATTTGACTTCCAACACCAATTTCTGCGGTGTCCCTGAGGGCCTTTGTAAGCAGAGTTAGTATGAAAATAAATAGGGGAGCATACATGTTTTGTATGGGGGCAAAACACATGATAAAAATGGGCAAACAGAAAACAAAAAATCAAAACAAATTGGAATACATTACATTGCCAAAGAGGTGCCTGATTGTGGGCTAAGAATAGCCCGCAATGAGGGAGGCCTCATTGCCTCACGACTTCCAGTCAAAATGTCTGGGGATGAGAAGTATTCCTCCCCACTTATTGACACTGCCTTATCTAAGGTTTCTGACATTTCCCGTTTAGACACCCTTACAGACTTTGTCTCTTACAGACTTTGTCTCTAGCACCCCTAGCAGTAATTGTACTTTCTTAGTTCTTACACATCATCCCTTCAATTTTGCTGTTAGGGATATCTTACTTAGGAATTTTCATATCCTGCAGAATGATCCCGAGACTTCTTCCATTTTCACTGATAACTCCCTCGTCTTTTTTCGGCACAACAAAAATATCCGAGACACAATGGTTCACAGCTCTCTACAGCTAAACTGTTCAGAGCCCAATGGCACATTCCCATGTTTCCATTAAAACATGCTCATTTACAGATTCCAGCACTGTTATTTCGGCTCCCAACTCAAATTTTTTCATCAGACACCATTTCACATGCCTCTCCTCCAACCTCATTTATTGCCTCTCATGCAACAAATGTGGTTTACTATATATCGGTGAAACTAAAAAATCTCTAAGGGTAAGGTTTGGTGAACACCGTAAGTTGTTTAACAACCACTATAACACCAAGCTGTTGCCAGACACTTTACCTCTGTACTTTACTACGTAATTGCTTCAGCCTACATAAGAAACAGATGTTTCAACCAACACTTAGAGAAGACACCATTTTAGTCGTTGACAGGTAAGCAACCAAATTTGAATAATATGCATGTATTCAGCTCGACATGCTATCCTATATTTAGGCAATGGCAATAACCTCAACTATCTTGATGAGTTGATGCCCGACAGAAAACCTTTGAATTCCAGTAAGGAAAACTCCTAAATGTAGAGAACAGTTCAGGGAAGTACGAATAATCTTGAAACAAACAGCAAGAATGCAACAAACAACACCTAAGTGGTTACTAAGGGAGATAGTTATCCAACAAGGGTCTGCAATAAGCCAAATTATTTCGATAAAAGCAAATAAGATGACACATTAGGTGAGAATGTTAATTACACTGTTGATTATTGCTATAGAGTTGCAAACATTCCAGTGTGCTATAAACAAGCACTTGAGTTGCCTGAGGCTAACAAATGGCAAAAAGCAATGGAAATTGAGATGAAAGTGTTGACAGATAATGACACTTTTGATTTAGTACTGCAAAGGATAGACAGGTAGTGGGGGCAAAGTGCATTTACACTATAAAACGAAATCAAGAGGGAGAGGAAACATATAAAGCTGATTTGTAGAGAAAGGGTATTCAGAAGTTTCAGATATAGATTAGAAAGAAACATTTGCACCAACTGCATGCATGAGTTCGATCCAAATGTTATTACGTGCTGTTCAAAACGACATTATTATCCACCAAATGGATGTGAAAACAGCATACCTTAATGTGCCAATTGATTGCAAAATATATATATAGAACAACCTGAAGGTTTTGAAAAGCAAAGTGATTCGGGTGAAACGTTAGTTTGTAAGCTGAGAAATCGCTATACGGTCTAAAACAAAGCGGCGAAACAAAGAAAGCAGGAAAAGGAACAACTCCAAAAAAAGAAAGAGAGAGAGGAAAAGTCTTGTGAGGACTACAACTGGAAACAGCTGTATGAGACAAGGCAAATAAAAGGATTGAGAGTTTCTGAGTTAGACAAGTACATAAAAAATACAAACTTACTATAATGAAGCTAAAGAAAAAGGATAAAGTAGCTCTTGTAGAGGCACATGTTGCAATGACACAGTTTAAAGAATTAACTGCCCTTTGTGAAAATCAGGAACTAGAACTACACAAGGACGATGAAGAGAAAAACGAAATTGTACTTTTGGAGTTAGGATCTGACAGTTCAGACGAGTCTGAAACTAGTGATGATGAAAATATTTATTGCGTATGCAGAGGACCTGATGATGGACGTTTCATGATATGCTGTGATGCGTGTGATGAATGGTACCATGGGGAATGTGTTGGTATGGACGAAAGTGAATGCAAGGACCACGCAGAAAGTGATGTACCATACATTTGTACACTTTGTAGGGCAAATTAGCAAATTTTTATAGCGTTTTTAAGCTTTTAAGACGAACAAAAGTTTTTTTTCCAAATGAGACAAACTGATATTTTATTTAAAATGTCGTTCACAATGTAGCATTCTCATATGTGCTGTCTTCATTGTCAGGTTCATTGGAACTTAACCCCTGGTCCATCTCTCTTGTGCTATCTTCATTATCAGCTACAGAGACTTTGTTGACTTCAGAGACATTGTCGTCTTCCAACGAGCTTGAAAAACTTAGTTCCTTGTCCATCTCAAATAGAAGGTCTTTCCCAAGTTCATTTGGCACTAGGTAAGGTCTACTAGAGTGCATTTTGCATGATGATCAAAATATTGCAAAATGTGAACAAAATGTTTAAGTTTTGACTTTGTGATGTCCAGGTACTCTTCTCTGTTGGATATAATTTCATAATCTGGAATAAAAACTCCCTTTGAAACATACATATTATGCACATCCTGGTCACATATTTCACTAAACAATTTTTCAACATTGTTCTTGAACCTGTCATCCACCCTCTTCTTATTTTTCTTTGAGTTTTTGAGTTTTTTCCTCTTAAAGGCACTGGCACTGTCAGAAGTAACTTGATTTAGGCCATATGTAACACGCTGAAAATGGGCAGCAGTTGCCTTGCAATCTTGTCCCAATTTAGTTATACTACCTAGAAGATTAGACAGCACCTCCAATAGTGGTAAATTTTTTACATGTTTAAACTCACTCCAGGGCTTCTTGAAATGCCTACCCTGTTCGTCAAACAAGGACTGGTCATCATACAGCATGTGTGGCATGAGGTAAATAACCCAATTCAATGTCTTTCCATAATGTACTACCAGAATCTGTATCCACCAAACAAATTTTCTCTACAGGTTCTGCATCTATTAAAGCATATTGAGATATACATATATTTTAATGTAAGTTACCACATAAACATTCATATACACAGAATTATACTATACATATATGACAGAGTAACACATGACTATTGGCCCATTTCATTTAATACCTGCACCACCCTGTTGCTGCCAATGCTGGGTATATAAAATGGCATGTACGGCCCAATTAAGCCAATTACTCCGGCTACCATAGGTACGCCAGAGTCTTAAAACACCAGCGGCCGGACATTTTGGGTGTCACAAATGCGACATACGTTCATGGAGTTAACTGCTTTTTTCCTCGAACGGTTCACAGCCTCACATCAAAATGGCCGTGGATTATAAAGGATTTAAATTTTGGTTTTTCCATCAAATACTGCGACTGTTTTCCTTGCATTAGCACTCGTAGTGCGTCGGGTTTTACACATAGGATTTTGGCACAATCAGTTGTTAGATCATTGGTGAATATTGTAGCTTAGCAGGTTGTATGTATCATATACAGTATCTTCGATTTTAATATACTGTATACAGGCTGTGCCTTTTTATTAACTTGATATTTTGCGGAAGATAAACGAACTGAACAAGCTTTAACAATGTGTGGAAATTTTACATTGGAACTCTAAGCCATTAAAACTCCACAAATGTCATGTATCATTGTTGTCTCCGTTTTATAGCTCATCTATTAAAATAATATTGGTAGCAACAGCTAAATTTTGCCCTCAAGAAAGAACAATGTTGCTCTCAGGCATCACAAACCCATGCCCGGTCTTGTTATTTTGACAGACGCATGTATATGGTACGCCCCTGTGCCGTAGCCAGAGTGTACGCCTGCCCAGGCGTCTTGTTTGTATATAAAACACTAATGGTTTTAAACTTAATACTTCAATCGTGAAATCAATTATAAATACTACTAAAAGTTCCGCTAGAATTGTTTACCTGTATTTATAGTTTTGCTCTCCTGGTCACTGTTTTTGTTCCTTGCCTTTGCCTTAAGAATTGCTTCCGCCAGCTTATCATAGTCTATCATGGAATCCACCATGTTTGAAAACTCTAAATCAGAGCCTACGTTCTTTTTGGCCTGGGGTTGAGACTGCAAAAATACGTATGTCGTTATTTAATTTATTATTTTTATTTTTAATAAATATTTATTTTATTTTGCCAAATTATAGTTTTTGTGTTGTTTGGATACATGTGTACAAAACTGTACCCCCCATTTTTTCTTGTTTGATAAAAATGTACCCCCCACTTTTTACTCATTTTCAAATTTTTACCCCCCTACTCTAATCACCAGCCCCCCCTTGGTCATAATTAACGAACAGTCCCTAATGAGACTGAATCTCAACCGCTAGCATAAGTAATGGAATCCCTAAACTATACTTAAGTTGTTACCGAACCCACATTCGTTTCTTCTGGTAGCTTACTATATCATGTGCATGTAAGACCAAATACTTTAAGAATACTGAACAATTCTGTTATAAGTGTTTATTACTCTGATCATGATGCTGTTGTCACTTCGCTACAGTACTGCACATACTAAATTTTTTGGCAATATTGTTTTATTTCCTGCCAACCAAGTGTTTGTATGAATGCTAACTTTTGCTCAATTGGAATTACCAATCTAAACATTAATGACTAATTCATTCAAAACATAAGCTAAAAAGTAAACTATGAACAAACAATAGAATAATATGTGTTTCTGTGCTGTACACGTCACACATACAATTTTATACATTTTTTTCAGTTGGGGGCATCCCGAAATCTTCCTAGCTTTCTCGTAAGGATGCCCAACCCCACCCACACTATCTCATGATGTGTGTCATATGACAGGGTCCGCCACTGTTTTAATCTGTGATTTTTAAATCAATTGTATTCAGAATAAATTGTTGGTTAACACACCTTTGGCATATTAGTAACAAATTTGAGCTGTTACTTGATAATCATTCCTCAAGGAAAAGCTATTTGTATCTGAAATGAAACAAGCTATCATAGTTACATAGTAATAATGGGATTTTTACATTGCAATGTACAGCACGACAACATATAGCGCAATGATGTGAAGGAAGTAATGAAAAAATACTTGGACACACACTGGGAAGTTTTTAACAATGGCAATACCTGCATGTCCCATTTATTTTTTGCACAATTCTCAATGAAGATTTAAAAATAAAATAGTCAACCACGTTAATGCCCATACCTCCTTTGAAAGATACCAGCAGCCTCTCTCTTTTTGCCGTCCAATTAACTCGACTCCATAATATGCGTTGGGGGTCCCTCTTGAGAAATTTCGGTTTTGAATTAAACACACTGGCTGGTATCACAAACATTAAATCAAATCCAAAATTTGTATATGTTAAATTCCCGAGCATTAAGGACACATGTGCAGTCAACAATAAGATGTGATAATTTTCCCAAATATGAATACATTGTACAGCAGCAGTACAATTACATAACATTACTTCACTATACAACAACATATAACACTACAACACCTCTCTTGCAAGTCTTAAAGATCATGGTGTTGACGAGTTCAAGCGTTACTTATTTTATGTCACTGGCTATATAAGACAGATAGGTCTTTTTGGCCGTTCAATAACCCGACCGGATCTAGTTGTCACCGGCAATTTAGTAGAAATTTTTGTTAACTGTTCGTTTGCTGGAGAAACTGCATTTGAGCTAGAGTCATCACTGGAACCTGGATTATTTGCTCTGACCCCTTCTGATTGCTGTGCTTGCCTAGTCTGTGGATGCCCTGGATCCGGACTGGATACTGTACCACTTGCCTCTGGATTGCTGTCCTTGTCAGAATTTGGAGTGCCTCTAATTAGATGGTCAACGTGACGGTTCCACACTCTCCCGCCTGACAGCTGAACACTATACGAGTGGATCGACTTCTGTTGTAGCACTTGGGCTGGCTGCCACCTTTCGAAGGATGTAAAGTCCTTGGCAAGGACATTGTCACAGGGCGCGAACTGTCGGGCCTTAGTGTGTTGATCAAAGTAACTTTTTATCTTTGATTGTTCGTGTGCTACTGTGCAAGTGAGGTCAGGCTTCACCAAGGACAGTCTGGTGCGGACTTCTCTTTGGAGGAAAAGCTTGGCAGGTGTTTCATGTGTGGTGGCATGTGGGGTGCTGCGATACGTTAGCAAAAAATTATACTGGTGCCTGTATCGATTTCCATCAAGAAAGGGTGACCTTGAACTTTGACAGATGTCATGATGGCCTGCTTATTTGAACCAAGCTTATATAGGTGTCCTCATTTTCAGGGCTTTCTTCGACTTGGTGTAGAGACTTTGGTGACTTACAAGCACAAGAAATGTGACCATGTTTGCCACATGAATGACAAGTAAGATTTCGGTACTTACAACTGAATCTACGATGGCCTCCTTCACCACAGCTTAGACATTTCTGCCTGTTATTATTCGGTGGTGGAGGTGGGGAAACGCGGGTGGCACTCGGTGGACTAATCTTGTGTACAGGATCTGTGGGTTTTTTTTGGTTAAGTTCAGCTACGTCTTTCTCAGCAGCCTCATGATTTAAAGCAACTTTGAGCGCTTGTTGAAAAGTATGCTCATCGGCCAACAACTTCTTTTGCAGGCTTGAGCTGCGTAAGCCACACAAAAAAGATCATGCAGAGCAGCAGGAAGGAATGTTCCAAAATCACAAGTGGAAGCTAGCTTCTTAAGATTCGCCGCAAATTCCGATACACTTTCCGATTCATTTTGCTTACAATTGTGAAATAGAAAACGTTCGGCAATTGTTAGTCTCTTCGGAGCAAAATGCAACTTTAGGATGGTCTTTAGGTTGTCAAAACTCTTGGAAGACGGTGAATGAGGAGAGCAAAGATCAAACAAGATATTGTACGCTTCAGCGCCCAAAACAGAGATCAAGATGGCGCGACGTTTATGCGAGTCTTCATCGTCCGGGGAAATGCCATTTGCTTTGAAATATTGTTCCAAACGTTCCAAATAACGATCAATCTTACCACTGCGGATGTCGAACTCTTCGATCTTGCCAAGGGTAGTCATAATTTATCCTCGTCGCCAAAACAAACATTGAAGTTTATGAGTTCACGGCAACTAGGTATATAATCCATCGTAATTATCGTGGTATTGTTTTTAGTAAATGAAAGTAATCACCACACAAAGATTAACTTTCACGACCCAACGTTTCGACACTTCGGTCTAGTGTCTTCATCAGGGGTGATCTGATGTTGAAACTCGGTTCCTTATATACTCTCAAAATGACGTCATCTATTAATCAGATGTAAATACTCTTTTGGCAAATAGCTTCCGTCATCCCTATTAAGGGCACAAAGACTCGCATTAATATGCCAGGCTTCCAAACAACGCCTTTGTCCATAACGATCATTAGTGGTAATGACTTTTGAATCGTTCCACCCAATGTTATGGTTAGTTTGACACACATGTTCCGCCAAGGCTGATTTTGAACTGTTTAAGTTCGATACAGCCTTTTGATGTTCTTTTAAACGTGTGCCGAACTGGCGTTTTGTTTGACCTAGATATTCTTTCTCGCATCGCAATCACCACATGGTATAGAGTATACAGCATGAGTTTTCTGTTTAGTCGCTACGCGATCCTTGGGTTTCGCGAAAATATGTCCCAATGTCTGAAAGGGTTTTAAGGCAACTTTTATACCACAATTATTCAGGATCCTCCTGATAGGTTCTGCAATTCCCTGAATGTATGGAACTATAGCAAAACCTGTTTTTGAGGAATCACCCTCTGAGGAATTGCATCTAGTCGAGACAGGGGATTTTAGACAATCATTTAAAAAGTTTTAAGGATAGTTGTTCTCTCTCAGTACACTGAGGACATAATCACGCTCGTTGTCCCTAGCAACGCGATTGGATGGTAACGATTCAGCTCTTTGAAACAAAGTTTTTGCAACAGACTTTTTATGACTTTTTGGATGGTGTGAGTAGAAGGATAGATATTTGTCCGTATGTGTAGGTTTACGGTAAACGTCAGTTTCTAACTGCCCTTCGATATTTCTATGAACATAAGTATCCAAAAAAGCCAACTTTCCCTCACTCTCGCGCTCTACAGTGAATTGAATTGATGGCTCAATAGAATTCAAATGTTTCAACAAATTATCTATCTCATTTTTGTTAACCGCGGAGATGACAGTATGATTTCATCAGTATGAGATCCAGCAGGAAGGTACAGGTGGTTTGCAATGTTGATTATCGATAATTTATCAGTCTGAATTAGCTGGAGATAGCACCAGTTCAAAGTTCGAATAAGACTATGTGGTTTGTTTGAAGTTCCATTGATCATATCAGTATGACAATCAGTTAACATCGAATGACATAATTCATCACTGATGTAAACGTATATTGCTTAGTAATATATAGCTACTGTACCAGGAAGATATGATTTTTTCCTCTGTCTTGTGAAAGTAGAACAACTTTGCTGTTGTTTAGCATTTGTTGGTGCATCGAACAGATTACAGTTACGGTGGACGAGGACGAAAATGTATGCAAAAAAGGACGAGGATTTCCGATATTTGTCTTGTGGCCTTCTCGTTTTCGAGTTAATTGGGCGTTAATCCACAAAGTTGGCAACACGGAACATCAACATTTTTAAAGCTTTTTTTGTGACTGTAGCTGATTCAGTTCTGTAAAAAGCAAAGACTCCCATTATCAAAAAGACAAAGACATGTAGCTCACATTTAATACTAATCTATTTTATACCTTTAGACAACAATAGTAACTCCAAATAAAGTAAGCATTTTGATCCAACGTTTCGACTTTACTTAGTCATCATCAGGAATGATGATGACTAAATAAAGTCGAAACGTTGAATCAAAATGCTTACTTTATTCGGAGTTACTATTGTTGTGTATTTTATGAAAATACTCAGTGGTTCATGCAAATATACCTTTAGATTAGTAGTGTTTTAGCTTCAACATCATTTGAATAATTTGAAAATATGTTACCGGAACCAAAAAAGGGAAATGGTAAAATTGGAAGGAAGCAGTAAAAAAATCGGAAAAAATAAATGCTTACCTTTTGTTAAATGGGAAACTCCTCTGACAATTGAAATCGTCTGGCGTTAGAGCACAGGCGGCCCAATAAATGATGTTGTGGTTAGACAGGTAAAAAATAAGAAGGGGTCCACTGGAGTGCATTGCCACTCAATGGGTTAAATAGAAGTAATTTTCTTTAATTCACAATGGCTCTTCCAATTAGGGCTATGTCACAACAACATCATATGCCAGTTACTGCGGGCCCTTTTGCCTAACACTGAGTGTAATTTCACAGAAAGGAATCCAGAGAAAATCCACAACTTTAACCAGAGTGTTGATTTTTATTCTTTTTACAAGAGACAAGTGCACTAACCTCTTTGTGAAATACATGTGCACTATCCACTTTGCCCCCAAAGGACTAGTTTAATAGATTAGCTTAACAGCTTAGTTTAATATCATTTAATAGCAAATTTGCTCATATAAAGTAGCCTGCCTAGCAAGCGTTCCCGCTTGGTTTACTAAATGTATATATGTGCACTAGGTCTAGAATGATGGAGCACCAGGTCATCTAAAATGCAAACAGGGAGGGATGGGAGAAGGGGGAGAGGAGAAGGGGAAGGGAAGAAGAAAGGGGTTAGGGAGGGGAAGGAAGAAAAGGAAGGAAACGCTTGCAGACAAACCCCCTGAAATTGAAAAACTCCCTCTATACGGTTGTCATGAATCCATCGAATCAGATCATTGGTGGAAGTAAATACGTTTAAGCCACGTGCGAGATCAAAGTTGACATTTCGTTTTCTACTTCGATGTGCGACATGGAAATAAGTTGATCATGAAATGAACCCTAATGACAACTGCAGGTTATGCAAATGCAACTTTTAAGGTCAAATTCGGTAACTCGAAACAAGCAAGCCACATATCTACCGAAAATCTAATCAAACCGTCGAATAGAAAAGGAAGCCAAGGAGAGATTTTAGCCGAGATCTGCAAGAATGTTGGATTTATATTGGTGAAATCTGAAGGTGACTCGTCTCGTGTTTGTAATCCATGTGCTCGCAAAATTCGAAATGTTGGTTCGCTGTACAGTTTTATTAAAAACTCTCTACAATCGTCTACACCTACAACAGCAGTATCAACTCCAGTGAAACCAGATCCAGCAAGGAAACGCTTCTTAACATCACCAGAAGGAAAGAGTCCTGCCACAAATCGGTTCGTGTTTTGTCACCTAACGTAAACAAAGAGAACAAACCTACGAGATCTAAGAAAACCCTTGCATTCGATAATCAACAAGACAACGTGGATCAAAACCTTAATATCGAAGATCTCCCTGAATGTGGACTGCAAGTTAAGGTTGTCTTGCGAACCGAGTCTGGCAACGTACTCGTGAGAATCCCCCGCGAAGAGGACTCGAAACGTTTGGTCCGACATATTTGCGAGAAGAAATGGCACGCTGTTGCAATGTTGTATTCAGAAGTTGTAGAAGCAGTCAGCAAAATCGCTGCAAATAAAACCGCAAATTATGTAAAGACTGAGAGTCTGTTGTTGGCAACAAAGCCTGACGAAATTATTGGGTTCTCTAGCAAGATATTCGTAGAAGAACTGCGAGTGTTTTGCCCAATGTTTTACAACATAGTTGTTCATGCTAGTGGCCTACAGTCGAACAATGTCAAAAGCACAGGCACCAACACAAATAATGTGGCCCTTGCATCTGCCATTATTTGCAAGCTAAGGAATCCGAAAGCGTCAGCCCTTCATCACAGGATTTCCACTGTACTATTTCATAGTGGGACCAAGCACGACGATCTTGTGAAATTGAATAAACTTAGTGTTTGTGTGTCCCCGAAACAAATGGTTCGTTCGCAGGTTGAGATGGGCAAGCAGCTTGAAGGAAAAGTTTGCGTTTGAAAAGCGCAAATAGAAGAGCAAAAAGGAGCTCAGTTGTTGCTCAAAGAAGTGCAAATGAAGCAGGCAACAAGAAAGGAGGAAGATGATATGGATATTGTATCACAAATAAAACTGGACGAAGAAACAGTGTCGAAATACAAGACTTTCAGTCAATGAGGACACACACATCTTCTTAAGGAAATTGCAACTGTACAGCGTGAAGAAGAGCTATCCACCTGTACAGATGAAGTTTTGGATGCTGTTGAGAGTAAACTGGATAAGAGCAACATGCCACTTTACAGGTAATACGAAATCAAATTAATGTACCCGGTATTGAGGTATTGCCTACATAATTTGTAATATTTTTTGTGTTTTTTATCAATACTTATAGTATAGTTGAGTCGGTTCACATTGATGTACAGCAGGATATATAAAATTTCTAACTTATTTGCCTTGCATAAATAATAAGTTAAACTTGTGCAGAAATATTGAGAAATCTCGAATGAAAGTGTTTGAAATTGATAGAATATTTTAGTGAACCCTCTCAACTATACTATAAGACGGTTATATACCTTATATTCCCTTGGTCACGTTATATAACCTATACTCAAATGTGAAATGTCTATGATCTTTCTTAACCCTTTCCCTCCTAGAGCTTTCCTCTGACGAGTAAAATAGTCTGGTGTTAGACATACTGTAGTAAAATATTTAAAGTGGGCGGTTTGGAGCGGCATAGTAAAGGGTTAATTGAGTATTTCTATGATTGTAGAATTGTGGGAGACAACATAGACCATGAAATCTATGTGCGTGTCCAGACCAAAAAGCACATGAATCGGTCTATCCATTGGACCCACCAGTTTGCTGTTCTGGATAGGGTACAAGTCCCCAATATGGAAGATACCAAAAGTCAAAGGCTTGTCAAAGATTTGCAGTTCCGGGAACTTCTTCCTGACGTGAAGGTTCAGACCAACTTGTTGAAGCGGTGGGCAGTGCTTGTTAGCAGAATTGTCACCAAGTACATGCAGTATTTTGGCTCTCTCAAGAAATGTACAATCCACCACATCAAACATAAGCATACACAAGAAATGGCACACCGTTCTGTTGTGGTGAGTAACTCATATTCTGAGACACATCTGCTGCTCAGTCCTATTGTTTAATAGATGAGGAGATTGGGTAAAATCATGTGACATGTTACTAAAATAAGTAAAAAGGTGAAAATTTGGTCTGGGTGAACAGTATCTGCTGCACAGCACTGGGGAGAATGAAAAGAGTTCTAATACAATATTCATTCTTTGCATCAAAAGTTGTTTAAAGTTATGTTCTCTCTCTGTTCTTATGTTCTGTCTCTTCTTTGTATAGTGTTGTTTAGGAATGGAATTCTTAAACCCCAACATAGCTGGAGACATGGCTCAGCTTATGCAACACAACCAGAAAAAGTATGTGCCAACGCTTGGTGACAGTCGAGAGCCATTGATTTGTGTACCAATGCATGGAGACCAGCTCTACGAAGAGAGATCTAGAAATGTGAAATGGTCATTCCGAGATGGTCTGGATCCGCTTGAGCAATTACACAGACTGGATACTGAGTTTGCCGACTGGCATGCCAAGTATACACTATATAAGGTATGCTATGTTACCATTTATGCTACCTAATAAATTTCAAGTTTAAAATGTTTCAAAAATTATTCAGGTTTTCCATGATTCAAGCCCACATTTCCAGGCACTGCAGAGGAGGGGGGAATAGCCCCCTCCCCAATAATTTTGCCAACATTAGTCATTTCCTAAATTTCCATCTTTTGTTCTCTTTTTTGCATTACTTTAATCAAATTAGTTGCAAAAAGTGCTTGTAGTGCCCCTCCTTGACTTATGATGCAATGAGTTACTGGGGGGACCTCCACCTATTCGCTCTGCGGTCCCTGATTTTGCTATAAATGCAAAAATAGCTCCCTAATATTGGACTGTTTTGAAATTCACTTAAATGTATTATTATTTAGTTTGAGTACAAATTGTTTGTGGATCATTCATCTGCTGGTGAGATTGGGACAAGCATGGCAAGCATCAATCGCACAGGCAAAACAAATGCAGCCAAAGGAGTAGAGAATCACTACAACGAATACAGTGAGTTCCACTCAAGAGAAACCGAAGCCCATATACTGGCATCATTCATGGAGCACATGGGGATGAAAAACTTAGATGGTATTACATTGAAATGGGCAATTATTACTTAGCTTCAATAAATTAACCACTCCTTCAGGGAATTTCAGTGATTTTAATACAATGCATGTATTTAATGCAATGCATTTATTTTACCACAGATTCCCCCAATGGTGTAACTCTACCTGACTCCGATGCTCCTGCACCCACAAAAGGAAAATGGCTGCTAGATGTTTGTGAGGAGCATGTTAAGAGATTTGTCTTCAATGCTGGTGAAATGACTGGCCTAGTTGAACAAACAGATCAACTCCAGCAAGAAGAGAGTGGCAGGTGGGTTTGCAGAGCTGAAGATTGTGATGCCTCATATAAATTGCATTCAGGAAGAGTGAGGTATTCAAAAATAAAAACAAAACATAAATAGAGCACGAATATAAGCATGTACAAGTATAATGTGGAATGGATTGGGTAAAAAGAGCAAATAAAGAAATTATTCACTTCAACCCCTCTGTTAGACTGTTAGTATTAACAGATTTGGGTGATAGTCCGTACCACTCCTTGGAAGTGTAATTACTGTGGTTTCAAAGTATCAAATGAATTTTTAATATAGACATGAAATTATAATTCATGGCCTATCCTCCTACAATGGTGTAGATGAGCATGATCCACTTGGGTATTACTACTGCAGAATAGGCTGTGGAGAAGTCTTCAAAAGCAAAACCACACGGAAAAGGTAACTTATTTATAAGATTTTACATATTTTTTGTTAAAACACTTTTCGCAACCAGCATCCAAAAATCCGGTGAATATGATGTAAAATAGTGGTTCAGGGCCAACCTAATAACCATCATTTCACTTCCACACTAGTTTAACTGTTTTTTATAAAAAATATTTGAAACCTAGTTTATCAAATCAATTTTCACAAACAATCTTGTCTCCCAACAGTGTACATACTGTAGACATATTGTAGCTATCAGATATATTTGCCTTGATTTTTATTTTTGTTAACAGACATGAAGTGGGCATACATAATGAGACTGTTCCACAAGAAGAGATCCCCCAGGAAGAAAAAGTCGTTGCTCAAGATTATTTGTACAATTACCATAGTGCCAAACTTACATTTGGATTAATTCTGATGGAGTTTGAAGATGCAATCAAAGAAGGTGATGATGGGGACAGGCTCTTTGATATTTACAAGGTTGCCCTTCTCTTGTTCAAGACCAATGGCAACTATAAGTATGCCTATGTTGTCCTCTTACATCTGGTGAAATGCATATGTTTCCTCCCAGAGAAACAGGCTTACAGTGCAAAGTGGAATAGATTTTTTAATGGGAATTGTAAGCAAGGAGGAAACATACCCCTAGATTTGAAAAAGGAGCAGCAAAATAGAGTACTGAAATCCATGTGGCGATCATTGGGACCAAATTTAGATGAAGTCAAAGCAGAAAGGGTTGCTAGAACTTTAGAGGCAGTTGAGAGTATTTACCAGTCTATTAACAATGATTGTAATACAAGTATCAGAGGCCACAGGACTTCTTCAAAGGACAGAGAGGCTGTGGTCCAAATCACGCATGACCTTGTAAGTCAGTCTGCCTTTATCAAGACAGATGGCCGAAAAGAACACCCTTCTTTTCCAGAGTTTAAAAGAAGCCTTTTTCACAACCTAGATTATCGTGACCTCCATAAATGGATAAAAGAACATGTGGAACTGTGGGGCACAGTCTATGAAAAATAATTCGGCATTCAAAATATATTGTTAACGTTAATCTTTAATTACAACTTAGGCCTTACTGTACGAGTGCACCAGATTTGGAATCCAGCCAGATTTGGGGAATATTCCGGCCACATTTGAAAATTGATAAAATGTGTGTTATTTTTTTTTTTTATGTCATTATTTCATTGCCATAGATAACATTACAACAACAAAATAGCAATTTTTTGGTTCATTCTTTCAATGATTGTTAATATGTTTGATTCAAGCTTGATTCTTAATTGATTCTATTTACATATTCTCTGGTAATTCAATTTAATTATCACTGTCATTGCTGTCATCGTTGCTATCACTGTCATAAAATTGGCATTCATCAAAATTAAACCCAGTGTCGGTGTCAAGACAAGGCATAAGGCTAAACAACTCTAGTGTTGCCTCTAGGTCAGGTATGTCTAAAAATATTAATGTATGTTTATTTATATATATTGTAATTTTATGATAATTAACTTGTGAAAGGATAAAAAGGGTCGCGGGGGAACATTAGAGGGATAGAATTCAAGATGGCGATCTTTAAAATGTAAATCTCAAGTAGCTAGACTTTGTTGGAAGTATAAGAAGAAAGAAATACAACATAAAATACATTTAATATCTCTTGTATGATCTCTAAAATGTGTACAGCATTTCTAACTGAAAATACAGGAAAATTAAAAAGAATATCGTCAATGGTAAATATGGATGAGCATTTGCTTACAACATCAGTTATCAATTGTTTTGAATAGCCATGACTTGATGTGTGGTCAATTGAAAATCCCTGTTTGTTCATGTCCATGGCAACCTCTTGCAAAGCCTCGGAGAGATCTTGACGATCAATGTCAGATACATCCCTGGTTCTTGGTGATGATTCTTTGGAAACCGTGGCATGCTTTTCAAATGGCCAGACCTCTGCATTACACAAATCGCCATCACATTGGCAACTTTTAAAACAAAATGAGCAGCAGTCATGAGCAGGGGACAATGGTTTTATGTTTTTAGCTAATGATTCATATGCAGCCACACAAAAACATCCTTCACTTCTTAAAAAATTCTTTACTTCTACTACACATGGTCCAATTTGCTGTCCATGGTAAAGGCATACCACATGTGACAATTGTCCATCTCCCCCAGCACGGCCAGCTTCTTGGTGGAAATCTAACAGTGATCTTGCTGCTCCCCATGTACAATATACCAGATATCCGGGAAATTAACTCCCATACACAATGCAGTAGTCGCAATGACTATTCTTTTCAGGCCACCATCTTTTTCCTTCAGCGAACTGGTTATGCGCTCCTTATTCCGTTCCCAGGAATTTAAACGATAAATTCCCAAAAAACAGTTCTCAGGATCCTTAATTTGCTGGTCATATGCACTGACATCAAGCTTGCAAATAGATAATTGGTTACCTTTATGATTTCATTAATAGTGTTACAGAACACAGGTGTTTTTGGTGTCTTTTTACCATGCTGCTTTACCAAATCTATAAGCCATTGTAACTTCCCCAACTGGTCTTCCTTTTTCACTTTCTGTACTGAGAATGTGAGGTTTGTCCGATTAGGACTCACATAAACAGTCAAAAAGTCTTTCTTCAATGCCAATGTTTCTTTAACAGTGGATCTTGTTTTTTCATCTGCAGTGCCAGTAAGTGCAGCAACTGGAGTGCCTATAGCAATCATATTTAAAAGATTATTTGTCCATGTCCACTCTAGACTGGCAACATAGTACACGACACTATTCACACTGTGGAACAACTTACCTTGTTTACACAATGAACGAAGAACTGCTAGTTTCCCAAAGCTTGCACGGAAAGCTGCGATACTTTTTTTCGACTTTTTCGTTGATCTACAAGTTATTACAACCAACAACATAGATCAGCTTAGTTAGAGGTACAGAGCTCAGCCCAGGTTTAGAGTTAGGTAATAAATACTACGTTTGGGGACAAGGGAGTTGCTAGTATTAGTATTCATAATAAAGTAATAAATGCCCAAAATCTATAACTTGTGTATTGAGTCTGCTCCAAGCCTGCTTTCTTTGCAATATATAAAAAAAATAATTACCTTACCTCTTGCCAGTCCAAGTTTCGACCGTGTGGCATTCATCTACAACTAAGGCTGCATAGTTCTTGTGAAGGAGCTTACTCGAGCTCGCACTTCAAAACTTTGGTAAACTCTTTGTCTAAAACTTCCTTGGCTGATGCAAATACAAGCTGGAACTTCCCACTAGCAACATCTTCAAGAGATTCGGATAAAGAGGTGGCTGTAATTCCCATAGATATGGCTTCCTTGATTTGATCGCTGGATATACTTTTCAGCGGGCAGACAACAACAATGATACATCCTTGCTTCATTAATGCCAACAGCTGAAAAATCAGACTTTTCCCGAATCCAGTGGGAAGAACAGCGAGTAAATCGCCTCCTGTATACAGCTGCTTTAACGAAGATTTTTGTTCTTCACGTAGCACTTGGGAGAATCCGCGGTCTGCTAGATATTGTAATGCTTTCTCTAACTCACTCTCAAAGTTGCCATATTTTGCCGATGAATAGCACTCTGCCGGAAGTGGGCGTGACGTGGATATGACTGGACAGCCAATCAGACGCCCCATTTTCAAATTCGGGGGGTTTGTCTGCAAGCGTTTCCTTCCCTTCCCCCTCTTCCCTTCCCTTCACTCCCCTCCCTTCCCCCTTTCCCCTTCCCTTCACTTCCCTTCCCATAACCACATTTAGTAAACATTCTCAATCACTACACCTGTAGTGTTCATATACTTTTAGTAAACCACACGGACCTAGTGCACATATATACATTTAGTAAACCAAGCAGAAACGCTTGCTACACGCAGGCTACATATAAAGTGACATCTGAATTGCTTCTAGGTATAGTCGAGAGCTCGTCAGTTGTGAGAAGTTGATAAGACGACAATGCTTTGATAGGCGTCGATTGGAAGAAGCATTTTTGTTGTATGCTGTTTTAAAGACTCACTTTACTTATAATTTGGAAGTTGATCATATTGAGTATGATAGAAATTTGTTGGTGGAAAAAGTGGTTGACACATTTCTGGAAAAATTTCTGGAGAAATGGAGTGGTAAGAAGTGGTTAGGAGAGATTGATTTATGAGAGTTTTGCAACTCTCATCAACTCTCATGACCGATCAAACGCGCCCAAACTCTCGTCAACTCTAATCAAAATTTGAACCAGTTGAGAGTCGATGAGAGTTGATGAGAGTGCACAAGAGTGGTTAGGAGAGATTGATTTAAGCCCTGGTCAAACGAGAATGATAGTTGAGAAGCGAGAGTTCGCACGAGAGTTTTCCAAACTCTTGATGCAATGGTCAAACGAGAATGAGAGTTGATTAGAGTTGAGAACGAGAGTTGATTACCGCGCGCATTAATTTCGTCATTACTCCACTTCGTTTTGCTATTTTTTTGTTTCTGCGCGTTGTTTTCAAAAGATTTCTTTTTTTTTTGCAAAAAAAATGCAATTGAACCAGTTGAGAGTCGATGAGAGTTGATGAGAGTGCACAAGAGTGTATCAGAGTTCGCGGTCAAACGCAAGCGAGAGTTGCAACTCTCAACTCTCATCAACTATCATTCTCGTTTGACCAGGGCTTAACATTCACCAGTAATTTGGACAAATATAGCACATACTGTAGCCTGTTACTAGTGTGAATACAGCCATTTCAAAGGTTGTCCTCTCAAAACTTTATATGTTAAACTCTCAGCACACAAGGAGTGTCAGTTATTACATACAGTACCCCCTTCTTTAAACTTATAAAATGTTTATCATAAGGGATCTATGTACTGTTCGTTACTGTTTTTGAGGTTTATATTTTATGTTTATACTTAGTGTTTTAAGAGGACAACCGTAATTGAAATAGCTGTATATGATTCAATCAAATACCGGTATACCAGGTCACAGAAAGAGGTGTTCTGCTTTTCTGACTTATTGCAATTAAATGTTATTGGTGATAGAAAAACCATCAAAATTGACAGGAATTGCTAATAAAATTGGGAATTCGTCATTTGTTTTGATAGCCATCAACCAAAAGGACCAAAAATTGAACAAAGTTGCAAAATTTTTTCGTGCAGTATTTTTTTCACATTACAAATTATTTTTTTAAGTTTGTAATTTAAAATATTGCTAGGATATAGTAAAAGAATCATACATCTAGATTATTTTTTCCATTATTATTTTAGAGTAAAATATTCAAACAACAGTTGCAGAATACACACATCACACTTTGAGGATGTTTTGTAAATTTTAAGAAAACCATTACTTTCATTCTCTCACTTCAGACAGATACATCATATTTTCTTAATTTCTTACACTGGCACCCTATCATGTTTGGAATTATTAAGTTGTTTTAGTTGTTTTAGTTGTTTATCATCTACACATTGATCTTCATGCAATGGTAAAGCGTAAATTTTCTTAGTAAGAGTTTATCAATGTTAGCATTATGGGTTTATTAAGAGTTTATCAATGTTAGCAATGTTCTCATGTACTTAGTGACAAGTTTCCAATCAATGTTTTTTAAATTGATGAATTAGCATTTTTAACGTTACCCTTTAAACATACTAAGTAGATGTGTCCAGCTAAGTTCTGTAGCTGATAAGTAAACTGCCATGACCACCTTGATTCATCATTATACTTTGCAGGGTACAATAAAACTGTTTCTTATCTACGCAATATTGCACTTCGAGACCCCTTACCTCATATTTGAATATACTATAGTGCAAAACATAATATGGCTTGTTTTCTTAATTATTTTGTAGGACACAGATGCAATGTAAAAGGTTGTGGGAATGTCATTGTTTTAGATGGAAACATGAAAAAAATGCACGAAAAGTTTGTAGTTGCAACAGTGTTGGAGAACTAGTATTTGAGGGTATTGGCAATGTTGTTATAGGTACATAAGTAAAAATGCCAATAGCAAAGTTTATTGATATAACAATAGGTCAATAAACTTGGCTATCAATGAGGAATTGCCCATTTTCAAGCAAAACATCAGTATGTACGTAAATGGCCTTCTATTCACTTTACGATTTGTTCTGCACAAACATTATAGCCAGACAATTTTCTCACATGAATAGTAATAGTTATTACAACTACACAAAGAAAGTTGTTAATTAATTAGATTATATTTCAAACACAGAAGCTCAATATAACAATGCTTTATTCTTCCAACTCGCAAAACAGCTGATGAATACTAAGTCCCAATATAAGAAAATACAATGTCATAGCTAGGTAACCTAGCCGTAATCTCTTCAGTTCTTCATCAAGCTCCATTGCATGTTTGTGGGTTTTTTATCGCTCCGGAAAATTTGAGTAATTTTTAATATTTCAGCGAGATTTTATTACGCGTTCATGGCTTACGTAGCCGAGGACCAGCCTCTCATTGAGGACGGGGAAATATTAGACCCGAAAGATCAAACTCTGTGGGTATCGAGAGGGATTAATACGGTGTCAGCAGCACCGAGGAAAAGAAATTCTGACAACTGCATGACAGTTCAGAACAAAAAGAGAAGATGCGAAAAGCGATCTTCAAAATCGGCCTCAAAAAAATCAAAGACCTCAAAAAAACATTGCTGTAAGTCACAGACTTATGATTCTTCGAGCAGCTGACCTAGCTCATCCTCAATTTCGCCTTCATCGAGCAGCGACTCAAGCTCTTCGGACGTTGAAGAGTCGAGCCTGTTGGAGCCAAATGCTTCGACTTTGTCGGTTGCCGAGCCAATCATTGAGTTTGCAGTGGCAGCTGTGTTCCAGGGGTTATCTAAATCTGCCAGGTAAGCGATGGTAGGAGAAATCCCAGTGCCTTTCCACCCGGACTTGCGTCCAAAAAAGGTTCACGCTTTCGTCAAAAAATATTTGAAGCACAAGGGCGCAAACTTTAATACTGCCATGGATTGCCGTCAGTTGAACATGGAGGGCCGGATTCTTGACCCGATCGGCCCTCTTTCTCAGCTTTGGCAAACAGCCATTGCAGCTGCCGGGAAAGACTCCGGAGTAGACCCTGACCTTGTTATTGAAGCTTGTCGGTAGGCACTCTCCTTGATCGGTAATGCATCGGATTGTGCCTTAGTAGATCGAAGAAAAGGCCTTTGGCGAAAGTTTCGTCTGATTGCTTAGACCTAGTCGATGATCCGGAACTTTTTGTCCCTGGTTCCGCTGAACTTTTCGGGAAAAAGTTTAAGAAAGCCAATTCTCAAGGATTTAACTGTCAAAAAAGATGGACAGTTTGATGATTGGCGGTCGCCATGGCAACAGAAAAACAGTTATAAACAGTTCAAGTTCAAGCCTTTTCTTTCAGGCCAGAGCAGCGGGGGGGGGGGAGGGAAATCCAGCTTCCTAAGTCTGGAAAAACAGCACTAACAGGTACAGTTCTAAACTGTTTTGTAAAACAACTAAGAATACAAAAGGAATCCCGTCCGAAATCGGTTTTGCCTGTTCAACTGTCGATTTCGAGTCGTTTAAAGATAGATTTTCAGTCAGTAAGCTTGCCATGGGCCTTGGCGGGGCGACTTTGATTTTTTCTGCCCAATTGGCAAAAAATTAGACTGGACCCCGCCCTCTTGGACACAGTTCGAGGTCACTAACTCGAGCTGACCTCGCCTCCAGTTCAGAGCAGGGTAAGGGCTCCTCCTCTCTCACACACAGAATCAGAGAAAATCGAAATTACCGCCCTTTTGGGCAAAGGAGCCCTGACCAAGGTGGAACCGCTTTCTGGCCAGTTTCTAAACAATATTCTCTTGGTCCCGAAGCGGGACGGCAAACCTCAGCCGGTGATCAATCTAAAAGATTTGAACGCTTACATTCAATATGATCATTTCAAAATGGAAGGCACTCACCTTCTGCACGATCTGCTTCAGCCTCAAGATTGGCTGGGAAAGATCGACCTAAAGGATACTTACTTCGTGATTGCAATTTGGAAAGATCACCGGAGGTATCTTTGCTTTGTGTGGAATTTACATGCCTGCCCTTCAGGCTCACGGCTGCTTCATGCCTGTTTAAAAAGGTGATGAAGCCAGTTGTCCCTCTTCTTTGCCGAGTGGGGATGTGCCTGATAATATATCTCGACGATCTTTATGAATCAGTCCAACGAAGGCCTACAGCTAGACATGGCTACGGCGCAGTACCTCTTAGAGAATTTGGGTTTTGTGATAAACTTAGAGAAGTCCTGCTTCACGCCCACTCAGACATTGGAGTTTCTAGGTTTTCTGCTAGACACTCGGGATATGACTCTCCACCTGCCCGATTACAAGGTGAAAGATTAAACACAATAAATTATGTACTTAATTTTATGCATCATTTTGACCATGTATAAAATCGTTATAATTAATTTGTTAGGTTGGATGGTGTAATGGAAAAATTTCATAGGTAAAAGAAAGCAATCTGCCACCAGAAGTAAGAAATATGGGATGCAAAAATATTGTGAAGACCATTGAGATGGTTCAATTTGGGAGAAAGTTGCATTTTCTTGTGAAAAGTGACAAATCAACCGAAACAAATGGATCTGTGGGCAGGTATAGTTAATGTTTACTTACAGTATATTATGGAAACATTTAGTTACTGTACAAACATGCATAGTTTTAGTCGTGAAATGTACCTATTTGCATGTTTTCTTAGGAATAAATATCATACATATAAGGAGAGCATTGGTCATTAAAAATATTTTGGCACAATTCGTGCATATTTTCAACAAGAGTTGAAACACCATTAATAACCTGGACTTAAAAAGTCATGCTGGTTGACCCGGTTGAATATCTTGAATATCTATTTGTGATCGAGAAGAAATTTCAACCAGGATTGCAAAAGAACAATAAATTATATAATTGTGTTTGTGTGGCTTTTTTGTGTGTTCCATCTTTAGTGGAAAAATGTTTTGCATTACTGAAAGATGCAAGGTGGAAGTTAAATTTCAAACTCAACTCGAGCATCATATGATCAAATACCAATTTACTTTTGGTTTATACAGACTGGGTTGAAATTTAACTTGGCTGAAAAGTGTCAATGTAATAGGCGTTATATAATTGCACAAATTCAGTATTGATTGGAAATTAAGTTTCCGCTATCTTGCACCTGGTCGTTATGACAAGCAAGTGTATTCAGGTAGCTAAGTAACAAACTGGAAACTTGTGGAATATGCTAATTTACTATATAGTGCTGGGTTTGGCATCCACTACGAGGAAGATGACTTTGTTACAGAAGGGAAAACAAAGCGGAATTTAGCATGTGGCACTTCTAAAGAGAAATACAAGGCTAAGAATTTAAAAAGAGCTGGTGAGTGTTGTAGTTTTACCTTATAATTATTTTTACTGAAGTAAGGTCATGCTATGTTGTATTTTGAATGAAATATAACAGTATATTATACACACTCAGGGCCAGGGGTGTTACATGGTGTGTGTATGTGTGTGTGGTATAAACGGCTTGGTTATACTGTACATTTTATCACGTTTAATGCGTAGTGGAGTTATAGTAAGGTTGTGATGAGAAAAATATTTGAAAAGAAATGTACTCGTACACAAAACAGGACTTTTTACCTCGTTTTTCATGCAGAAGCCATTTCAGTTATACCCTATTGTTAAAACTCAAAATTTAATCAGTAGAGTATTAAACAATGCAGGGGAGCCTGTGAATGATATTCTTTAGCAATAATGTGACATGACATAGATAATAGGATGTCTAAACGTGTCCTTAGGCTTATAATATTATTATTTCCTGTTGTTCCGTACGAAACATAGCTCGTCCACCAGAGAACGCCATCCCCTCCTGTCCTGGGCCTTCTGCTCGAGCTGTCTCCACGTCAGGCCAGCGGCCTTCACTTCGGCTTTCGTTGAGCGCTGCCAGGTGGTCTTCGGCCGGCCTCGTTTGCGCTTCCCTTGGGGTGTCCACCGTAGCCCTCTTTGTGTGACATTGTCTGTAGGTTTCCTCAGCGTGTGTCCGAGCCAACGCCACTTGCATCTCTTGATTTGTTGCTCGATTGGCTCCTGGCATGTTATTCTCCACAGCTCTTCATTACTCAACCTGTCGTACCACCGCACTCCAAGCATCTGGCGGAGGCAGCGGTTCACAAAGACTTGTAATTTGAACATCGACGACTTCAGCACTCTCCAAGTTTCACTGCCGTATAGGAGGACACTTTTCAGATTGGAGTTGAAGATACTGAGTTTCGTGTTGAGGGACAGCTTCGTTGATTGCCAGATGGGTCGAAGGGTATTGAAGGCTCCTGCAGCTTTTCCTATCTGAATGCGGATGTCCTGATCAGTTCCACCCTCTGTAGACACAGTACTGTCCAGGTAGGCAAAGTCTTGAACTTCCTCAATGGTGTCCTGCCGAATGGTGAATGTAGCTTAGCTTGTGTGATTGAGTCTCAATTGTTTTTTTTCATATTGATCTTCAGTCCAGTCTTCCTGGCTTCTTCGTCAAGCTTGAGAAGCTTCTGGTTCATGTCTGTGTGGCGTTGCGAAATAAAGGCAATGTCATCTGCATAGTCAATATCCTCAAGCTGCTCCGTCAATGACCATTGTAGCTCTCTCTTCTTGTCTTTTGTGGTCTCGCGCGTGATCCAATCAATTACAATCAAGAATAGAAAAGGTGATAGATAACAAGCACCCTTGTCGAACTCTGGTTGTGATGGTGAAGGGTTCAGTCAAAGAGCCATTGTGGACCACTCAACATGTCGATGGTTCAAAAGCCTTACATTGCATGTGTTATTATAAAATATAGTACTTATTTTTGTGTAATTATTATGTCTCTACCTATAGGTTGTCTAACATTTCAGTGGCCATGTGGTATTGTAATTAACATCGCTGAAATGTTTAACTGCATATTAAAAAGTCAGGTTTACGGACATTTAGATAAAATTATGGTGAAAGAGAACATGTCTGGAGTGGATAAGTGGATTCACGATTACTGTTATTCTGGTTGGCTTGAATAAAAGTCTAAAAACTTGTCAGTGTATCAACTTGCAGGGTAAAACTGTATATCTTGATCAATTAGAAACTATATGCTATGACGATGCCTGCCATCTTCTACAATATGCACAAAATCCGAAGAGAAAAGCCTTGTCGAATACAAGTGAACGAATCTCAAACATGAAGATTGTTGTGGATAAATTTCATTTTAAAAATCATGTGGATAGTTGGTGTAAAATGCACTATATAGTATACTGCACATGCTGGCTAGACAAGACGGTGTGATATGAGTGCACCTTATCTGAAAACAAACTCGTTATTTTACAGCAAAGGAAGTGAGCAAATTTATATGGTATTTGAAACGTACATATACTGTAATTTTAAACCTTTTAGTCCAATAAAATTTTGCGAACTCGAAGAACGAAAAGAAACAAATTGAATTATCTTTTATCATGATGAGGAATATTCGCTATTTTTGGGTTGTATGATAGGGGTTTATCATTCGCATCCGAGTTTGTGAAGCGATTACGATTAGCTGCTCATGTTTAAAATAGTGCTTAATGCTATACTGTTAGTACTCTTGCAGAGTTTGTGCAAGGAAAAATTAAAAGTAATGTGATGATTATTGCTCATAAATAATGGCCTATATGTTAGCTTTTTGTGTATGTTAGTACCATAAGACCACCGTACTTTACTATTTTTTTTTAGGTCAACACTGAAGTATGCAAGCCGACATTTCACTGGTTTTCTTTATTTAGCAGGATGACTAAACATATGAACAGATGGCGATTTTTGTTTTTTGTGGTATATATTATGGACAGTCATAATAAAATAACAGAAGGCAGTTAAACTAAATTATTTTTCTGGAAGTACAGGGGTTTAGGGTTACTATTAACCAAGGTGACCTTAATATAAATTTATATACTATTGTATTATATATTTAAATGTAAAAAAATATTTTGTACTTCTGACATAGTTACTAAATCAAGAAGCTTTAATTGTAAGTAAACATATGCTTAATAAGTTGCTTGTAAGTCTGCATAAAGCACGTAATACTTGTTTGTGGAAACACCATGTGAACTTATTACTCCCATTTAGTGATAACTAATGCGGTGTTTCCACAAACAAAAGTATTTCTTACCTTTTTCATATATTGTATATTTTTCTTGCAATATATGACAATTATAATATATTTTCCTATTTGTTATATTCGTTTTCTAAAGTTCTGATTGTAGATAAACACTTTTGTACTATATCATATGTTACTTAGAATGCTCATTATATAATAAAATTTGTGCTGCATGGTTAACACAGACTCTTTGAAGTTAGATAACATGATTAATAATCTTGAATTTTAGTTTACAAACATGACGAGTATTATAAATGAAAATAAATTGCTTTCTGCGTATTGTGTAATGGTTTTCGGGGGTGGCTGTTGCACATGCGCGCTAACCACTATGCTGTTGAAAAAGTGTCGGTGGTGGACTTTATGTGCGTGTCTGTATCCTCGGCAATCGTCGGATATACGAAAAACAACAAATGAGTATACTGTATTACCTCCGGAAATATTTGTCTGTTGTTTTGTTTATTCGAAAGGCTGATGATCATTTTTAAGATACTATTCTGACCAATTTTTAAAGTCAAGGTATTAGTAAAGTCAAAGTTGCATTATTTCTTGTAAAATTAGTTATTTCAGTCACTTATTTCTCCCCTGTGGTTGAGCAATTTTGATCACAACCGGATTATGCGAGCGTACACAAATCTTATTTATATACGAGGCACAATAAAATTTGAGACTTGCTTGAGTGACTTCTTGTCAGCCTGTCAGGCGTTCTACCTGTAATGATGTGTTTCAAAAAAAGATCAAATAAACCGGAGCCATTGTTGCTCGCACTGTTCGTCAGACAGGTGCTTATTTGAAGTTATTGAATAAAATTCAATGTAGCCATTGAATTTTAAACACTGAAATTATTAAACACTGCTTTCCCACTTGCATCTACTTTAAGTACTGACGAAAAAACTGCTGATGATGGCCATTATAGTGTTCAGTGGGTGCAAATTATCATTGAGACATTAATTACAAACAGCAAAAATTATATTTGGTGTTACAATACTTTAAGCAAATTTAAGACTATATGCACTATACATATGCAGCTTAGGAAAAATTAAATTTATAGTATAGTGAAACGGTATGTTGAGCTGATGAATTGACCATAATGAAAAAGATGGCAGATGTACATTCAACTATAATGCATTGCGGTGGAAAATTGTTTAAAAAGCGAATTGGCATTTTTTGAAGAACAAGTATAGTTCCGTAAGAAGAGAAACTAAAATGAATATTTCAAATATTAATGGCATTATTGCCGATTTCAAGTAACGTTTCAAAACATGGGTCCTAAGTTTGTTGCAAGCTTGCCAAATATGTTTCTATGTTTTAAAATTAAGCGAGAACGTCGCAACAAAGTTCAAAGTTAAATTTCAAGGTTTGAACTTAGCTTGTAAACGAATGTTGTACTCATAAGCAATTAAATGAAATGAGAACAAGACATTATTACTATGATAATATTATACCTTAAGATATTACTCGACTGTGATTGGTTGAATTCAGTGCAATTAATCTCACACAACAGTTGTCAGTTTTTCAAAGAGCTCAGATAGCACCCGTCCTTCGGATTTGTGCTATTTTGATGCTTTTTGAAAAACTTTGATTGCGCATGTTATATCCAATTTGCACTCGCAACCATGTTACTACATATATATATAAAACTGTTAGTGATCTTGGGAGTTACACATCTTTAATGCAAATGACCAATGATAAAGTTGTTTTTACAGAGAGAAATTAGAACAGATGTGCAGTAGTTATCAGTATTTATTAATAGGTAAATATATGGAATTATAATTGTGGATGCTGAATTAAACTTATTACCAAGTGTTTCTTCACTGTCTTGTATAGTTTGTCTCTCTTCCGGTGATAGTTCAAGATCAGCAAAGCGACTGTAAATCGGTGTGGGAAAATACCATCAAATCCTTGATGTAAATCCCTTGGCGTTGTTTTGGGCATTGTTAATAATCGGTAATGTTGACTGAGGTTGTGTAAATCCAAGCAGTTGAAGGGATGTCTGATTCATGTTGAACTACCCATATAAATTAATCACCCATAAATCCCTGCATAGTTTAATAACATGAGGTTTCACACAACCTTAATATACCAGGCCAGAGTAGTTGGCAATGATGGCATTTGTGTCCAACATTAAAGCCAAAAAAAAAAAAGCTTTAATATTATCATGACCATACGGATAATATTATCATGTAATTTCGGACAGAAAGGCTTAGGGGTCTAAGAACCAAGGGTGGGTAGTAGCGAAGTAGTTGTAATTCGCTACTGTAGCGAACTACAATTTTCAAGTAGCCAGTAGTTTTTGAGTACTTTTTTAAAACAGTAGTTGTAGTTATAGCGAACTACATTTTGCCTAAAAGTAGCCAAGTAGTTGACTACTTTTCATAGCAAATCGCTATTTGCTACTTTTAAAATTGCCGTGACTTGATAGAACAGAAAAAGAGATATGTCAACTCGCACAAATAAAATATGCGGTGCACTGTGTAATATTAATTTATATTTGCGATTTCCTACTTCCAACTTTCCACACTTTGGTCGCGGTGTACAGTATAGTAGATTGTTATTTGAACGCAATATTATTTTTCCCGCAATATTATTTTGTCCCGAGATACTGTTGACACTTTCCAACTGCTATCCAACGTACAACTGCTATGACTATAAGCGAGCTTGAGGCTAATAAGAATTTATCAAGGATTTACTATAAATACATGCATGCAGTAACCTCTTGCCGGTTTTTAATGCGATAACATAATTTCCAAAAATGGGTAAAAATCAATTTAATTCAAAAAATATATAAATAATAAAAATACAAACTATGTTACAAATTTACAATAATACAAAATTTATAGAATAATAAAAATAACAATTTACATATAATTTAAAACAATTTAAAAATTTAATCAATAACAATAGGCCCGTTTACATTACAGTCAATTTATCGGCACAGCACGGCTAAAATTGGTACCCGTGCCCAATTTCATTAGTGCTCAGGCTACGAAAGCAAAGGCCGAGCACAGATGAAATGGGCACCCATTTTAGCCGTGCCATTAATAAATCGAGTGTAGTGTAAACGAGACTAATATAACATGAGAACAACAAGAGCTACGTTGACATACAGTGATTTATGAGCAGCTAGTTGAAAACAATATTATCTCGTTTTTAATGTACAGATAGCTCGGGAGTTGTGTACGGAAAGGGGGAGTTGTGTACTGCTATAAGGTATGGAAATAATCAAAATTATATAACAAATGATAGCAGTATTGTCTTATATTATATATTAAAATTCCTTCAGAGTTCAGCTGAAGGCCATGCACGTTGCACGCCTGGCCTTAGCACCATGCTATATTACTATAAATACACGCTGTTGTGCATAATACTGTATATTATCTTTCTTTTATACAGCGTATAGTTATAACTTATAAATGCTACCCTACATGATAAATGATAGAGGTGTAGAATTTAACATAAAGCGAATAAGCGGTGTTGAAATTTGCATTATGTAAATATCTGCGATGTGTATTATAATATTCCAGTCTATTTATAGCATATTGTTATTAGCATTGTGTAAACTGTAAGGGATTATAGTGATATTGTATGGCAATACTAAAGTATTTTATGGAACACTACAGGGTGTATAAAAAAAAATGTCCCAAATGTAAAATTTTCGTTTTTCAGGATATTTTGCAGAATTTGGCAAATTTTTTTGTTCCTAGAGATAGTTAAGGCTTATCTGGTATACTTAGGCCAAGTTTGGTTTTTCATTAACAAAATTATGTTACCGGGGGGGTGGTTCCTTTCCACTGATATTGAGAGGGCTTGCGCGCGAAAATGTGAAGCTGTAATTGAGATATTATTTAGCTGTCTAAAAGTAGGAAAGCTTTTTAATAAACTGTCAAAGTTTCAGGAAAAATAATGCAAACTGGGAGCAACGCGCGACCCCTAAAAGTGACAAATATTTCATTGCGCGCAGTGGATTAAATGCATGGTTGATTTTACCGTGACCGATCTCATGCAAGGCTGTGCAAATTAATAAATTAAAGCAAGAAACTGAACAAGAAGACGAAGCGATTTAATAACAAGATTTTATTCTGATGTTAATCCTCAACATTTCTACCATTTCTTTCTAAGCAAACTGCGGCTCGTCTGAGCATGGTAAACACTGAACGGCGAACCACATTTGTCTGTCCTGCCTCAAATTATCCATTTCGTTCGAAATTCTTTCTTGCAAATCGCCTACGCTACCTCCGGCAAATCTAGGCGAATGGACAGACAAATGGTTCGCTGTTCAGTGTTTAGTATGCTCAGACAAGCCGCAGTTTGCTTAGAATGAAATGGTGGACATGCTGAGGATTAACATCACGAATAAATCGCTTTGTTTTTGTGTTCAGTTTCTCGCTTTAATTTATTCATTTGCCCACCTTGTATGAGATCGGTCACGCTAAAATCAACGATGCATTAATCCACTGCGCGCAATGAAATATGTCATCTTTAGGGCTCGCGCGTTGCTCCCAGTATGCATTATTTTTCCTGAAACTTAAAGTTATAAAAAGCTTTCCTACTTTTAGACAGCTAAATAATATCTCAATTTCAGCTTCACATTTTCGCGCGCAAGCCCTCTCATTATCAGTGGAGAGGAACCACACCCCGGGTAACATAATTTTGTTAATGAAAAACCAAACTTGGCCTAAGTATACCAGATAAGTCTTCACTATCTCTAGGAACAAAAAAATTTGCCAAATTCTGCAAAATATCCTAAAAAACGAAAATTTTACATTTGGAACATTTTTTTTTATACACCCTGTATATAAATATTACTTTTGATTTTGCTTGATTATCTCGAGTGAGTATATTCGATCACTAGTTTAACTGTTTAAGCAAAATAATCATAAATATATCAATGATATCCACTTAATTTTGTGGTAATTCATGAGCCAAGCTCTGCCTCGCCTGTACTAGATAATAAATGGGTAAATCTGACATGTTTTGCAATTTTTTAGGTCAGAAGCTTCAGGGAATTGCCTCTATACAGGGTGTATAAAAAAAAATGTCCCAAATGTAAAATTTCCGTTTTGCAGGATATTTTATAAGATTTGGCAAATTTTTGTGTTCCTACAGATAGTTAAGACTTATCTGGTATACCTAGGCCAAATTTGGTTTTTCAGTAACAAAATTATGTTACCGGGGGGGTGGTTCCTTTCCACCGATATTGAGAGGGCTTGCGCGCGAAAATGTGAAGCTGTAATTGAGATATTATTTAGCTGTCTAAAAGTAGGAAAGCTTTTTAATAAACTGTCAAAGTTTCAGGAAAAATAATGCAAACTGGGAGCAACGCGCGACCCCTAAAAGTGACAAATATTTCATTGCGCACAGTGGATTAAATGCATGGTTGATTTTAGCGTGACCGATCTCATGCAAGGCTGGGCAAATGAATAAATTAAAGCGAGAAACTGAACAAGAAGACGAAACGATTGAATAATAAGATTCTTATTCTTGATGTTAATCCTCAACATTTCCACCATTTCTTTCTAAGCAAACTGCGGCTCGTCTGAGCATGGTAAACACTGAACAGCGAACCACATTTGTCTGTCCTGCCTCAAATTATCCATTTCGTTCGAAATTCTTTCTTGCAAATCGCCTACGCTACCACCGGCAAATCTAGGCGAATGGACAGACAAATGGCTCGCTGTTCAGTGTTTAGTATGCTCAGACAAGCAGCAGTTGGCTTAGAATGAAATGGTGGACATGCTGAGGATTAACATCACGAATAAATCGCTTTGTTTTTGTGTTCAGTTTCTCGCTTTAATTTATTCATTTGCCCAGCCTTACATGAGATTGGTCACGCTAAAATCAACGATGCATTTAATCCACTGCGCGCAATGAAATATTTGTCACCTTTAGGGGTCGCGCGTTGCTCCTAGTATGCATTATTTTTCCTGAAACTTTGACAGTTTATCAAAAAGCTTTCCTACTTTTAGACAGCTAAATAATATCGCAATTTCAGCTTCACATTTTCGCGCGCAAGCCCTCTCAATATCAGTGGAAAGGAACCACCCCCCCGGTAACATAATTTTGTTAATGAAAAACCAAACTTGGCCTAGGTATACCAGATAAGTCTTATCTATCTTTGGGAACACAAAAATTTGCCAAATTCTGCAAAATATCCTGAAAAACGGAAATTTTACATTTGGGACATTTTTTTTGATACACCCTGTAGTTCTGTGTCATTGGTTCTGGCAGGTGACAACAGTTTGGTATCCATTTTAAGGAAGCTTACTTCCATTGAACTTTTTATGAACGCCGATTATTATGCCCAACACCCTATATTTTCTGACAAAGTTGAAAAGCATGCTGAATTCAACAACAGTTTGAATAATCTTTTGCCTTTTTCTGTGTCACAGGAGTGTTTAGATTCAGGTTTGAGGACAGTGGCCCTTGTTAAAAAGGAAGCTTTTTGTAACTGCTATGATAGAAAGTGGTCATCTTTTCTTTGTATTTTAGGCCTTTCTTCTGTTGTAGGAAAATGTATTCAAACACACTTCCCAGATTCTGGAGAGATACGCCATAAGTTGATGTTTAATTCCATAATTCATCCAAGGATTGTTGTAAAATTACCTTCAGATGCTCTCCATATTTTATTTTGCTATGATGGTATTGTAAAATCTGGTGAAAGTTTTCAGGCTAACCACTTTGCCCCTCTATTTTTTTATTCTAGCAAAATTAAAAGGAAATTTTCAACTGATGTTAAATCCATGCCACCAAAAAAGCTGAAATTAGCCAAAACGTCTGTTGGAGATATTTCAAAGTTTTTTTTGAAACAAGAAAAGTCATTGGTGAGTGTTCGTACTGATACTAGGGCACCTAATGAAAGTTTTTCTTCCAAAGCAGCACTTGAGTCTGAGGTTACAGGTGACTCTACAAAACCATTGCAGGCCTCTGATACTCAGGTAAAGAAGATTAGCAATTTTGATATTGCCACTTATAAACAAAAGATTAAGGGATTAAGTACTGCTGATATCTGTACTCTATTAGTGGTTTTTAGGCCACACAAGTATTATGTCTTTCCTTCTTTGAGTGAGAAAAATAAAAGAAGTTTTAAATACCAGTGGCTTGATATGTTCCCCTGGCTATGTTATTCGCCTTCAGAAGATGGTGCATATTGTTTATCCTGTGTCCTTTTTGGAGACTGTTTTCCTAGTAAAACTCCTCGAATTACAAGATTATTTTCTACACCTTTTCGTCATTGGTGGAATGATGCTGTATCTACTTTCAAGCGACATGCTGGTAACAATGTTGGAGGGGATATGGGACTGCATGCATGTACTTATCCAATGCTAACTTCTTTACTTTCTCAAATGTCAGGTGTTACACAGCCTATTGAAAACATCATGGATGCTAATGTGAAACAGGAAATTGAGCAGAACAGGAAAATTCTTAGGCCAATTGTAGATTCTGTTTTATTTTGTGGTAGGCTTGGCATTGGTCTTCGAGGCCATCGTGATGACTCAAAGTATCATCCTGAGGTTGGATATTATTCTACCAATGGTAATGTTGGTAATTTTATTGAATCTCTCAATTTTAGAGTGAGGGCTGGTGACAGTGCTTTAGAAAATCATCTTCGTGGCTGTGGCAAAAATAGAAGCTATATATCTAAGACAAGCCAGAACAAAATTATCAAATGTATTGGACAGGTGATATCTGAAGGTATCATCAATGAGATTAAGGAAAGTAGGTTTTTTATTGCCGATGAAGCTGCTGATTCTTCTAGAAAAGAACAGTTATCACTTGTTTTGAGATTTGTTGATGCTGATATGAATGTTAGAGAGGAATTCATTTGTTTTTTGCATTGTAAATGGGAGCTAAGTGGTCAAAATCTTGCCAAACTTATTCTAGAAGCCTTAGATGATCTAACATTGCCAATTGATAATTGCAGGGGACAAGGTTATGATGGAGCAGGGGCTGTTGCTGGACATATTAATGGTTTGGCAGCCCATATTTTAAGAGTTAACCCAAAAGCTCTTTATACACATTGTTATAGCCATCGTTTAAATTTATCTGTTTGTGACCCCCTTTCTATACTAGATGTTAACAAGATGCTTATACATGTTGGCCAAGTTGCTAATTTTATTAACATTTCCCAGAGACGTAGTATGCCTTTTGCTGATCACATTGAAGACTCTGGGCTCAACACAAAGAAGAAAAGACTTTGTAAGTCTTGGTAAAACTAGATGGGTTGAGCGGGTTGAAAGTCTTGATACTTTCCAAGAAATTTTTATGCCACTAATTGATACACTACAGGACATGGTTAACAATGTTAGCGGTGATTATAAGCCCTCTGTTTCTGCTGAAGCATCATCTTTCCTAACACTTATTTCTAAGTTTGATTTTACAGTTGCTTTAGTTATTACTTGAAATGTCCTTGATGCCACCCTTCCTGTTACCCAGTAGTTGCAGGGGAAAAGTATTGATATCATGGATGGGTTTCATTTGATAACCACATTAAAGAATGATGTTACCAACATGAGGACAAACATTGACTTTTACCATAATACTTGGTATGATTTAGCATTAAAGTTGGCTGAAGAAGTCAAAGTCCAAGAAGGGAAACAAAGGGTTGTTGGAAGGCAAACTACCCAATCAAACCCCCCTAGCCAATCTTTTTCAGAACATTACAAGCTAACCATTACTATTCCGTTATTAGACCATCTTCAAACCTCTTTGAATGCTAGATTTGATTTGGATAGTGTGAATGCTTACAAAGGTTTAAGTATTGTACCTGCCAAGATGATGTCACTGAGCAAGAAAGGGGTTGATTGGAAAGAGCAGTTTAAGATTGTTGCAACTTTCTATCATGATGACATGCCAAATCCCCTCGCTTTGGATGCTGAGTTAAGACAGTGGTTTACCTACTGGGAAACACATCCCGGACCTCTTCCAGATAACGTTGTTTCAACTTTGAAATGTGTTCGTTTTCAAGGATTTGAGAATATTAAAGTTATCCTCCGTATTTTAGCCACACTGCCAATTACTTCTTGTGAATGTGAGCGATCAATTTCCGCCCTGAGAAATCTCAAAACCTACCAAAGAAGCACTATGGTGGAAGATCGATTGAATGGCTTGGCACTGATGGGAATTCACAGTGAAGTTGTTCCTGATGTTGAAAGAGTGATTGATAAGTTTGCTGTGGGGAATACTCGCTTAAAATTCACTTAATATACCTTAATCGCCCATTATACATACACATAACTAAGAATTCGTCATTTGCCACCGTAGATAACAATTATATAAAAAAATTTCACGCCACTGTCCTCATGAAACATTTAACAAGATATATATTATATAACACATTTTAACAGTTATATAGAACAGTTTTTTGCACGCCACCGTCCTTATGAAACATTTAACAAGATATATATTATATAATACATTTTGACAGTTATATAAAACCTTTTTTTTGCACGCCGCCGTCCTTATGAAACATTTAACAAGATATATATTATATAACACATTTTAACAGTTATATTAAACCTTTTTTTTGCACGCCACCGTCCTCATGAAACATTTAACAAGATATATACTATATAACAAATTATAACAGTTATATAGAACCGTTTTTTGCACGCCACCGTCCTCATGAAACATCTAACAAGATATATATTATATAACACATTTTAACAGTTATATATAGAACCGTTTTTTGCACGCCACCGTCCTCATGAAACATCTAACAAGATATATATTATATAACACATTTTAACAGTTGTATAAAACCTTTTTTTGCACGCCACCGTCCTCATGAAACATTTAACAAATAACAAGATATATATTATATAACAAATTTTAACAATTGTATAGAACCGTTTTTTTGCACGCCACCGTCCTCATGAAACATTTAATAAGATATATAATATATAACAAATTATAACAGTTATATAGAACCGTTTTTTTGCACGCCACTGTCCTCATGAAACATTTAACAAATAACAAGATATATATTATATAACAAATTTTAACAATTGTATAGAACCGTTTTTTTGCACGCCACTGTCCTCATGAAACATTTAATAAGATATATACTATATAACAAATTATAACAGTTATATAGAACCGTTTTTTTGCACGCCACTGTATGCTTGTTAAAAAGGGACAAAACATCAAGATGCGATAGATACATATCAAGTGTCATATATGTATACCAAGATGCGGTATATACATACCAAGATTTAAATATATATATCAAGATTTAAATATATATATCAAGATTTAAATATATATATCAAGATTTAAATATATATATCAAGATTTAAATATATATATCAAGATTTAAATATATATATCAAGATTTAAATATATATATCAAGATTCATATATTTATATCAACACTTAACTATAATATCTAGATTCGTAAATTTGTATCAAGATACGTTATTTTTATTTTATATCAAGATTTATATATGCTTTAATGAAGTACTCCCTAGCCCGTTTAGTGTTACCGCTGACCAAATATTTATAAAAACTAAAAAGAGAAGGTGAACAAAAGTAGCATGGCGCATTTTGTCGACAATCTTGGACAGTTTTTCGAAGAGTTTTTAAGATGTGTGCGAGAAGGAATCACAGGACTAAGTGCAGAATATGAAGAAAATCGCGTGGACAGCCTGTTATGCCGCCTTAGCGAGTTTGAAAGAACCCTCGGGTTATTATCAAGTCGTGTTGCCACTCTTGGGGTTGGTGGCAGATCACCTGATCAGTTATTGGAAGATTTGGAACGGCTCATAACTTCTGTGCGTCTTCTAAAAACAAGGTATCAAGCCAGACATGTTGAATCAGTGGCGTCTCCTGATATGGAAGCAATACACCTGCCACAACACAGCTGTTCTACTCAGCATTTAGGGCATGCTTGTCGGCCAAGACTTGCCGTTGACAAAACTGTTGTTCAACAACTGCGTGAAGAATCAATGAAATGGGTGGACATTGCAAAAATTATTGGAATTTCATCCAAAACATTGACTCGCCGACGCAGGGAATTTGATATGCCTATTGGTGCTGATGCATATACATGTATTGAAGATGGCGAATTAGATGAGCATGTTCGAGGAATTTTAAGAATAAATCCTGAAGCAGGTATATTCTGTGACTACACACGTAAAAATCTCACATCTTTTACGTGTTGTATATGGTATATTGCATATGATTTCCACATGGGAGGTTCACTTTTCAGGAAAAGAAAAAAATTTCCTTAAAATTTTTAACTTATTGTTGACCAAGTTCCTTGTGGAGTATACTTTCTGTCTGTGATGTACAGTAAACATTAATTTTGTCTTGATTGCCTTACACACAAACATTTTCCTTGTTGAAAAGCTTGCAAGAACAGCTTTTGAACAAGGTACTCACTTTGTTAAGGAAAACCAGCTCGTTTGTACTATACGAAATGGTGCAAAGTAAGAGACAAGACATTTACAGTATATAACATAGAGATTTTCAAAATACTGTTACAACTGTTACATCTTCTTACCATATTTTCCTTATTATTTTTAGGACTTGGTTTAGTTGAAGGAGGACTCAGAGCAAAAAAATTAATGATTCAGCAGAAACGTGTACGGGAATCTATTGCTAGAGTTAACCCAGTTATCTCAGCAGTCAGAAGACACAATTTCAAGATTGTCAGGCGAAAATATTCTGTACCTTGTCCAAATGCCCTCTGGCATATTGATGGTGATCATAAATTAATTGAACCTTACAGAATTGTCATTCATGGTGGCATCGATGGGTTCTCTCGGCTAATTGTATTTCTAAGGGCTTCTACAAATAACAAGGCTAGTACTGTTCTTGAACTGTTTCAAGAAGCTGTTCGTCGTTACAACCTACCATCCCGTGTTCGTTCAGATCAGGGCTTGGAGAATGTTGAGGTTGCTAAGTTTATGTTACGTGAAAGAGGCCTAAACAGAGGTAGTATAATAACTGGCAAGTCAGTTCACAATCAAAGAATAGAACGTTTGTGGAGGGAGGTCAATCGGACTGTAGTAAGCAAGTTTAAGAACGTATTCATGTACCTAGAAACAAGTGGATTATTTAATCCCTTGAGTGAAATTCACCTATTTTGTCTGCAGTATGTGTACCTGCCAGAAATTAACAACTCATTAGAAGAACTCACGAGAGAGTGGAACTATCATGGCCTTACTACTGAGAGCAAAAAAACGCCCAGGCAATTGTGGATTGCTGGAATGTTGTCCAATAGTGCCACCAATTACAGGGCTGTTGGAGATGTTTTGGGAGATGTTCAGCCAGATATGTCTGACTATGGAATAGATGAGGAAGGTGACATACCAGAACTTCAAACTTCCAACAATGTGGTTGTTCCAGAATCTTCTATAGAAAACACTGAAGAAGTGGATACTGATTTGCAACATATCCTTGAGGCAGCAAATGGCGATGAATATTGCATTCAAAAATACCTTTCGGTTCTTGATTATATGGAACATCTTTATGGTAATCAAGAAAATGAATTTGAAAACAATGTTTAGCTAAACTTTGGATAAATTTTATTTGGGTAAAGCTTTGCACAATATAATATAATTAACATGGCTCTTTTAGTTTTTTCAGGAGGGTAATAATTAGGGGATGTCTAAATGATCCTGCTTATTCAAGATTTTAAAACAAAGCATGAAATGATGACGAAAAACAAGTTTTTCACTTTTTAATTTGAGCACAATTCTCCTGGAGTCCATGTTCTTGCAGTTTTCCGCTGAAATTGTTTCAGAAACTTTATCTGTGTATCAAAACCGATTAACAAATCTGAACATCTAAAGATATTTTATGCTATAAAAATAGTCTTCTGACGTGTATAAAATGTCGCAAAAGTTAATAAACTTTAAACTAAGCCGTTACTGTTTACGTAGTGATTAATAATGTGGAACAACCGAATCCACAACAACTTTCATGCACAACCAAACCCACGAGCGTTTTTCAAACCAAACAGCATTGCATTCTTGAAGCTTTCGTAATCAACATGCACAACAGGCAGCTTAAGGATACACGCGCACGTGTTAGCTTTGGGGAACTTGGATAGCTTTCCATCCTTTTCAGGTTCGTGCAAAAAATGAAGTTCACCGATTAAGCCTTGAGCAGGAAGAATTTTACAACCAGATGCAAAAAAAAAAACCTCCGATAAGCTTATTTGCGTTTGATCTTCTTCTGCGTCTTGTAGAAAATCGTTCCAATGCGAGAGGATAAGACTTTCGGCATTTCTTCTATTTGAACCTTCTTCTGAAAGCACCAATTTGAAGATAGACTGTACTGTCGTAACGGTTAGAGGTTGAGATCTGTAACAGAATACTTCTCTGAACAACTTTGGGTATTTCAACATGGCTTCTAGTACACCTAAGGTTTTCAACCCCTCCTTGAAACTTGAGTATGCTGGTTGGCTTCTCCCCAACACATACCAGTTGATAGTGCGCTGAACTACCTTCTCAACGTCGGCCTTGCTTCTGATCATTTGAAATGTGCCAGCCATATCAAATACGGTATCTAACTTTTCGTCATCAATTATTCGCCGAGCGTCATCTACTACAGAAGCTTGTAATAACTTTCCAAGCGATGCTCGTAATTCAACATCAGGAATATCATCAAGTGTTGCACTTAGGTTAAGCGTTCCCGTTGCATTTATTACCGCATCATAGCATGCACTTGATAGACAATTGGCACCGGGACCACCATGTACCAACGACATCGCGAAGATTTGCCCGGTCATGAAGTACTCTCGTTCTTCCAAGCAGATTGCGTTCAATGAAAGGAACTTCGTCGTTGTTTCTCCGAAGAAAAGTCGCGAATTAACCAGCCATTCTGTAATTAGGGTGAAGAATTCCCTTGCTGGCCCTCCCAGGTCTACCGCGCCTTCTGACCGGCCAATATCGTCCGTAAACTTTACGGAAAGCTTATTTTCAGGACTAAATGACTTCCTATTAAGCGCTCTTTTCGTTCCCTCCCATATATGATTTCGACTTAGGTTAAACATCGAGACTTGATCATAAGAGGTTGCTTTTCCAAGATCTGTCAGTACTTCTTTTAATGTAATGCTCTCTTCAATGTTGTCGTCAATGTCATCGGCATTAGTCTCCACTATATCTTTCAAAACGAGAGGATCATCGTCAAGCACGTCGGAATTTATTTCGTCGAAAAGCAAGGTGGCGTAAATTTCATCCAAATCACAGGCAGTCTTATCAGATGGTTTATTGCCTGCTTGGCTACAATAATCGTAAAGAGAAAAGAATCCGTAAATTATATGATAGATCACATAGAAAACGAATACTTTCTTAAGTCCAGAATTATTTTGGCTAAATTCGTAATTAATTATGTAAGATTTATAGAATCAACTCAGTGGGATTGGAAATAATTTGCCTCAAACAATATAAATATTGGACAATAATTCTATATACATGTTTCAGACATCCGCACTAGATTTATATATTTTTGTATAAACACCGTGGGCCACAGCACTGTCGTATTTACAGTAGTAGCTCTCAAATCCAAAAAATATACACGCTAGCTAAACGAGGTATATAGCTACTTCTGCATAAACTTTTATAATAATAAAACAAGCTTGTGTTATGACAATCGTTATGACGGACTACACATTACATTATATCAATACCATGGCTGAGATGTATATTCCACTTGGTGAAATTACATTTACGTGAAAAAATTAGAATTTCATATCCTCTCTGAAACATAGAAATTCACAATCTTCTGTAATGATGTGTTTAAGATGCATGGTTAATTGAAGGAAGTGAAACTGTTATACTTATATTATATGATATGTTGAATAATCGGTTGTCTATTTTTAGTCTTAACTTTAAATCTTATGCCAGTACATGTTGCTTCACCCTGCACATACCTAACTGTAGGTGAAGAGGTACTATTGGAAGTGCCAATTACATCACAATCCTAGGTAAATAAAGATCACAACATAAGGCATTGCTATTGGGACCTTCCAACACAATAATCACTTTGGTCACAATGGTTTAAGGGACATTCCAAATACAAATTAACAAATTATGTACAGTAGTTTAAAAAGTACTTATATACGTTAAGAATTAGTATCAATGAAACAGTTAAAGCTCAATATGAATTTTCTGCTGTGAAAGTAACTTCATAAATGAAACTTACACTGTGTTTGCATGCATTTATTATACTAAATACATTGTTATTACATAAGTTATTTATATTTTGCCACAAAAAAACTTACAATGGTGATTTCATCTCCAGCAACATCATTCTCAGGTGACTGACTGCCACTTGTAAGCCTTTCTTCTGCATTGAAGTGTACACACTTTCTTTTCTCACTTACACTTAGAGTTGACTGTTTGGATCTTTTTATTCCAGAAAACTGGCTACGACTACTAGAGATTTGACTACTGGTAGCTTCATCTTCCATTCCAGTCTCAGATGCTCCATCTGACTCAAGCATTTCATCAAGTGCCCACACCTTCAACATTGTGCATGCCCGTATATAAATAGGCCCTTGCTTGCACATGCTGTAGATATTTTCTCCTGAAGGCTCCTTATTGGCATATAGATTTAAGGGGCAAATATTTTGGCCAATGCTTTTTACATATTCAAAGGCAACAAATTCACCCTGTTCATCCACTAATTTTTGCACAAAAGCACCACCAATCTACAAGAACAAATTAAGATAGTAACATATGGAAAAGAATTAAAGTAAAGAACAAATTAACATATGGGAAAGAATTAAAGTAAAATGAAATAAGACAAAGGAATGGATGTAGTACTAGTAAGACATGATGTTGCAATGTGATTTATTTTAATATTACACATATACAAGAACTTCAGCAAAAAGACAATGGAGAAACTGATAAAAATATTGTATGACTATGAATCTATGTTTCATGCTCTTGGGCTATTACACTTAACACCACCACCCCCCTGGTCGAGGACCTCGATTTCCAAAGGGTAAATAAGTCATATTTTCTAGATAGGTAATCAACAAAAAAGGTTGTTTCCAGAAGGATTAAAGTATGGAAAAGCTTTTCAAGAGGGGTTAAAGATTCTTCCAGGGGTAGAATCTTAGGTTTTTTTGCATTCCAGAGGGGTAAAAATCCTGAAAACACGAGGTCCTCGACGGGGGGGGAGTTTATATAATAAATGTAATAGCCCAATTTGTATGACAATTTCATTGATTAAACAAAAATACCTTCAGCCGTAGTTGGTTCTCATTCCATGATTTATCTAAGGGAAATCCATCAACAATCAGGCCAAGCTCTTGAAGTTTCCGCTTATGCTCATAGCGGGGGACTTGCGTGTAGGTCGGATATGGGAGCAAAATTAACTCCTTCCTAATATTAACTGCCTCTTTGGCCTTTGTAGACTTTGTAGTCTTTACTTTGCCTTTTCCCTTTCCTCTCGTTACCCCACTGTGTCCGTAGTTGACCTGTGGATTGAATCTAGGCCTCGTGTTCGTAAAAGTTCTAATGTCTGCTTTCGGCAGTTGCGGTCTTTGCTCACTTCCACGGCGTGGTAAACTATTAAATCTTTGCGCAAGTTCGTCTTCAACTGAGGCATTTGTAGAACGATTCTCCGGACTCGGCCTTTCTTCACTTACTGACTGCACTGAGTCATAAACCCTTCTAACAATTTCTGTTAGAGTTGACTCATTTAGTTCTACGGTATTATCTAAATTACCAGATGGGTTTGCAGAAGATGATTGCCTGCCCGCCATATTTACATACACGCGCACGAGACAGTATTTTGACAGTATTTCACTGGTCCACGTTGAACATATATTTGGTCAGCGGTGACACTGAGCGGGCTATGGAGTACTTCATTAAAGCATATATGAATCTTGATATATATATTTAAATCTTGATACATATATTCAAATCTTGATATATATATTTAAATCTTGATATATATATTTAAATCTTGATATATATATTTAAATCTTGATATATATATTTAAATCTTGATATATATATTTAAATCTTGATATATATATTTAAATCTTGATATATATCTTTAAATCTTGATATATATATTTAAATCTTGATATATATCTTTAAATCTTGATATAATATTGAATCTTGATTATATTTTAAATTTTTGATATATATATTTAAATCTTGGTATGTATATACCGCATCTTGGTATACATATATGACACTTGATATGTATCTATCGCATCTTGATGTTTTGTCCCTTTTTAACAAGCATACCACTGTCCTCATGAAGCATTTAACAAGATATATACTATATAACAAATTTTAACAATTATACAGAACTGTTTTTTTGCATGTCACTGTCCTCATGAAACATGCTCCATGCTCTACGTATATCTCGTAGGGTCTGAAATATAACAAATTATAACAGTTATATAGAACCGTTTTTTTGCACGCCACTGTCCTCATGAAACATTTAACAAATAACAAGATATATATTATATAACAAATTATAACAGTTATACAGAACCGTTTTTTTGCACGCCACCGTCCTCATGAAACATTTAAAGTATCTATATAACAAATTATAACAGTTATATAGAACCGTTTTTTTGCACGCCACTGTCCTCATGAAGCATTTAACAAGATATATACTATATAACAAATTTTAACAATTATACAGAACTGTTTTTTTGCATGCCACTGTCCTCATGAAACATTTAATAAGATATATATTATATAACACATTTTAACAATTATATAGAACCGTTTTTTGCACGCCACCGTCCTCATGAAACATTTAACAAGATATATAACGATTATATTTATTTATATAAATCTTTTCTGCTATCTTTTCTTATAACTAAAACTTTCCATTAGGATTGTCATGAAACATTTAACAAAACTTTTACAAGCAGTTAACAATTATATCGAACACCAGCACCTTTACATTAATACCATTATTACCATCATTACAATAACAAATATTTAAACATGCATATAATTATGTTTCAACACTCCGTGACTAGTTGGGGGGTAAAGGGTTAGAATCGACCGGGATGGTGTGAAACCTGAGCAATTTCACATCCACGAAATGTCCCAAATGGTCACCCATTTCTAACCAAACTCCTTTGCAACCGGCAGAGGTGTGAAGGCGAGTGTCTGGCGCCTTAACCAGACTGCTTATTAGTTGGGGGGTAAAGGGTTAGAATCGACCGGGATGGTGTGAAACCTGAGCAATTTCACATCCACAAAATGTCCCAAATGGTCACCCTTTTTTAACCAAACTCCTTTGCAACCGGCAGAGGTGTGAAGGTGAGTGTCTGGCGCCTTAACCAGACTGGCTGTCCATGTCGGAATCACGTAATGACATTGTTACTGATCACTTTAAAAAAGTCATAAGTAAAAGTGGAATGTGTTTCCTAGGCATGCTGATGAGCCCTGATATGGGGCGAAACAGTCAAAATTTGCTTTCTTGCAGCGATTCAAAAAAATGTCGAAAATTTGAAATCTGGACTCATGTTTGAAAAATCCTAGATCCGCCCCTGTCTAACTTGTCCATGTAACACTAAAAAGACAAAATGTCATATTGAGCATCCTCATAATGCAATATTTGTTGAGTAGCATCCAATGATAAAAACCGGAAACAATTGTTGTGGATATAATGAATCATACAGTACCTCTGCCTGCCCCCCGAAACCGCCCAGGGCGTGGGTCATTATCTAAAATAAAAAAAATAAAACAAATTTGGTTGACATATTGCATAAATCCATGTAATGATAGAAGGCAAGTTTTTTAATTTTAGAGTTTTAAATTGATGACGAAAAACTTGAACATGCATCATCATCACTAATTAATACATAAACTAAATGATATTGAACAAAGTAGCTGATTTATACCATCAAGGTTTGCATTAACTTGCAAGGCTTGAGAATTGAAAATATAATAAGTTAGCTTATTTCAATATATATCAAGATGCAATTGCTTCACTATACATTTATAATCATAAAACGTTAAACAATATAGGCAGTATATACAAAATTTCAAAGAACATATCATTTTTGTTCATATTCAATAAGCGCATACCAGGCCTTTCTTGAGGTGGAGGGTTCACTAGATTAAATGAAAGTATTTCAGTTGTGCAGGGGAAAGTATGCATCAATAAGTCACATCAGTCATGAAACTTACTGGGTTGCTCATTTGGCCCCTGGCCCAGGTCAGGGACTGCTTCAAGTATTTGTATAGTGAAGGAAAATTTGCATGTGTTATCCTTTTAGTGCTATGTGAAAAGACATACAAATTACCTAACTGTGACAAAAATAATATTTCAACTAGTTTTTTTAATCATATTTACCATCATCATTATCAATATGAATGTCTAAAATCCAACAAATAATTGTTAAATTGGATTTTTGAACATTGGAAATGATCAACGACATTTTAATCAGTTGCTAATTTGTACATTCAGAGTGAAAGTTATATAAATATGTGCCTATATACATACCAAGTATGAGTTCATCCTCATTCTCCACTAAAATAGTTGGTAAAGTAGATGTATTATTACAATAATTGCACTACCAACATCATGAAAAAAGTGCTTTGTTGAAATAATTTTGCATCTTACTTCGTCTCCTTTAGATCTTTAGAGTATATATAGAAATGCCATCAACATAAAAAAAATATTGAGCAAAAAAAGTATGTAAAAACAACAGCACCATATAGCGTACTCGAGGCAAAAATCATAAAATACAAATATTAGTTTTGAAAAAAATATATCTGTTGTAATATAAACAAACTTACATGTTTTAGCTTTTTTTCAAAACTTCTTTTAATCTAAAATATAAGAAAAAATATAATATTTTCATTATTTCTTGAAGGTAAAGCGCATCAGCCATCAGCGTTGCAAAAATTGGTAAATTTATAAATGCTTTAAAAAAGTTTTCGCAGTTTCTTCCAAAAATGTTTCTCCTTAAATTTGTAAATTAAAATGTCAACAAGCGAGAAGTGTAGTATAATTTATTGGGCAAACTTCGAAATGTTCAATATTTTATAAAGTTTTATTATTATGAATATGTTTTACCGCAGTCCAAACAGTAGGGACCTTAACTTAAGCATGTAGGACGGGAACAGGACAACGGCAGCTATCAATACAATGCTTCATTGAAAAGAAATTAATTATTAAATACCTAAGGGAGTTTTAGACCTGATCTACGTTCTGTTTACAACGGCAAAACGTCGTTTACTATATCCTATGTAGAACGTCTGCATTTCAGGACCCATAGAGCGCTACCTCGAATTAGGCTCTATAGAATTGTCCCTAAAAGTAAGGGGCCACGTCCATATTCATGTTGCCACGCATAACGTTGAATTGACGTTTTGCTTCGAAATAGGGATAACATCGACCGTGGCATGCAGATATACACTCATATAAAATCCCCACATTTATATAGAATACTTCGTGGTATGGTACTGTACTTCTATTTATAAATTTTTACGACTAAGAGTTGTTTGTGTTGTTGAGTCAGTGTTTAAATTTTAACATACGAACGAGCGAGTGAGTATACAATACAAAGAATGAGTCATATATACACTGTAGAGGGTCTTGCTTTCCACGTTGTTGTTCTGTTTTAATATTACCTCTCATTACTCCGAATACATCAACACATCGTCATAATTTATTAATTTTCCCATCTTGCTTGGCTTTCGTTCTCCATTCAATCCGCGGCTAGCCCAAGAAAGAGTTGCCAGTAAATTCTCCCCATTGTGATTTAAAACACACTTTCTTAGTTCAAGTATACGGTTTTTATTCAGCACATTTATTCATAACTCTTGTTTTACATAATATGATAAAACAAACTTCTATACGGCCAGGAAAGAATTTAACTTAGAGGCTATTTTACATACTGTAGCAACAGACGAATCAGGCCGATGTATAATGTATTAAAAAATGTGTTAATCAGAGTAAGATGTTAACATTTAATATCAAATATGTAATGATTTTGTGATACCATATGTCTGATTATTTGCATGACTGACAAATAAACTCTAGGTTATCTAGTACATCGTCTGTAAGTTCGTGAAGATCTACGCAGTAATCATGGTACCATAAATCGCATGCATCACACTGCACCCACCGTAATCGTCTTGCGTTTACTGAGTGGACTTTACATTCCTCGGATGCACAGGGCTCATCAACTTTGCTCTTCTCTTGTGCAGTCTTACTGGTGACCTGTCTTAACATGTCAGATATTGATGATTGGTGCTTCTTCGGTTTGGGTGCCCTGGTTTCTGTTGCCAAAAGGTTTAATTTATCTCTGGCTCGATGCTTCTCTTTTGATTGATGTCGACTGAGAGCTGGTTGGGATCTGAAGCTTTTTCCACATCCTTCAAATTGACAATAGATCAGTCGACCGTTATTGGCTGTTGCCTTTTGGCGGCGATGGAACATTTTTTGGTGCCTCTCTTTTTCGGTTTTTGATTTGAAAGAAAAGGCTGGGCAGTGCTGGCAGGTACTGAGAGCCTTCTCATCAGCACTGGGTTGCCCAGTATCACCAAACCGCTGCTTCTCATTGGCTGCTTCCTGCAGGAAGGTGTTGAAGTGGCCCTGGTATACTGGGTTGTGGGATGGTGATGGAAACTTTCTCTCGTCCCAAAAAATCTTCAGCGGCTTTACATTGAAATTCCTTACAGCAGGATTTGTCGTTGCACTTGGTGAATACAATTTCGTTAAGATGGCGATCCATGTGGCTATGCATTTCTTTGAACTCATCAACAATGTCCTAGTATTTGTGTAACGATCTCAAAGGACACTTGAGGCAGACTTGGAGGCGATTGTAGTCATCTAAGAGCTGGTCCTCATTCACTGGAATTGGTTTAGTCTCCACTGGAAATCCATCAAAAGTGAGACCGCGCCAATGTTCTTTAGCCATTGCATTCATAGCCTGATCGAAGACAACTTTTTCTTTCTGTTGTAAGGTTTCATTGTCCAAAGAGCTCTTCAAAGCTGGGGCAACTGTATCTTCGCCATCCAATGGGGAAAAAACTACACTTGCCAGTTTGTTGCTCGCAGGGGACCACAATTGTTCGATCGGATTGAAAGCAGAGTAACAAGCTGCGTAAGTCATGACATCTAGTATATCAGCATCAAGCTTCTTAAAAAGCCTGCAATAAAATAATGCATTAGCAAGATGCGAAGGGTTGAAGCCTGGCCCTCCATCAGCGAGAAACATGAAAATTGATTTTTCCTCTTTTGCACATTCGAGAATGTTATACAGATCTGTAACATGTGTTGCCGCAGTCTGATAACGGGGCAATGTATTTGGGAACTGATGGCTTCAGATATTGCATCAAGATTATTAAGTAATTTTAGATTTTCTAAAATTTCTGAAATATTCTTCACGTTAACTTTCAAACCATAATGATTGTTGTTTTCATTTAGTTCATATGATACTAACTCCTTAAGATCTTCCTCACTTAGTTTCATGTTCAATTGTATTTTACACTGCTCTACCAAAACAGACCAAAAACTATTAGCAACTGCTCCGACGGTAACTCCATCTATGGTTAAATCCGCTGCATTGTTGGTCACGGTGGTATCATAAACGCTCTCAGAGAGGAAACCGGAAGAAGCGCCGACGGTAACAACATCGTCATTAACATTGTTCCCTTTGCTTTGTAAGGACATATAGCCTGACACCGACAGCAGATAGTTTGGTACAGGGAAATCATTATCACCAAGGTTTGGCGTGTCAGACGATGGAAATACATGACGTACCTGACCTTAACTTTCGCCATGTCGTGCATACTTATAATGGAGACATCGGAATCAAATAATGTACAAAACTCCCTATGATGTTTATTCCTGGCAAACAAGTAATGGCTGTCAGGATGGTACTCGCGATAGCTGTTTTTCTTGGTGCCAACTCTCACATCAATTAGGGCTTTGTATCTGTGACTAGCGATATTGCCTTTGTTAGGCGAACAAAACAACCGTCTTGTTGTGGCCAATGATATTCCATGCTGCTTTAGACCAGGTACGTTATCTATTAGATGTTTGCGAATATCAGCCACTGATACGCCAGAACTTGTCCCGACATCACTGCGACGACGACTTTGGGCAGCAAAGCCATTCTGTTTCATGAAATCTGCAGTCATGTTGATTATATCAGGGAACTTTTTCACGATTGGGGGTTGCCCACGACAAGCTTGAGGAGTTGCTGGGGACAATTTTTCACCTGCATTTTCATTTTCGTTTTCATCCTCGACTGGTTCTGGAGACTCGGGGTCTTGATCATCGTTGATGTCTTTTGGATCTTCGGAAGACAACAATAGCGCTTCTATGGCTCCAGGCGTATATATAAACTCATGGAGGTTTGACAAAGGCTGTTGAGAGATTCGCGAATTTTCCATGTCTACTATCTTATCGAATGTCTCTTGCCAAGTCAAATGAGCGTTATTATAACAAAAACACTTGTGCAGTTCACCTGGTTTGCGTTTTAGAATGTCTGGCCTACATTCCTCTTGTTGCTTTATGCGGCAGCGAAGATCAGTTAAAAATATGTTGTCTGAAATTTTTAGATTAATTTCCCCAATATTACACAACAGCTCTTTGATTGCACATAATTTTTGAAAATACGTTTGGCTCAGAAGAGATGCGCCCATTGATGGTAACGTTTTGATCTCCAGGCATTTTTTTAGCAAAGCTACAAGTTCACTGCATAACTTAATCACTTCATTTAATTTTGTTTTCAAAGAAGAGCTCCTTTTCCTTTGACTTAACTCGCCGTACGATTTTCACAATGGCGAAAAGTAATTCCACGAATATGACAGAGAAGCAATGGTCTTCATTAGACACTCGTCTGCGATAATGTCATCGGTGAAGAACGATGCATGATCTGTAAACCCTAGTTCTACCATTAGAGACTTTGTCAGCTCATATTCCTGCGATTGTAGGTACTGGTCTCGACCAGAAAGCTCTGAAGGGAAGTTTGGGACTACAAGTACAGACTCGGCGCCATCTGAAGGTGGTACAAATGTGAAGGTTGACGATAGTGGAGTGCTAGGAGTAGTTGTATCAGGCTTTGTTATCAGGGGATTGGTAGCAGAGGTTGTAAATAATTTGTTTGTAATGGTACGTTGAACAAAACTAGAACGTAGTATTTTGGCTGGAGCAGGACAGTTTTTCAAATATGTGTTCACAGCATCTGGGTTGTCTTTAATGCTATCCCATTCCTTTAAAACTGCGTGGAGAAAGTCTTGTTTCCTCCCATATTTTTCAAAATTTTCCTCCCATTTTTTGTTAACGAACCGCTCATAATCATTTTTCGGATTTTTCCGCAGAGCAGACGCTCTTTTTCCGAATAATGTTAGCTGTTTTGACATTATCCCTTTATTAAATAGAAAATTAGAATAAAAATAAATTGAAGACAATTTATGACAAAGTCTTTCTATTTCATTGACGGTCAAAAGGGTATAAACCTTTGGTGTTTGAACAGCAAAAAACATGTTTTTAAAGTTATTTTTCGAACCATGGAAAGTATACACAGTATAAAAAAGTCAATAGAATACTACGGAACATGCACTGCAAATTTAAAAGCCAATACTTACCAGAAAGTGGATCTCCTCTCTCAAAAACTTGCTTTCGGAAAAATTAAATCCTCGAAAAAAAATTTTCGGAAAATTGTGCGCCTGCGATGCACACATTGCTGACATGAGAGACTTCATGAAAGCTGAATGATGGAATGACTGCCTTCGAGTGAGCCGTATATTATGTACTTATAAATAAAATATAAATCTTCAATAGTATTACCGCATTTTATTACTTTTGTGGTTTATATTTAAACCTTGCCACATCATAACGTCGAGAGTCCAACGTAAAAACCCACCCACCCACTCAAAACATTGATTCGACGTTATGCGTGGCAACATGAATATGGACGTGGCCCCTAGACACGATGTTTTCAATGTCTTATATCTCATTAAACTGGTACCGCTGATAAATATACAGCAACGTTTTACCATAACATATATTTAAAAGGAGTATTCCAACCACGTCGTAGTCGTGTTGCCGTCCTACATGCTTAAGGTCCCAAGTGACACAGAAACAAAACAATATTTTCGCGCGCTTATATTGTATCTTGTTTATATTGTAGCTTACCTGATTGATGTTCAAATGTTTTTTAGTAAAACGAACAAACTTTAATAAAGTAAATATCTGTACATGTCAACAGCCACCCTCAAAAACATAATACGTGAGATTATGTCTAGTAACAGGCAATGACACATGTTTACATGACAAATTGCCCTTCTCAAAAACACAATAATAGAGGAAAGGTTTGCAATACTTGCTTTAGGGCACTAATTAAATACGTCTTACCTGTGCCAGCAGTACCACTTACAATCATACAAAGTGGATTGCATTCATCATTAGATATGGATGCAGTGATAATGTCAAATGCCAGCCGCTGTTTGTCATTCAAGGTCCCTGGGTCAACCACCACTTGTTGGTCACCTGTGTGATACTGCATACCTTGCTCCTCTGCATCCTTTCTGTTTAGAAATCCACCCAGCAGATTCTCTTAACAAATCCCCAGGCACACCTCTTGCTGCTTAGAACCAATCCACTGCTTTGTTATTTGCCATTTGATTTCCTGCATCCTCATAATGTTGGTTGAGTCTACATAACAACATCCAATCCTCAATTTGCTCTTCCTCAGTAGGTTGACCCTGTTCGTCATCGCTATCATCACTACTTTCATCAGTTCCATATGTTTCATCTGTCTGTGCAGCATGGACCATCTCTGTTTCAATAGAATACCCAAATACATTGTCTCTAGCGAAATCTGTCTGAAGAAATGAAGCATATGTGTTAATAAACGTATCATCAGTTTCCTCCATATTGTCCCATGCATTTGATGACTTACCTTCCCATGGTTTAAACTTAATGAGTTGATACTTGCAGTATTTTCCAAAGGTAGGGGATTGGCTGTAACCTTTGGAAATGTCCTGACAATATAAAGATTCACTCGTTTTGTCAACTCACCTGACTCTTGTGAACTGAGATGCATACTGCATCAAATTCAACTGAGATAACCCCCTATACCTACTCTCCACTTTTGTCCGCTCTCCATAATGTTGAAGAACAGAATTCTGAAGTACTTCCTCTTGTGGATTTCCTGCATCAAGGATCACTTTTCTGCTGTTTTCTAAAAAAACAGTAATAGAACTATATGTACAGCCTACCAAAGGCAAACTGAGTAACATATGGGCAGTCTCCTGAGCAGCCATGTCCCTATCACCAGCAACTTGGATCATTGCTTTCTTGATTGCAGAAGACACTTGGTCATCATTCTGTAATGAAGATACAGACAACTTCAGTATGTCAGAAGCAGATTTTGATCGTGGTTCTCCTTTTGCTGCATACTTGGCCATGCATCTTGCACATGCCTTTTTATCTACAATTACCTGCAAATCCACATTGGCCCGCCAATTCTCAAGCATGACCCTGTTGTGTGAATTCAGGCTCTTGTCATTTCTCTTGGTTTGTAACTCAGAGTGTACAGATTTATTTTTCTAACCTCAAACCTCATAAATCAGTGCAGTCTCCTCTTGTAATGGTTTTGGGAACCCAAATCTGCACTCTGCAGGCAGGTCAACCCTCTTTTTTTTTAGGCAATACGCTGGACTGAAACTGGTGTGCCTCTCTACTGAATTTACTAACCTGTGATAATCAACATCATGATTATCAACTGATGTGGCTTTCACAGCAGAAGGGTGTGGATCTGGTACTGTCCAGTTCTCATCAGGCAGATCATCATTAACTGTGGTCACAAGCCAGTTAACATCACTTTAAAAGGGATAAAAAGTAACATGGTTATAATACCTAATTTATATATATTTCTCCATAATGTAAATACTTTGTTTACACTCTCAATTCCTTAGCAATAGGAAGTATCAATTTCTAAAGAAAATATACAGAATTTTTTTTTTTGTGAATTTATGTGGAAGCTGTATTTTGCAAATTGCAAAATTTGCAACATTGCAGCATTAGTAGGCAAAAACTAAGTGTTTCTCTAATAATCTCTAGTAATAGGATCTCTAATAATGCACATGCAACTTATTGCACCCTCATTACTTTGCAACAGTCTTTGCAAGTCTGGCCAATGGCTATCAGCTGCACTAAAAGTGAAAAAAAAGGTAGGGCAACCTTTTTGTTCAATCAGGGCTAATAGTTCTTGCAGTCGCTGATACCAATACTGATTTGTTCCTTGAGTTTTTGAAACATATCGTTGCAAATGATTTACCATTTGATTTGCACTCATTGAGTTCACCATTGTCTTCAGCTCCTCCATAGTCATGCTTGCATCAGCTGGATGTTGCCGCAAGTAAATGTTAGCTTGTGACAACAACTGATGTCTCTGCTTCATATTCAGTGCCCAGTATGGGAACCGAGGATGAGAGGCAAACCTCCATTCAAACTTACCATTTGGTAGCCTCTCTGCAAACTTCATCAGGTGTTTGAATGCCTCTGCCAAACTGACCTCATGTTGCCTGACTCTGTTTGTTGGGTCACCCTTCCTATAGGGAAATAGTGTTGGAAATGCCATGCTTACCAAACCATCTGTTTTAAATTCATTAACAGCATTACCTTCTGTAGATGGCCAGTCCAAAGGGTCAACCTCATTTACTGCATCTTGGATAGCTGCACCATCCTTTCTTTGTCTTTGACGCATAGGAATAAATGATGTACTGCCATTTCCTAAAACTAATTCTTCAACTGTTGCATTAACACTCATTACAGGTTCTTGCTGGGGGGTTCATTTTCAACATGAACTGAAAGTTCATTGTCATCAATAACATACCTTAGCTCTTCAGGGACACCATTCTCTGGTAGGCTTTGGATAACATCCCTGTCAATCTCAATGTCTTTGAAAAATGGATTGTTTGTTTTCAACCACAATATAGCTTCCAGCACTCTGTGTCGACGAACTGTAAAATCTTTATGTGTTTCATCACCACCCTGTCTAGCACAATCATAACAGGCAAGTCAGCTACTTGTGCAGGCAACCTATTCAAAAAACTTTGAATATCCTGTGGTAAGTTTAGTACATGACCTTTGTAGCCCCTTTGCCCACCATGTTTTCTGTAGACTTGCATGATGGGGCAAACCCTTGAAATCAGCATTTCCTCTACCTGTGTCAAACCTCTCAATTGCTCAGGAACAATACCTGGGTGCATGTCATTGCCAGCACTGAAATTCTTTGGGGACTTCTTGTCTCTTTTGCACCGGTAACAAACTGCTGCCAAGTTTTGCCTTGTTGGCCAGGCCTCTTTACAAATTGTACACTGCCAATGCTCTAAATGCTCTTAATCTAAATGAAAACTGTGCATTTCATTCTGAACAAACTCCTGCTCATGCAACCAACCACCTTCATGCAAATATGGTCTGAACTACTTATAGCATCGTCATTTGTACCATTCTCATTACACAGTCTTACCTGATCGTTTTCTGACTGTACCTGCTGACGTATTGACCTTGTCTCATAGGATCTTCTCGCTCATTTCCTCACATTTTCAAGCCTTTCTGCTTGCTTTTGGACACTTTCACGTCGCCTTCTCTCTCTTGTGTTAGCTCTATTTTCTTCCCTTTGCATCTCAGTTTCTTCACTTGTACTTGCTTCTTTTCTCTGCTTATAAGCAGCCCTACGCTTCGCCAAGTGATTCTCCTTTTCTTCTGACGTTTCTCGTGGCAAAAGTAGTCGTGCATTCTCCCTTCGTCTCTTGAGTACCTTGCTGGAGCTCGCTTCAATTCTATGCTTATGAGAAGCCCTTCGCTTTGCCAAAGAACATCCTTTCTCTTCCGACGTGTAAATTTCATTAAATTGACAATGAGAAATTGTTCGAAGTGCAATACTTCATGTTGTATCAACATTGTTTTCTGTGTCTGCACCAATCAAAAATCAAATTTATTTTGCGCGCTTTTTATCCACACAGCTATATACTATATATACAGGTTTTTGCAGCTAGGAAGGCATTAAATACAATGCTAAAAAGGTTTTTAGAGTGGCACTTTATTAATTATTTTTGACTTTATTAAATATTTAATGGTATATCTTCTATATAATTTTTTTCAAAGCAGGAAGATGGTCGATAACGGAAAGGAAAACAATATTGATATCGGTACGTGAATGATTGTTGTATTTGAATTTCGGGTTTAGCTCAAAATCTTTTTACTGAACCATGAGATTTCGTAGATAAATTGTCCTTTCAGAATATGGTATATTTCGTGCTGGCATTTAAATAAATTATCAAGGCCGACATTAATTATTTCACACTTTAAGTCTTTATGTTGCGTTTTCGCTGCAGGGCAAGATGATGAGGAAGAAATAGACAAGCAAATTGAGGACATGAAGGTACTTTTTTACGCACTTTCATGACAATTTTAATATCATTATTTAATGATAATCCGCATTTTTTTAAAAATAGGAGGCTTGTCGGACTCCGAAGGCGAACTATCATGAAAGTCTGAAAGTAAAAGCGGTAAAACACCACGGTGCGATGAAGTAAATTTTATCTTTCTATTTTCTAGTTGAGAAGGGGCAAAAAACAACGAAGGTATTTGAGTTTTATATACTTTGACATTTTATCTTTTCTTGCTTTGTTACTTACCAAGAGAGAGAGAGAAACCTACCGAGATTGAAAATAAACAAGAAGTAATGAACATGTAATAAAATGAAAGATTGTCTTTCTATTTTCTAGATGAGAGCAGGCAAAAAGCAACGTTCAAAGGTATTATTTTCTATATATTTTGACATTTTACATTTTAATAAAACAATACCTTTTATATATGGGTGTCTTTCTTTAAGTTCATTTGCATTCGATTTGGCACCTGAAAAGTTCAACGACTGAAACGGGTCTTAAGATGCATAAAACTATTTAACCTATAGAGCCTATGTAACAACCTTTTCCTTTAGGCGAGTGTCATAATTGTGGACATAGAGGTCACAAGGCTTGGCAATGCAAAGAAAGAAAGAAAGAAAGAAGAAATTTATTGTACCATAAATATAATATTTACAAGAATTAGTGATATTGTAATAATTAATGGTACATAGATGCCTGTAATAACCAAATGAGGGCTAAAAAACACAGGCACCTATTGTGTGATAGTATTAAATTGCAAACCAAAGAAAGAAAATGACGAAATATATCTAATCTAAAGCACTGCAAAGTAACTTGGGCAGACTAATAAACCAAAATGCATGCAATCAATACTCTTCTACTAGGGTTGACAAAATAGATCTCCTAAATTCAGCCATTGAGCTACTTTTTAGGGATTTATCCAAATTATTCCATGTCAAAGGTCCTTTGTATTTAATATTAGAAAGACCGTAATCTGTTCTTATTTTTGGAAGAAGGTAAGATAATTTCGTAGAATGTCTAGTATTGTAGTTGTGAAATTCATTAACTTTTTTGAAAAAACAGTCAAAGGATGAAGGCAAAGCCTTATTGTGAAATTTATGCATGAAAATATTAATATGAAAATCGACTAAATCCACAAGTTTAATTATTTTTGTGTCACGAAACAAGGGCGACGAGTGGTCATCGAATTTTGAGAACGTCATAATTCTAATAGCTTTCTTTTGCAGAATTATTAAGGGTTTAAGCACTGTTTGAGATGCAGAACCCCAAGCAATTAATGCATAATTTAGATAAGGATAAATGCAAGAATGGTATGTTTTTATTATTTTTATATTTTAGTATATACAACGATTATTTTGAACAAGTGTCTTTTCTCCTTCATAGAAGGCAAGAGAAGTACAGAATTCAGAGGTATTGAAACTTTGCTTACCATGACTAGGTTGTTTTTATTGTGGATATTTCCACAGTTCTAACCTAGCTAACAAATTTTCATTTCCAGGAAAATGTCATAATTGTGGCCTAACTGGCCATAAAGCAAGGGAATGTAAACAATGTACGTTTTCCTCTTTAGTTTATCTTGAATAAATATCCATTCACCTAAATGAAGCAATAATAACATATTTGTATTTAGACTCGACAAAACAGCATGACATATAAGTCTTTTCAAGTACATTGATATTGAGGTCAGTTCCCACCTGGCACAACTGGACCAAGCTTTCTTGATCTATGTTAATATTAGTTACAAGTTAATATTATTTATGCTTGTTATGGGCTATTGATCACAACCCCTAATGAATAAATCTCCTTCCTTTGTAGAGAGAAAATGTTTAAAATGTGGCAGACTGGGCCATATTGCACATCAGTGCAAAAACCAAAAAATAGGTCCGCAGTTCGGACATGCACCCGCTGATTCATTATAGGAGAGTTTCACTGACGCCAGCTCGCGAGCAATCACTGACATGTAGATAATATATACAGATCAGCAGTGGTCAATTAGAAGGGCCGCGTCAGCAAATACGTTAGTTAATAATTTGCTGACGTTAAACCTACTACCACCAAGTCACAGAGTGGATATGTAACCATGTGCCTCGCTTGCCACTATTAAAATGTCACATGCTTTGATTCATTTCGTTGTTTTTTGATTTATTTTCATCATATGAATGAAAGTGTGTGGGGGTGTTGCAAATAATAGTATACACTGCAAAAGCTTTGTCAGTGTCACCACTCAAGGCCACCGAGAGGGGAGGGAGTGGGAGCAGCTTGCCTCGGGTCGTACTTACATAAGGCTCACTAAAAATTTACTTGTTAAGTAAAATATGGTTGTAAAAGGAACATAGAGACAAAAAGTGGGTTGTAACGCCCATGAGGGTCTTAAAAAAACTATAAATCTCATCGGGATCAGGGTCCAATTTGAGTTCTGAAACAAGTCTTTTGACATCTATTCTATTTACGAGTTCACTTCGTCTTTAATCGCTATTCAACCACCACATAAGGCTGAGGCCACATCTTATTATAGTTCAACGATCATCTAGGTCAGTATAGAAGTTCCATAGAGCTCTTTGATGCGATTTTCATGCGGTAATATATAGATCAGTGGTGTCGTGACGTCGCACACTGGAGCACACAGTGGATTGTCATTTTGGAGTATGAAATCAAACAAGACGCTTGCTCAGGCGTTCACTCGGGGTACAGTTATCTCGTTTGAGCTTGTAAGTTTGTAACGCCTAATTTTTGGCGTGAAAATAACAGGTATATGACGTTATCTGATGTTTTTTACCGTTTGCGTAATTTTGCCGTTTGCGGTTAGATGTTTGTCAATCGATGATAAACGCCAATCTAAATTTCTTTTGAAAGCGATTGTTTTTATGGTACCTGGCCTAATGCTTATCTCAATTGAATAGTACATATTCAGGTTACAAATTGAAAAACTTTAATTAACATTAACATTTTTAACAATATCTTGAATCAAATTGAAACAATAACTAAGTAATACAGGATAATTATCCTGATTTGCCAAATTATCCCAAGCTTAAGGTTTTAAAAACAGTTTAACTGGTCTTTTTTACGAAAAATGTTCATTTGTGGAGTTTTTTCTAATGTTAACTGTGCTTTCAAACAAATATAAATTCTTAAACTGAAACGTTTTAAATTGTTCGTGATCTAAAATGTTCAATTGTAGTGCGTCTTTTAGTTGTCTTCTGGTGAGACGGAAGATAGTTTCCCCACTTGTTTTTGTGCAATGTTGTAATCAGGGTTGGCTGCCAATGTGGTAAATAGGGACTCCAATACTTTCATTGGACAGATAAACCGTCCAGCACATTCGCCCGTTGCCTTTGTAATGATCAAGGTGGTAGTGATATGAGTCGCCATGGTTTGTTTCAACATGCTAACCTTGCAGGAGGGGCACTTTATCAGGACTTGAGCATTGTTTTCTTCCTTGGGTTGGAATTTGCAGTTGACACATGCAAATGCACATGTCACGTCTGCGGCAATAACCTTTTCAATGAAGCATTCGTTCTCGCTTCTTTTGGATTTCAAAGCGTCTATCGCGAGATTGGTATCATTTGAAAATTCAATGGCTTCTTCAATCATTTGTATGGCTGTTTTCATTGTAGTGGCGAGGTAGTTCCTTTGGTAAAAATTCACGCGTAGGTTTTCAAATAGATAGCACGCGCCATCTTCAACGTGGTCAATGTTTTCCTGCGACAGGGTCAAACGGATGGCAGAAGTCCACGAGAATGGCATCGGATTTATACAAAGACTTGTGGAGGCTTTGAGAAAAAACAGATTCAGACGGCGATTTGGAAACGACTTTCGCTTTCACAGCAACAAGGTCTCCATTAGATTGAACGCTGCTGACGATTGTTGATATTGGAATCACCTCCCTGCCGGTGGGTTGCGTTTGGAAGGGCGTCCAGGGAAACGACAAGTTTCTCTTGTTGACTACTCTTGAAAACTTGTTCATTGTATATTCCTTTGATTCGGGATCATACTTGCGCTTCTGTGGGCTGACGTTTGCTAAGGTTACTGGCGATCGCGATTGTTTTTTTTCCTTCAAGGTGGGTCTTTTGTCTGGCGAAAAGCAAACGATGCAAGTTTCTTGTTCGTTTTCTTGAATGTTGAAATCGAAATATCGTATCCCTGACCTGGCTACGCGAATGTTCGATACGTTATGGATATAGCCACCAACGTCGGTGTTTTCGACCTTTAACGAATTTGAAGGATTTGAAGACATAATTTCTTCAAAAGCTTTTTTGCTTGAACTTGATTCACAAATCACAACTAGCATGTGGTCGTGACGTTTCGGCTTTTCGAGGCCAGGCCCTTGTGGCTCAAGTACACTGACTGAGCTTAAGTATCACTTTATGTCTGTATCAGTGGATAGGTCCATGATGCAAACAAATGCAAAGCAAGGTTCGAGCGTTGATCATTGATATCAAAAGATACAAAGACAAGTATGTCAACAAATGATATGCTGATTGTCTTGGTTGAGCAGGCTGCAGCTGATAATAAATAATAAACTAGAAATCAAGATGGAAGGGAATTATATGTACCTACCTTGGGTAGCTTGGCTTTCATTTTCAACCAGTACTAATGGCATCGACAACACAATTAAGTGTTGCCACAGGGCTGTTCCATTTAATATCCCCTCCCCCCTATGGATGTATATATATTATTAGACATATTATGATATTCATACAGCTCTTTTGAATACTTTTGTGAAGTATAGTTATGCTATTTTAGTGTTAGAAGGCTATATGATGGCCCTTATAAAACAAACAAATACTTTCTATTTATTTGACTCCCATGCCAGAGATGTTAATGGTATGCCTGATCCTAATGGCATTGCTGTTGTCATGAAATTTACCAATATTCTGGAGTTGGAACAGTTTTTGTTTACTCTGTCAACAAACCTACATGTCAATTTATTTGAAATTGTTCCTGTCCTTTTAACAAAAGGCAATTTTACACTGCAGACTACTAAACGTGTTAAAGACTGTATATACCAAAAAGAAAAACATTCAAGGGAAACTGAACATGAGAAACGAATAAGACTTGAAAAAGCTAATGAAAATAAAAAAAGAAAGCAATCAAAAGAAACTGCGAGTGAAAAACAAACAAGACTCAAAAAACAAAGTGAGTCTATGAAAAGAAAGCGTTCAGAGGAAACTGACCATCAGAAGCAAAGCAGACAGGAAAAAGATAGACTGTCTAAAAAACAGAAGCAGGGAAAAAGGGTTTACAGCCTCAACACGAAATAAATCAAGAACAGTATTTAAACATGTTTGACAGTGCCAACAATAGCAGTATTGACAAGCGATCTTGGGCCAAGGCTAACATGACTAAGTTCCATAAGGCTGTGCAATATATTGTCAGTCAGTGTTCAGTATGTCAGGAGGCATGGCCTTTAAAAACCAAACCAAGAACATCATATGTGTGTTAACGATATTCTAGAGACAAAAAATCTCCTAAAAAATTCTCTTCTGAAAATTCAATGATACCTTCATCTGTTCCACATGAACTTCAAAATTTAAGTCAAATTGAAGAAATGTTAATTGCTCGGGCTTTGCCTATTATGCGAGTTTATATTAAACCTGGTGATCGGCGTGCTTTAGTTTGGCTTATAAATAACAATCCATGTTATTCAGGGTTGAAAATTAATCAAGATGCATTGAACTTATTACCCGAAAATGGTGTACCACAAGGTCTTATGACTGTTGAGACTGATGATGACATAGTCTCAGATCTGTCAGATGAGAATAGCTCTCCTGGTTTGGGTCCTCCTACTGATAACCCCTCTGATGGTATTGTTTACAACAATTCTACAGAAATGAGTAGTTTTTTACCTGTTGGAGAACAACAGCAACAGGAAACTGTTAGAAATCAGCTTTCTGAAAACAAGGCAATGCCATGGCCCGCAACTGAGAATGAGCCATTAAACGAGTATCAGGTATCACATTTAGCTACAATGGCTTTCCCAACATTATTTCCAGATGGGAAAGGTGATCCTACCAATCAGGGACTTCTGAGAGATGTTCCTGTTCAGGAAAGAATAAAGCATCTTTTAAAATTTGCTGAAATTATTGATGGCAAATTGGTATATCCTTTTGCCAACCACTCAAGCTTTTGTTATTGGGCTTTTAACATGATTCAAAGAAAACGAATCCTGCAACAAAGTGGAATATTCCTTAAACAAAACCCAGGTGAAGCACATCTCACCATTGATGAACTCCGAGAAATGGCTTCCAGTAACAGTGCTAATCTATTTATGTCCAAAGTTTCTAGATATGTCGGCAATATTGCTGGCACTAATGCTTATTGGAATAGAGTAAGAGAAGAGCTGAAGTCCATTATCACTAGTGTTGGAGCACCAACATTATTTTTTACCTTTTCTTCAGCAGATACGCATTGGCCAGAATTACATGCTTTATTTAAATCAAGTACTAATTGTGAAACTGCTACTCCTACCAGTGATGTAAGACGACAAAATGTGATTAACAATCCTCATCTTGTGGATTGGTTTTTCACCCAGAGATTAGAAAGCTTTGTGAAACACTGGCTTTATGAAACACTTGGTGCAAAATGGCACTGGTTCAGATATGAATACCAAGGTAGAGGTAGTATCCATTGTCATGGTACTGCTAAATTAAATAATGATCCAGGTTTGTGTAAACTTACTGAGACTGCTTTGAAAGGTTTCTTAGCTCAAAAATTTAAAAATGAAAATGAATGTCCTGATACAACAGAACTTGACCAGGATATTGAAGCAGGTCAGGAAGCTGCTGACACAGTATGTTGATTGGTTATTATCAACCGTCAATCCTAACCCTCCTGAAGAGGAAATGTGGATAAGACCTGAAGTTCATCCATGTCAAAAACATCATAATGAAATTCCTCATGATGATGTGCAATCAGATTATGTAGATCTGTTAAACACGGTACAACGACACACTCGTTGTAGTACAAGCTATTGTCTTAGGAAGAAGTCAAATGAGACAGAATTGAAATGTAGATTTCATTTTCCTTTTGATCATTGTCCTAAGACAATACTTGAGTTTGAGAAAATTCACACTTCAGGTGATAATGAACATTATAGAGCCAAAATTGTGACAAAACGAAATGATTCTCGGTTAAATAATCACCAACAACTCCAACTTCAAGGATGGAGAGCCAACTGTGACATTCAAGTAGTCATTGATCACTATGCTTGTGTTGAATATCTCACAAAATATGCAGCTAAAGGTGAGCCGAGATCACCAATATTAAAACAAGCATTTAATTCTATTATGCAAAATGTTGACAGTAATACTGACCCTCATCGGGCTATTAAGAAAGTAGTTATGAAATCTCTTGGTGAAAGAGATTATGCAGCTCAGGAGACAATGCATCATTTGTTGCCTTTAAAACTACACAGCTCATCTTTTAAAGTGATGCCAGTTAGTCTAAATGGTTCACATAGAGTACGTGATAATTCAGAGGAAGGTGAATCATGCACTGATTATTCACTACTTGATGTGTATGCTAATCGTGAACAATATGACAGTTTGCATAATATAATGAATATGAACTTTGCTCACTTTGCTACAACATACAAAGTTGTTAACAATGAATTGACAAAATTGCCACAGAATGTTATACCTAGAATATTCCCAACTTATTCTCCTAATCCCAAAGGCACAAACTATGGCTTATATTGTAAATATCAACTTTTAAGGTCTAAACCCTGGAAAACAACCCACAACAATGCGTGGGATGATCAAGAACCAACTGATCAGATTCTTATTAATTCTTGGCAAGAATTTTTGCAAACGCCTTATGGACAATCTAATGTCCCAGATTGGTTTGACAAATTACAAGCTGTCATCCAAAGCCAAGAACCAGAAGATGAACCTTCCGAAGAACAAGAGAGAACCCAAGAAGAGTGGATGGTAATATCAGACCTTCACACTCCATTTGATATAAACTGTGAACAAACACCCCAGTCAACACATGACTGGCATCTTGATAGAGCTAATTACTCCGAACAACAAATTCATTAAATGCCAACATGGATAAAAACTAACAAAGAGGAGTACCTATTGATGACAATATGATGTTGATATCAACATTTTTAGTGAAATGCAAAAACTTGCTTATGACATTGTTAAATCTCATTTTGATGATACATTATCAGAAACAGAACCATTATGTTTGATCATAAATGGTGTTGCAGGAACTGGTAAAAGTTACCTTATTAACGCTATTCGCAATTTATTGCAAAGTAAATGTGCTGTTACTGCTACAACTGGTAAAGCAGCTTATAATATTAGAGGTGTAACTGTGCATTCTCTATTAAAATTACCTGTAGGAACAAGAGGTAATAAAGATTTAACATGTCAAAGTTTGTGTAGACTACAAGAGAATCTTAACGACATTGAGTACATTATAATTGATGAATACTCCATGCTTGGCCAAGTTACTTTTGGCTGGATAGACAAGCGTTGCAAACAAGCAACTGGTTACTATGACAGAGTATTTGGTGGAAAATCTCTGATTTTGACTGGTGATCAAGGTCAGTTACCACCTGTTGCTGACAAACCTCTGTATCATGCTAAACCATCAAATGCTGTTGGCGAACAAGGTTATCAAGCATATCGTATGTTCAACAATGTTGTTAAACTCACTGATAATCAACAAGTACAAGGTAATACACTAGAACAGGTACAGTTCAGAGGTTTATTGCTACGACTTCGCAAAGGCGACTCAACAGTTGATGACTGGGAATTACTTCTGACCCGTCAACCATCCAACATCACTAACTTATGTGAGTTTGAAATTTCTACTAGACTATTCTATAGTAATGAACAAGTTGGCAATTACAACCATGAACAACTAACAAAACTTGAGCATCCAATTGCTCATATCAATGCTTGTCATTCATCTGCATTGGCAAAAAAGATATCTCCAGATGACATGTCTGGGTTAGAGCCAGTTGTGTTCTAGCAAAAGGTGCTAGGGTAATGTTGACAATGAATCTATGGCCTCTGCAATGGGGCTACTGGAACAGTTGTTGATTTCATTTATCAGAACAACCATCAACCACCTGACTTACCTATTGCAGTAATAGTAGAATTTGAGAACTATAGAGGTCCTGTATTTGATGGAAGCCAACCGCTGTACATTCCAATATGTCCCATCACTGTTTCATGCCAGACAGAAATAGGTTTTCATGAGAGGCAACAGTTACCTCTTAGGCTTGCCTGGGCTCTAACAATACACAAGAGCCAGGGACTCACTCTTCCAAAAACATGGATTGATATTGGGAAATCTGAGAGAACTGCTGGAGTCTCTTATGTTGCTATTAGTAGGACAAAAACACTTGCATCTTGTGTCATTGAACCTATGACTTATGAACGATTAGCCAGATTGAAATCATCTGGTAATTTACAGTATAGGGTTGAAGAAGAGAACAGGCTTGATCAGTTAGCACATAGTACGAACAGTGCATTTAGAACAAACCATTCAGTTTGAATATTAAGAGATAGGGGGTTGCAAATATTGATCCCTCCTAAAATTCTGTATGTACTGTAAGTACATACGCTCAATCGCTAATTAATAATATAATCAGTTATCACTGTATGTATGAAATGATGGTTAATTTGAAAGATTAAAAAGGTAAATTTTTTTCACTCCCCTTTTCCCATGTCTATGTTCCATGTACTTGTCGGCAATTGTTCTGTTCATTAATTTTACATGCTTCTTTTTTAATTATATATAGCTTTGCTGTTAGCTACTACCGACCACGAATCCTCCGAATAATAACGTTCACATGATCCCATATCAATATAACTTATGTTATTATACATGTATAGTTGTATACTGGGTAGAAAGAGGTAAGTTCGTTTTTTTTAACACCTACTTCTTGCTTTCGTCTTCGACAGGTAAATGAATACATACATATTACATTATGTACATTTGCTAATACAATTCTGACAAAATATCTCATGCAAATATTTTTCTCTACAGTTTTGCAGTTGTGACCCAAGTCGAGATCACGAAGGGTAATGTCAATGAGAGAATGCAATACCTTTCTCCAGAAAGTGATTATGTTACATTAACATTGTGACGATACCAACCATTCTCAACCGCAAGTGCAAAATTTAAAAGTTGCCGAAAAAAAGAAACATGACAGACAAATTGAAAATAGAAATGCTGCAACATTAATTGAAAAAGATGTCATTGAACAGTCAGCAGAGTGGCACACACAAACCAAAGTACTTTTTAATACTCCTGCTTGTAAAACAGATAGATATCGTAAATCGTTCATTATCAGCCATAGCGTGTAGTCTGTTGATGGATATTACATTTTAATCTATTATAATTATTTTATCCTAGAAATATTTTATCTGTAAAAACTGTAAATTTTTTGCACATACGTAATTCAGTCGTAAGACTGCGATGTATGTTTTAGCTAATAAACGAATTATCTATCTATCTATCGAATATAGGCCTATGGAGCATTTTTTTTCTTTGAACAATGACAGTGTTGGTGGAGTAAAGAAAACTCTTGGTAATCACGATTTTCATGGACTATAATATGAGACCAAGTCTATTAATCATCCACCAAGAGATAGAAATAGATGTATTCAGTAATTTTAAAGCGAAATGAAATCATACATACAGTGTCTAATAATTGTAACTTTGAATCTCGAGCGTGTGACTATATTATTCATTATATTAAATCAGGCTATTCAGGTATCGCTTTTCAAAATTATTTATTTTTCTACAGAAAATGTGCCAAAAAAAACTTGACAATATCCGGAGCGTAAAATTTTCCACTTTTTCATAATGGAAATAACTTAAAACTTGAACACAAACTATTAATCAATATAATGTCAGTAAAACCAATGAAAGTAATTGATAGCCTTACATCATAAAGTGCACATGAACCTTAATAAAGTAAGTCAAAATATCTCAACAATTCAACGAGTTCATTCAAAAACAGCATATGTTCACTTCATAATTATGCACTTCAATGTGATCTACAGCAATACAGATAAAGTATATATAACAATGTGAAAACCAACTATAACTAAAACAACTTGACCAAGTTTGCTGTTAGAATAGCAATGTCTCAAAAAATATAAACTAGCATAAACAACTATATCAGCCAAACACAACCTATAACAGTCAAATCATTGAAATACCAGTGATTTCATATTAACCAAGAGTGTCACTATCAAATATCAAAGACAACTTACAATAGTCAAATCATTACAAAGTCAACTCATTGAAATACCAGTGATTTCATATTAACCATAACTAAGAGTGTCACTATCAAATATCAAAGACAACTTACAATAGTCAAATCATTACAAAGTCAAATCATTGAAATACCAGTGACTTCATAACCAAGAGTGTCGTATGTGACTCTAAAGTTGTTTCCGCAGGAGTCTAAAATAGAGAAAATGACGTCATCCTCCGTTGCAGTGCTCAGTGTCACTGGGGAACCAATGACTGCTAGGAATTTTTCGACCATGTCGTTTTGAAGTGTAAGACGAAGATTTTGTGTTGCACCATTGGGTTTTACAAGCAATCTGGCTGACCACGATTTTGCACATGATGCAGAAAGCTGTGCAAGCTTGCAAATACAACAAATAGCTTTGCTCCCTGTAACACCAACAGGGGTTTTTTGACAACCAATACAAACCAAAGATTTTGTTGCTTTCAATACTCCAAGAATACTACCGTCAAATTTTGTTATAGTATTAACAACTTCTTCAAGTGACACCAATGCTGGAGAGAATTTTTCACATTCCACGGCTGTGAAATCTTCTTGGAATGGGGTATTGAGATAACGTTTATATTTCGTTACCTTCACTCTCAGATTTTGAAAAAGATAGGTTTTCTTCAACTCGAGAGAATCTACATTCTTTCCCCACAGCACAACTTTAAAACTGGCTGTTGGATCCCGTATAATCACATCTTGCTTTTTTGTTTTTCCTTTGTATGTCGTGTTGACCATTTTTATGCCAGAGATACTTGATACCTCACCCTTCACAGAAATAAGCTGTTCGCCAGCCAAATCATGGATAGAGGATAGATTAACAGGTGCACCAACGCCACTTGCTGACAGATTTTCTGAAAATGCAAAGTTTGGATATTGGCTTTAGGCTGGTATACTTTGTGATCACAAGATTACCATCATCCTGCTGTTTAAAATTTTGCATCTTGACAGGACTCTTTGCCTCAGACAATGCCTTTATTTCTTTTTGTTTTTCTGGCAAATAACATACTGCCCTAACTGGTTTTTCCTTACTCTGAACAATACAGTTGAAGTATTGTCTTTTTGACAAATGGGCTTTTTGGATGTTAGACACATTGTGAACAAAACAATCCAAAGCTTTGTCATTGCTATTTCCTATAGAATAATAACAGAGTTTAGTAAAATACTCGATTGAGTGCCGTCTTGATGTTTTCCTACGTTAAATTAATTATATAAATGAATATATATACCTAAATGTTCCTCTCTTTCTGTACTCATCTGAAAAGAAAAACACACGTTTAAATTACACAAATTCCTGAAACAGGGTCCCATGTTGGCCTGACTTTCATTGACATTAATACACAATTATGCAATATTAAAATGCAATTCAAATATCGAGCTATAAATATTTGCCCACTACAAGGCCATAAAAAGCAACTCTAAATCTTGGAAATGGATAATGAATATAAATAATCGTAAAAAACCACAAACTATGAAACAAAAATGCATCACACTTTACCTTCTTTAGTTCTGCTGTGCAGACGTACGGTACTTTTTGAAAAATTTACATGTGCTCAGTCCACTCCTTCGCAGCCAATTACCCCTCAATGTCCCCTACTACTCCCACTAAATTTCTTCTATTGTCCCTGCATGTCCTCTATTTTCTCTATTAGCCTCTGCGGAGGAGGGTGTCCTGGGGTGTGCTCACTGCTCAGTTGGCTAGGTCACAGACTCACAGGCTCAGTTTCGCAGAAAACGGATTACCCATGCATAACTCTTTGCAAAAACATTGGCACTTCCTTGCACGCAAATTCACCTGACGTCACATCCCTCAAATGGTTATATCAACCTCGTGACAGTAAATGTGATACATCATCAAGGTTTTGAACCACTGAGTAATTACCAGTGTAATTAATATAAACTCAGTGCTTTAAACCCACGGCAGCACTTTCCTTGCGATAGTAATTTCTAGTAAGTAACTTAATGAAGTTGTTTGCATTGTGATTGTTTTTGCTAAACGTATTAAATTCTTAATATCATGGTTTGTAGGAAACCCAAATGTTGGTCAAAGCTGAACAAAGATCTCTCATAGGGACTTTTGGTGAGCGATATACTCCAATGATGGTAGTGTCAACTTTACTGACAAGTTTGATCACTGTGAACTCAATACCATTCATGTTTTGACAATAGGGATATCCAGGAACAAATGGTACTTTGCTGTATACTACAGTACCTCCATACCCTCTTGTGTTTGATCGTTGGTTAAACAAAGCATCATTTCTGAAAAGTTGGAAGCCATCCATTATGTACATTTCATTATCATCAAATGGGCTAAATCGTGTCTCTGTAAATATTGCTATGTCTGTATTACAATAGTTGAAGTCTTTACGAACATCATCGATGTGTTTGTGCAGAGAACGTGCATTCAAATGGCAGACCGTCAAAGCAGATTTATCCAAATTATAAAATGGAGTGTAACACAATTCCAATGATTTTTCTGTCCTTAGTTTCTGCATCTCTGTAACAACTTTTGGATCAACAGCAATTTTACTCTCAGACAGGTCAGTGACATATAGACCATCGATTAAGGTCACTCTACTCAATGCAACATAATGAACATGAGAGAATGCTCGTTGAGTATCCAAATTTACTACGTCTTCAGGCATAGCACTTCCTTCCAGCTTTCAACTGTACTTCTAACGAAATTGTTCCGATCACAGGTAAATTATCTTCTGAGTAACTAATCAATTTGCTGCTACTGACATTCAATATTGGTTTTGGTCCGACAATCTTCTTTAACTCTTGCAATGGCAGTATGTTGACTTGTGATCCTGTGTCTACTTTGAGTCTTGTTGCCCGTCCATTTAACTTCGTTTTCACGAACAACTCATCATTTTGGACCTCCTTTGTAACCGCTCCAACGAAAAGCATTTCTTCTGTATCTCTATTTTCTTCAAATCCCAAACCATGAATCACAATTTCTGCAATCAAATACACTGCTTCGATTGAACTTTTCATGCTGATTTGAGTTAGATCGTTGCTCTTGGTTGTGTTTTCTCGTTTGAAACTTATTGGCACTCTTGATACCATGAACAGATTCATTTTGCATATCTTTCAAATGCTTTTCTGTTGTTTCTGCAGCTCTCACCAGTTCCCATGCTTTTTCTAGGGTTAAGTCTGGTTCTCTTAAAAGCCTTTCTCTTGTTTTTTGGTTATTAACACCTAGCACAATTCTATCTTTAATAAGAGAATTCTTAAGTGTTCCGAATTCACACGTTTCACAAAGCTTCTTTAGTGTCGTTACGTACTGATCTATGGTTTTGTTGCTCTCTTGGGCCCTTGAAAAGAACACATATCTTTCATAGCTGACATTTTTTTTCGGTTTGCAGTATTCGTCGAATTTTTCTAGCACTTTGTCAATTTTCTTGTCATCGCCTGCATCATCTCAGATTAGTGTATCATACACATCTAACGCTTCACTTCCGACCACTGTGAGAAACTTGCCACTCGAGTTGCATCATTTTTCTCGTCAATTCCCGTGGCAATTTCATAGTTCAAATATTTCTGCTTGAATTTCTTCCAATTAACTGAAATGTTACCACTGCTTAACTCCAGGCGGTGGCGGCGGTAAACCTTGATTCATCTTAAATTATTTACTGCGTTGGATTGTGACATGTACTTCAATAATGTCCAATCTTTCAGAAATTTCTCGTTTATTTTATTAACAAATCCGCCTAAAGTATAGCTTAGTTTACAGGCTTTGTGTTTACACCTGACACCATGTAATAATCCTTCTATAACTCAAGGATTGCAAGAGATTTAAAACTTCATAGTGTTAAGATAAAGTTTTTAATAATAATGGTCTTAGATCAACCAGAAGTCTTTACATGAATAATTTATATGTTTTACACATATCTTCTGATCATTACAGTTGTCTTTCTAAAAACATTGTGGGACAGTTCAGAGATGACCGTAAAGCTAATAGATATTTTTCTTCTGAGATGCTCAATTCTTGAAGAAATTGATCAAAGGTGATATTCTCTCCATCTTTCATATCATTTAGTTTTGTCATGACATCCTTCCACTGCTGCTTAAGTGTTTTTTTATGGCCTTGAGAATATGTATCTTCAAGTGGATGTAATATCATAGTTGATTTCATGGGTGGCTGGGGATAATTAAATCTACAAACATTCTTAGATTTCTTACGGCATGTGTGGGAATGTCTGTGCATCTGCCTATTAACCACATCAAGCAGTTCTGGCTCATCATCTGGTTTCTGACATGTAATAATTTGGTCAATAAATGAAGCCAGATCCTTATCATCACTAACTCCAAACACAGGTGCATTCTCAAGCCATATCAGCATGTTTATATGAGGCGAGCCTCGTTGTTGGCATTCAACTCTATAAAACCAATCTTTGATTTTTCCTAAGGGTGCAGTGCTACTCAACAAAAATTGCCTTAAAAATGTATTAAATTGGAAATCAAAGTGTCGGGCACATGTTACTGGATCACTTTGAATTAACCTACATTTATCATTCCAATCTAAATTGTCAAGTTCAACATCACTGTAGTTTTTGTTGTCACAAGCTTGCCTAGTATTCTAAGTAAATAGTTCCATTTTGTTTCTGCAGATGAAAAACTGCAGAACAATGTTGCTGGACCAAGTTGACGAATCATAGAAAACAGATTTTTTTTTGCTTTTTCAAAAAATGTGTGGTGATCCTTGTAATGCTCTTAAAAATTTGTACCCTTCATCATGATGAATAAGGTTCTCAAGACTACCCTGTTGTTTTAAATGAACTGCAGTGATTGCCTGATCCCCAGACTGACTTTTTCGTAAAGCGATTTGGGATTTCCCTAAAAGTATTTTCATTTGCAGTTTCTTTGTTTAAAAAAAAATATTCTCAACACACATAGCAGCTCTGCGGTCTGAACATCTTAACTCAGATTTACATATTTCACTGTAGTATGCACTGACTAATCTTTCTTTGTTACCTTGTCGTTTTTGCTTAAGAAATATACCAGGGTATGCTAGTTCTTCAGAATGTTGGTCTCTGAATATACTGAGTGGTGTATTACCTTCACCAGGAGCAATGCTATAGATGCCCTCTCTCTCACCATCACTGAGAAAATCTGTGGCAGTGAGCATACTATCAGTGACACCTGCTGGAATTTCTGCCTCATCCTCACTCCAGCCATCATCATTTACATTATTTTGTTTATTATTAGTCAAGTTACCTTCATTGTTACTTGTAGCACTTTCAATACCAGCAGTGGCACTTGTATTAAATTGCTTTGCCCAGTTGGCATCAAGTGTGACCCCTTGTTCTTTATAGAGATCACTGTTGTTTGCTAACCCTGCCGCTGCTTGTAAAACTTTATGGGGTCTAACATTTAAAGATAATGCTGAACTTTTGTATTGTAGACATCTCTTTAATTGGACTTTAATAGTACCAGACTCATGAGGTAACCTTGGTAGCATATTGACAGTATTTGTGACATCAGCTGGTACATTTACTGCATTGCCATTGATCTTAAATTGTTTACCTCTTGGTGCTTGCATAATCTTTTCAAAGGCTAACCTTGGAGCAATGAGCCTACATTCCAATTCATTTAGGTCAAAGAAACCAATTCATTTAGGTCAAAGAATTTCATTCCATTTGTCACGGCACATGGTGGCACTTTATTCTTTTTTAAATACTTGTTACACGACTAATCCATTCTTTGCCATTAACACTAATTATTCCTTGCAAATGCTTGGCCATGTTGGTATTAGACAGACGAAGGATATTTGCACATTGAACACTGTGCTTGTACCATAATTGGTCACAACATGTACAAATATATAATGGGCCTTCTGATACAGCCTCATGGAATTTTTTTACCAGGTTATTAATGTTCTGCTGATAGTTTTCCTTATTTTGTGCAAACCTGGCTTTCTTGTGCTCAAGTGTTTCATTTTGACTAATTTGTTGATCATATCGCTGTTGTGTTGCAAGTCTATTTCGTTTTTGCTCTATAGTTTCATTTTGTCGTTTTACCTGTAGATATCTCTTGTTTTTTAATAAACGTTTCTCTCTGGATTCACAACTTTCGCTCGCTCGTTTTTGTTTAGCATACTCCCTTTGTTTTGATAACCTTTTCTCTCTTTTTTTGCATTGATTAACAGCATTTTTGTCAACTGGGCTATGACCTATTTTTGTACATAAATTATGCTTTAGTACTGATTGTTCATCTTCCATTGCATGCTCTAAAATTATTGGTGTCTTGTTGCTCAATCTTGATACACCCTGACTATTTAGATAAACATTTACTGCTTTAATTTCAAAAGGCATTATACCCTTAGCTGATACAGTCTGAAAGTATGAAACAAGGTTTTGAATACTGCTTGCTGTAATTAAAATGCATTTTCCAAATGGACTTGAGGCACCAAATAAATCTCTGGCATGAGAATCAAATATTCTGAAAGATCCTTCTGCCATTTTAATAATTGCCACAGTATTGCAACTAATGGTAAGAAGAGCGTAAGTGTAGTTCAATTCAGACGACAGAAATCTTTTGCTCATTGCACTTTGAAGTGTGAAATAAGGTTCATTATTCTGTGCCATAAATACATCCCCAGCATATGACTCACTGTACTGTAAATTGTATATTGTTTCATTAATAGAAACCATTTCAGGTATATCGGTCAATAATAACAGGTCTTTGTTTACAGAATTAGTGATAATTGTATATAGTTCATTTGCATGTAATAAAATTGTATTTAACAATCCTGAATTCCAGCTATTAACATCTTGTATTTGGCTGAAAACTATTGCTGTCAAAGACATAGCAACACATTGCTTTCCTGCATTGTCCCTAATCTAATTTGACAACCTTGACTAAAATCAGCACAGATAGTTTGGGTACCATCGATGATATCACACAGTGTTGGTCCTGGGTTAGTTTCAACTTCATAAACTAAACTTCACAATCTTAATAAACCAGGTACATAGACTTGGTGATAACAAACCATTTTCATAAACCAGATAATTGTCTCATTTGATTAGCTATATTGTTCGTTTATTTGCCTTAAAGCCGGAAAGTAAAAGACATTTAAATAAAATAACATTAGCATTGTGTTCCAGAAAATACCTGATAGACATTTAGCAACTTCTCTTTGCCTGAGTAAGCATACATGTGCACCAATTCTTGCTCTGTACTGTTCAATTGATATTTCCATATTTTGGACTTACCAGTATTTCCTGTATACTAACAGTGCTAGTAGTAGTGTCAGACGTCAGTGAATATTGTTGTTTGAGTTCATTCGTTTGGTCAAGATTTCAGTAGATTGTTTGGTAGCTTTGGTAGTTTTGTAGGTTTTTTTGCAGATTTTTTGCAGGTTTTTAGCAGATGTTTTGCAGATTTTTAGCAGATTTTTAGTAGATTTTTAGCAGACTTTTGGTAGATTGCGATACAACACGCAATTGCCTGACCGATTTAGCTATGGGTCAGTGCAGACACAAGGCCTCGGTTGAATTCTCGGAGATATCTTGAAGACTCAGAGAATACTTGTAGTTACTGCTTGGAACTGAAAGAAACAAATGAAAACGTCGTTAACATTTTAGTACTGTACAGCAATAGCACGAGGTCGTTATTGTTTCCGAACAACTAGTAGATTATTTGAGTTTCCAGTCGGCTCAAAAGACAAAAAAACATATTCCCATACCTTAACTTGAACTTTCTAGTTCCTTTATTATGATGCGCACTGATGCCTTCTGAGCTCTTGAGCAACGCTGCATGGCACGGACAGGATATGACGTATCCTAGTCTCGGCTTAGGCCTTTTCCGCAAACTTGCGGTCTGCCAAACATTCAAGATCGAGGCAATGACATAGCTTTGCTGTCCTTAAGGACAGCGGGCGCAAAAAGGAAGCCGGCCCTTAAGTACATCTTAGAAAATTGTACAAATTTTACAATGAACATAACTGGAGCCACTTTGCCAAACAAAGATTAATCTGCGTATTATCCGGCTATTTATTATTGTTCTTCATTGAATTTAATATTCTTTGTGAAATTCTTTAATTGTACTTGGGCCAGTTGTTCAAAGCTAACTAACTTTAATCCCCTGTTCGTTTTAAAAAATTTACAAAATATGGCTTTAGTCAGACCAGAAAATATTTATGAAAAAAGACATTGGTAAAGACTTTATAAAATTTTTAAACAAGCAATTGAAATTGATGTGCTTTAATTAACCCTTGGTTAAGCTAACCAGATTTTGGACAACCAGCCCCTGGATAATTACATACAAATTTAACATTTCACATGCCCATGTTAATCTTTGTTAGGCACATTGGCATTTATTAATTGTTGACTAGTGAATAATGTACGGTGGCCCACAAATGCAAACACAACGCAATATTAACTAAGCACAACGGTGTATTTAGTAAAGCTCAACAGCAAGTAAACTGGAAAAAATATCGATCGGCCCATCACAACACAATATTTGCAAAACACAACAATAAATTCATAAAACACAACACAATATTTGCAAAACACAACAATAAATTCATAAAACACAACACAATATTTGCAAAACACAACAATAAATTCATAAAAAACAACACAATATTTGCAAAACACAACAATAAATTCATAAAACACAACAATAAATTCAACACATTATTTCAGTGCACAACAATAAATTCATAAAACACAACACAATATTTGCAAAACAATGTAATACTTCATGTATAATAAATTATTAATAATACGATATCCAATGGCGAACCAGTGAACCGAACTTCGACTTGCTTTTACTTTCCGAAAATAGTATATTAAACCATGTTTTGCTCAGAATGTGGCAGACCCACGGAGGCAACAAATAAATTTTGCCCTACTTGTGGGCATAAAGCAGTGGAAAAGGGGGAGGTCTCTTCCAAAAAAGACGGTAAAAAAGACATAAAATGTCTCACTTTTGAGCAGTTTGCTGCAAAAAAAAGGCAAGAAAGATCGACACATTTCAGAACGTCGTCCAAGACTAAAAAAAAGTCAAAAGATACAGAACCTTTTGCTTTAATAAACATTGGATTAATGAAATACATCAGCGCTGATACAACAACTCCAGTTCGGGGAAAATCATTGCCACTGAAAGTTAAAAAAGATGCCCCCTATGCAGAAGTTTTCACGATGGCGCTAACAAAACGGGAGGCATGTGATAAATCATTTGATACCAAATTGAGTTGGAACCTAGTATACCCTGACGGCCAACCTTGTTCAACTCTTTTTGGACAAGAAGAAGAATTCACATTGAGGAAGTATAAAGAAGACTTGGGGAAGCCATATAATAGAATTACATTATATTTATGTCCTGATGAACCCGACAATATGAATTCAGAAGACATTGGCAGTGATGATCACCATCAGTATGATCGTGATCAAAATGTCAGGTAAATTAATAAAATATATTTCTATAAAATTGGAAAATCCCAGGTTTTGACCCTAATGAGGTAAGGGGAAGTGCTGCCTGTGCAAGGTGCAGCCAGGAGGCTATAAAACACGTGTTTTATAGTCAACTTTCTGTAGAACACATGACCTAAATCATTTGAGAAGTTCATTATTTGCAGAATAAAGGTTGAGCAATATTCAGTGTGGTTTTACTGAGACAAAAGGTGTACTATATAATATGAAAAAAATAAGCTAGTCTTTATGATGACTTGAAATGACATATAATTGGTAATATATAAATTAATTAACAATTATGCACCCCAAAAGTTACAACTGAAGTTGCCTATTGTTTAGAGGCTAGTTAATTGCCATCAGGCCCCTCTCCTTTTAGCACTTTGTTTAATTATGAAAAAAGTGAATTACTTAGGTTGTTTTTTCCAATTATTGCTTTATGGCTAATTTGGTGATTAAAATAATTACAAGATTAATCACTAGCTTCATGGATGTATGTAGCAGCACTCTGTCACACTAAATAACTAACATTGAATTAATGTTACTAGGAAAAAGGAACAAAAAGAAAATGACACTGCAGGATATATTGGTCCACAAAACAGGTAATCAAAATAAAATTGTTAATATTTTAGCAATAATATATCATGTATATAGTACTTCAATCAAGGTCATTCATGCTAATTATATGGCCTCATTTCCCTATAGTGATGATGGTAAATGTCCCATTGAAATTGATTCAGATTCTGAAAGACAACTTGATAGAATCAATTCTAGTAACAGTGTACCACCAAGTTATGGCGCAACACAACAACATGATAAGAGCTCTAGTTCCAATAATAATATTGTGCAAAGTAATGAAATTGATGCATCTTCATCTGATACAATGATGTTGCTTACTGCTAATGATGACTTGCTGTATGCATCTTTGCTTTTTGATGAGAATATGCCTTGGAGTGATTCAGAAAGCGAATATTAACAGGACCCAGCAGTACCATTGGAGATTACAGATGATGACAAATCTTTGCAAGACATACTTTCAAATTTAAATACTCAAATTAACTCCAATGAAATATCCAAGTTTAATATAAGTCGAAGTCATATTTGGGAAGGAGCTGTAAGAGGCCTAAGCAGAAAGACATTCTCTCCAGCAAACAAGGTCTCTGTCAAATTCACAGATGATGTTGGGAATGCTGAAGGAGCTGTCGATTCTGGGGCCCGATGAGAGAATTCTTCACTCTCATTATTGAGTGGATGTTATGCTCTCAGTTGTTTTGTGGTAGTGAAAGAGGAAAGTGTTTGTCAATTAATTCCAATTACCTGAATAATGACTTTTACTTTCATGCTGGTCAGCTTATAGCAATGTCAGTAGTACATGGTGGGCCTGGTCCCAGATGTTTCAGTCAGTCTCTCTATGATGCATTGACAATTGGGGTGCAGAGAGCATCTGTAGATGTAGAAGATGTCTATGATTTTGAGCTACAAGGCTCTCTTAAATCTTTTGTAAGTTCCCCAACAGTTAAGAAGCTCAAACTGTAATATCAAACAGCAATTTAGAAACAATTTTTGATCTTGCTGGAACCCTTGAGGTGCTTAACACAAAAGAAGATGTTTTTAATGTTGCTAAAAAAACTGCTCATTGGTTTGTATTGGAGAGGGTGCAAGCATCCCTTGAGAGGTTTAAAGCAGGTCTTAGTGTTCTTGGTGTTTTTGATGCAATGTGTATGCATTATACACAGTTTAAAAGTGTGTTTTGTTATTCAAGTACAGAGTTTAGTGCTGATACATTCGGCTCTATCTTTTCTGTCTTGCGAAGTGAAGAAGGTTCAAATAAATCTGCTCTGGAAGGTTTAGTTTTATCGCATTGGAATGACTTCTTACAAGATGTGGAAGAGAAAGTAGTTGGTGGGTTGGATTTCCCGGACATTCTTTTCTTTAGTTGTGGATGTAAAGAGCTTCCCCCTTTAGGGTTGTCTTTGGAGCTGTGTTTCCTCCATGCGCCAGAAAAAGATGGTTTGCTCTCTAAATTTCCAAAGGCCAACACTTGCTCATGTGAATTACACTTGCCAGTAGTCCATAGCACATATGATGACTTCAAAAAGGATCTAACATTAGCTTTTCTTAACTAAAGGTTTTGGCTATGCATAATTGAGAACGCAGGATGTACATCTAGCCCATGTAAAGTTTTTGCATTTTTCAATGATTGTTTATAACTAAGTTTTTTGACTATATGCATAATTACATGCAAATGTATAGTTATATGTATAGTTATGTAAGTTGTGTTATGTTAAAATGTTTTTTATTCGCATTGAGCTTCAGCAGGATTAAAACCAACGTCTAGTTAGAAGAGACTGTATTCCAAAATTTTTTTGGCCACGGAAATTTTCCTAATATAAGAGATATAGTTATGGGGTGTGTCCATTTTAGTCCTGCTGGTTGCACATACATGTATATAGTTACAAGTTACTTAGCTGATTACTATGCTTATGGCTATGTCATACGGTTGTGAATAGTTGTAAGTTGTTTTATTCAAATTTAAAAAATCCATTTTTGATTCAACGAGTATGAAACAAATTTTCTTCCACCCGAGATTAGCCTGCGTCGTCGATGAGGCGATGTTTTCTTCAAAAATGATATTATTAATTAATTGTAAATTACAAATTGTAATGTTCGCATATATAAGTACATCGATCAGTGGTGTTTATGCGAAATGCATCAAGTTATTGTATAACAATAATGCTTCCCTCCAGTTTGATGGTAGTGTTAAATTATTGTTTTCCACGATAACTAAAGTATTCATCATATGCTATCATCACCATCATCGTCATCATACAATTCACAGTATTCAGCCATATCGCAAAGGTCTTCTTCAGAAACGACACACTTGTAATCTTGGTAGCCGCTATTTTCAGGTAAATAATACAGCTCGTTTGGCCTCCCTGGGATGGTGTCATATCGGGATCTGCGGATATAGTGGCTGTTCCAATTATCTTTTACCGAATCAAGATCTGCCTGTAAAATATCTTTGAAACAAAACCAAAGGCATTCCATGCTTGTTTCATTTGCGGTATTAACAACATTTCTTTCCACTAAATCCTTTAAGAAATTTATCCACCATGTGGATCTGTCGTGGCGAAGGAATGACCACCATCTTTCAATGCGTTGATTGGAATGCGACGATCCATATACATGTGCATTTAAACCTGCTTGGTTGTCATTTCCTGGGGCACGAAGGTAACACTGCATTGAAGCCATGACTCCGTTCTCGGTGCCGCAATCAGTTCGTAATATTCTTGGGCAACCATTGGTTATTTTCACGCACTCGTAGAAAAACGATGCAACATGTGATGGATCGTTGTTTGTTCGACAAACCTTCAACCACATAACACGACGACTAAACCCGTCCACACAACCGTGAATCGGAAAACCATACGGCTTTAGCTTGTCATACCCGTCTACATGCCACGCAAAGTTAGGCCCAGGATTTACATAGGATCTTCTTCTAAGTCGACGAGTTCTTCTTAATTCGGTTCCCTCTGGATCGATTTCGCGCAGAATTCTTTCGACATTATTTCTGGGCGTTAGAATTCCATATTTTAGACGGAGACTGTGCCACATCGCACGATACCCTCTCATACATCCAGGACCATCTAATTCTTGTTGGACTGCTTCATAAACGACTGCATTGGGGGTATCTGTACCTCTTCTTTTCAACCCATATTCTGACAGCCTATTTTGCAGAGTTCGAATAGAAATTTCGATCTCGTGCCGGTTATTTAAAAACGAAATAATTGACGAATAACTAAATCCACAATGAAAATAATAGCGTATAAGAAGTTCTTCCTTGTTTACAGCAGATCCACATTCTGGACAAAAGTTCATTGAGGTTAGTTCTAACTCCCGAGAGCAGTACAAACATTGTATACTCCCATCCATTCTGTTACATAAACGAGCTACATCTCTGCTGTCAATATGTCCTCCTCGATTGTTTTAAGAATTTTTCTTTTACAATTAATTGTATTTTATAGTGATAACCTCATTCAGTATAACACGTCGTGGCTGCATGTGTCGTGTTTAAGGATTTTTTTGTTGTGTTTTGCACTGAAATATTGTGTTGTGTTTTATGAATTTATTGTTGTGTTTTGCAAATATTGTGTTGTGTTTCATGAATTTATTGTTGTGTTTTGCAAATATTGTGTTGTGTTTCATTAATTTATTGTTGTGTTTTGCAAATATTGTGTTGTGTTTCATGAATTTATTGTTGTGTTTTGCAAATATTGTGTTGTGATGGGCCGATCGATATTTCTTCGAGTTTACTTGCTGTTGAGCTTTACTAAATACACCGTCGTGCTTAGTTAATATTGCGTTGTGTTTGCATTTGTGGGCCACCGTAATAATGTATCTGAATTCAACACATAACAATGTAATTTTAAATTGAATTTACTGTATGTAATCAGTGTTCAATAAAATATTGAAATTGTTCACTTTATTATTCCTTACCTTTTAAACATGAAGATGTCAACGTCAAAGGTCACGATTAAAGAGCATTTCTTCTTATTATTGTTGCTTGGACTACAAAAGCAGTTTGGTAATTATAGAAACCACATGTTTATAACCAGCGAGATTTTTTGCCTCTGTATTTCAAATTTATAATACAAATGACATTTATAAGAAAGAGTTATAGCTAATACGACTTAGCCAGCTTATTAAAAGCAAAGGGAAAGTCGAAAAAGCCAACATTGATTTTAGATGAAAATCACGACAAGTGCGAAGGTAATCTAAACAAAATTAACAAATATCTATTTTTAATGTATGGCATATCCAAAGAGCGATTTTCATAAAAAAATGGTACCTGCATTGGTCCTGCAATTCTGGTGCGGTCTGATTTAAAAATATATTCTCCTCAGTTCTTGAGATTTCAATATTTTGTTCAGATTTTACAGCAGACAAAGAACGTTTTTAGTATAAAAAATAATATATGAGAGGACAAAGTCCAGGGGGAGAATGCTGCTGTAGCGGGCTCAGAATTGAGCCTGGTCAGTGGTAAAGTTACCGAAAAATGACGAGCCGGTCCTCCATCCTCCAAAAATAATTTATGAAATGCATTAAAAAATCATTAATGGTCATTTAAATTATAATGATAAATTATAATTAATTTAATATTTTGTTATTTTATGATAATTATAATTCATAAGCCAGTTGACCAATAATGATGCTAACCAAATTTTTTCTTATAATTGATTTATGAGAATATGACTACACGAAGTATTGTTTGGCAATGGCCATAAATGATGTAAGCATTAAAGATGGGATGTAAAGAGTGGAATACAAGTGTATATTACAATTTCTCTAATTTTAATTTACTCAAGATAATTTTTTTTAATTTAAGGTAATTGAACATGGCTCGGAACATGGCAAGAATTCTTTACAAAATGTGGATATGTGCAATAAATGCTTATTAATGGCAAACTTAACCAATTTGTGTTAATTTTAGGTAGTCTAATTGATGGTTGAAAACCAAAGGAAAGTTCTTGGTGAGGTTTTTAATCCCATTGATCCTCAGTGCAACTTATAATAACACAACAATATAATATAATTTAATGTAAATAACTAGATTTACACAGTCCAGATTTAATCTGTATGTAATAGACCTGTTTGCCTTTACATCACTTCAGTGTTTCAGTCAAACTTTACATACTATTACCAAGATAACCTAAACACAACTTACAACAAAACATCAACTACAGTAATCATAATATTCTTGAGCAAAGCCATTTACTATAACTCTAAATACAGATTAAAAACAGAAAGAAAAATTGAAGTAAATATATATTTTTGTAAAACCTCTTTTAATGCAGGTTATTAGGAGTTATTTAGAGCATATAGGCCCTATTGGAGTTTTATGGCTTATTTAATTGCATTACATAACCGTATGGTATTTTCAGTGTTCATCTTTTTCTTGGAAGCCATAGCAAGAATTTTTGCCCTATGTAGAGCTTTGTTGATTCCAATAGCATTTAGACCTTCATCAGTTAGAAATGCTAAGACCACACCATCAATCTGATTATCTTGAATGCATTGTTTGTACTGATCCATGTTCATTTGGCAAAACATGCCTGAAATCTGTTCGACTGTCAACTGCAGTAAACCTAAAATTGTAGGTTGAATGAACTAATATACACCATTTGTAAATCTTTGTACTTATACATGATAGTACTATATGGTGTTCATTGTTACATTTACTTCGACATTTAATGTGAATTATAAGTGTATTTATTAAATCTATCAATCTGTCATGTAACCAGTTTCTTCCTTTTTGAAAGTGCTTAGCTGTTGCTCAAACCATTGAGTAAAACTAAGCTTGTTATATTGGTCTAAATTTTGATTTTGTGTTTTACATGGGCTACAGGGACTATTGCTGCAAGATGAACTATTTTGTGGTGACCAGTTGTTATATTTCAGTTGATGGTAATTAGGAGAACTGGAATTTAAAACAGATATTTTTGTGGTGAAAACTGACCTGCAAGCTTAATTAGCTGTTGCTCAAACCATTGAGCAAAACTAAGCTTGTTATATTGGTCTAAAGTGTGATTTTGTGTTTTACATGGGCTACAAGGACTATTGTTGCAAGATGAACAATATTGTGGTGACCAGTTGTTATATTTCAGTTGATGGTAATTAGGAGTACTGGAATTTAAAACAGATATTTTTATGGTGAAAACTGACCTGAAAGCCCAATGTTTCCTTTCGATAATTCATCTTTTGATTCTACCTGAACTGACATTCCATTAGGTGTACAGGATTTAAACATATTTGAAACACTGTTCTCAGTTTGTTGTTTGTGTTAGTGAGACACCATATTTGTATTGTTACTTTCAATACATGATATTATTCTAAATAATGGCTGAAACTGAAGCTTTAAATCGAGAATTTCTGATGAGTGTGACAGAGAAGTCGCAATTAACACCACATATAGTGAAGAATGACTCTCGAAACAACAGAGAATGACTCTCAAAACGAAGCTACAAGTTTTCAAGAGCTAGACAAAGATATCTTGGCGATGGTAAGTGACGAGGATATAGAATTAGAGATATAAAGTGGACATTATGCAAGAAAATATTAAATCTGCTGTTATTGAAATCAATATGTCTATGGAGGAACATAAACTGTTTATTGACTCTGCTACTGCTAGCGCTACAAACGTGGCCACTGAAAGCAATGTTAACTCAGAAGCATCTGTGTCTACTGATTCTGCTGTATCTAAATCTAGTAATACTAATGTACCACAGAGTAACAGCAATAAACCTAATCATACTTTATCTGATACTGTAAGTATGCCAGGCAACCAAACAAACATGCCCACAGTAAAATTGCCAAGGCTAAATCTGAAATGATTCTGGGGCGACCCTACAGCGTGGTCTACATTTTTGGATACGTTCGAGTCGTCAATCAAAGTTGCTCTTTCACAACTTCCCATCGTTCCTTCAGCTCCATAGCTTTGAATCGAGGACATCGATCAACATAGTGGACATCTTTGCAAACATAACATTGAATTTTTTGCCTATCGCAGAATTAATATTTTCATCATTGGATTTTCGGGACAGATTGGCATTTTCCTTGTTGACGTAATTTGGCTCCTTTTCTGAATCCAGCACCAGAACGCATTTGCGCTGTCATTTCTTCCTCCACCCATTTGAGCAAATTGACTAATAATGGTTCCATAGCCTGTACATACATATGGCGAGACCAGACTTTTCAGTCATCAGAAGTCATCTTTCGTTCAATCAAAGAGATAAGTATTATCTATATCTTGTGGCTGATGTTGAATGACTTTCTCACAAGGTTTACAAGATCACAGAAGTGGTGGTCATTTCCAAGCTGAAGCGGTTTGAACTTCTTAAGCTCTGCTGTGATTGTATACGAGATGACTCTAGGGTCTCCATAATTGTAGTCCAGGTACTTCCATGCTGCTTTGAGATCAGTTGTTATTCCTTCAACAAGTTTGGCAGGCTCCAGGCCCAAACATGACCGCAGAATTGTGATAGCATCCCTTTCCAAACAGTTGTTCTCAACAGAATGTTGAAAATTAGACTTGAATATAAAATTTTTCTCACATCTCCATAGAATGTTGGCAACTTTGGCTTTTCATGCTTTACATAGAAAAGCCTCGATGGTATTGTGTTGGGCGAATTGGCTAACTCATCAGTATTCTAGGTTGAAACAAGTTCATTTGGGAGCAGATTATTGTTGTCATTGTTGCCATATGCTTGGCGAAATTACTTTTGGTTGGATAGACAAATGTTGCAAAACAAGCAACTGGTTGTTATGATAAAGTATTTGGAGGAAACTGGTGATCCAGGTCAATTACCACCAGTGGCAGACAAACCTTTTTATCATGCCAAACCATCAAGCGCTGTTGGTGAACAAGGCTTTCAAGCATATCAAATGTTTAACAAAGTCGTTAAACTCACAGTAAATCAATAAGAACAAGGTATGACATCTGAACAATTCTGTTTCAGAAAGTTATTATTAAGACAGGCAATTGATGACTGGAAATTATGCCTGACCTGTCAACAATCAAATGTCACATATATACAGGAATTTGAAGATCCTTTACCACATTTTTTTAAAGCAACGAACAAGTTGCCAATTGCAATCACTAGCAACTAACAAAGCTTGAACATCCAATTGCTCATGTTGATGATGCTCGCCATTCATCAATTTTCATTCATCAATCATTCATCAATGTCAGGGACTAGAACCAGTTGTGTTTCTCACAAAAGAGAGCGTCATGCTAACCATTAATTTGTGGTCAACTGTAGGGCTTTGTAATGGAGCCACAGGGACAGTTGTTAATTATTATTTTTCAGAACAAACATCAGCCACCTAACTTGCCTATCGTGGTAATTATTGAGTCTGAGAACTATAGAGTTACTGCTTTTAATGTGGACAAACCATTTTCCTTCCCAATATGTCCGATCACAGTCAGAAACTGATTTTCATGGTTGGCAACAGCTGCCGTTAAGACCTGCCTGGGCTCTTACAATACACAAGGGCCAAGGACTAACTCTTCCAAAAGCTTGGATAGATATTGGTAAAACAGAAAGAACTGTTGGAGTTTCATACATGGCCATAAGCAGAGTGAACTTGCTTTATCTTGCTTCATTGAACACATGACATATGAGCGATTAACAAGTTTGAAATCATCAGCCAATTTACAATACAGGCTTGAGGAAGAAGATCATTTAGCACAGACTACCAACAGCGGTGCATTTTAATAAACAAACAATAGAGTTTGAGATAAGACCTGGGATTCTGCTATAAATCCCATTGTGCTTTATCCTTATTTAATCTTTGTTTAATTACTTGTATATATTTTATCAATATCATAATTATGCATTGACACTGTATTATGTATAAGAATATCAATATATCATCATCAACACATACATGCATTAAATGGTAAGTTTTATATTTAATAAACTTTGTGTACTTCCTTCTTCTAGAAGATTTTTTGACATAGGGATATTAAAGTGTTTCTAAATTTTTGAATTAAAGTTTCTGGCATTACTGAACACATGTTTTTCCAAAGTATTAGAATTTATAACCTGTTCTAATTACGATAAATAATAAAAACAATATGCATTTACGGTACAACTATGATGTGGATATTAAGTGATTCCATGCTGAAAAAGAGAAACATGATCCCTAGAGAAATGCTATATCATGCAGTATTGGCAACCAACTTGAACCACCTGCTGTCTTGTGTTGTCTTGTGTTGTCTTGTGTTGTGATGTAATCTAATCAATCATATGTAACATAACAGTAATGTCATGTGCTGTGATCTATTAATTATGTTGTGATGTAATAATCTAGTATCATTAAAAATAATATGCAACATAACATTGTAATGTCATTGTCTACACGTAAAGCCACACAGCACATGAGGTCTTCCTCTAACACCTTATTGAAATGAACATCACTGCAATCATGGACAAAACCTGTTAATAACACTGTTGGTAAAGTACAATTTTCATTTCATTCTGATTAACTTGCTTGTTTCATGCGATATTTTCCCCCATCCCCTTGGCAAAGTTGAGTTTAGCAAGCAAAGGCAACATGACAAGATATCCTGGGTAAGCAGTGTGGTTGTCGCTACAAAGAAGTCAGGTCGGTTGAGGGTGTGCATTGATCCGAAGCCATTAAATGCTGCACTTAAGCGTGAGCAATACTATTTGCCAGTATTGGATGATCTCCTTCCGGAGTTGGCCAAAGCCAAGGTATTCTCTACCGTGGATCTCAGGCCCGGTTATTGGCATTGTGTTTTGGAGGAGGATTTGAGTTTTCTTACAACATTTGAAACACCCTACAGGAGATACAGGAGGCGAAGACTACCATTTGGACTGTCAGTTTCATCGGAGATTTTCCAGAAGAGAGTGCATCAAGTTCTGGATGGTCTAGACGGAATTCTGGACATCACCGACAATATTCTCATTTATGGAGTTCGGGCGTCGGAAGAAGATGCGAATGTAGACGATGATCGGAAGCTATGTCATCTGCTAGAAAGAGGTAAAAAAAATGGTGTTGCTCTCAACCTAAATAAGCTGAAGCTGTGCAAAAAAGAGGTGACGTATATGGGACATCTGTTTACCAACGGGGGCCTTAAGATTGAAGCAGTGAAAGAATTACCTCATCCAAACAATATTGAATCAGTGCAGCGACTGAATGGTTTCGTAAATTATTTGGCTAAGTGTTTGCCAAGGTGAGCTGATGTTATGGAGCCAATCTGCCGAAAAGGTGTAGAATGGAAATGAGAGGAGGAGCAGGAGAAGGCGTTCCAGGAGGTAAGGAAATTGGTCGCAAAGGCCCCGGTGCTAAAGTATTAAAATCCGCAGAATGAAGTGGTAATCCAATGTGCTGCAACCCAGAAGGGCTTGGGAGCGACACTGTTGCAACAAGGAAGACCAGTTGTGTATATCAGTCGTGCTCTTATGGGGACAGAGCAATGATAAGCACAAATCGAAAAAGAAATGTTGGCGATTGTGTCTTCACTTGAGAGGTTGAACCAGTATCTCTTCGGAAGACATTTAAAGATTCAAAGTGATCACAAGCCATTGGAGGCTATCCTCCGAAAACCCCGGGCAAGTGCTCCGCGGCATCTGCAGGGGATGATGATGAGGCTGCAGAAGTATGATTTTGAAGTGAAGTACCAGCAAGGAACAAGCATATGTACATAGCTGATATGCTATCGCACGCTTTCCTGCCTACAATGGAACATTCTTCTGGAGTTGAATTTGAGTGTGTCAACTAGCTTTTTGCCAATTTCCAGTGAGAAAATGAGAGACATTAAAGCAGCGACCGATGAAGACGAATTGCTACAGTTACTTAAGAAAACCACAATGGAAGGATGGCCACAAGAGAAGTACCTAGCAGCACAGATCTTACCTTATTTCAGTATGCACAATGAGCTAAGGGTTGCACCTTAGCTGTTATTCAAAGGACAGAGAGTGATCATACCAAATAGACTGCATCGGGATATGAAGAGGAAAATACACTCGTCGCACCTGGGAAGAGTTAGAGGCTTCTTGTGAAGTCTGTAGAACAGAACAGCAGAAGGAAGCCTTGATGCCCCATGAAATACAATCACGTCCCTGGGAGCAAGTTGGCGTGGATTTGTTCACGTTGGACAAGAAGGATTATATGATAACTGTCGACTATTTTAGTAACTTTTCGGAAATTGACAGGCTGACCAGTGTCAAAACGAGTATGATAATTCTGAAGTTGAAGAATCATTTTGCGAGGTATGGCTATCCTGACAGAGTCATTAGCAATAATGGCCCACAGTTGTCGGCAGAAGAATTTGCAATGTTTGCCGACACATGGAATTTCGAGCATCTCACGAGTAGCCTTGGTAATAGCAAGGCGAATGGTAAAGCACAGTCAGCAATGAAGATGGCAAAATGGCTCATTCGTAAAGTTATTGAGGGGAAAGCTGACCCATACCTGGGGATTTTGGATTATTGCAACACACCCACTCACAGGCAGTCAATCCCTCCTCCATTGACCATTGTATCACATTTTCCTTGTTACATAAAATTTCCTCTTTTAATCTGTCATAAGTCCATTTGTTCACCCTACTGGTTCTATTGTAACTGTTAATTGAATGTCTGCACTGTGATTCAGCATTTTGCAAATCAAAAAATGACATTTCAGTTTGAGAAACACTATTTTTCTTTCAAGTCTTTCTTAATTTAACGCAAACCTGCACTCCCTTTTCCATAATTCTTAATTCTATAGCAGCAAAACTTTCAATTCGAAAATCAAATTGCATGCGGTTTATATGATGATTATACAGGGTGTATCAAATAAAATGTCCCGAATGTAAAATTTCCGTTTTTCAGGATATTTTGCAGAATTTGGCAATTTTTTGTGTTCCTAGAGATAGTTAAGACTTATCTGGTATACCTAGGCCAAGTTTGGTTTTTCATTAACAAAATTATGTTACCGGGGGGGTGGTTCCTTTCCACTGATATTGAGAGGGCTTGCGCGCGAAAATGTGAAGCTGTAATTGAGATATTATTTAGCTGTCTAAAAGTAGGAAAGCTTTTTAATAAACTGTCAAAGTTTCAGGAAAAATAATGCAAACTGGGAGCAACGCGCGACCCCTAAAAGTGACAAATATTTCACTGCGCGCAGTGGATTAAATGCATGGTTGATTTTAGCGTGACCGATCTCATGCAAGGCTGTGCAAATTAATAAATTAAAGCAAGAAACTGAACAAGAAGACGAAGCGATTTAATAACAAGATTTTTATTCTTGATGTTAATCCTCAACATTTCTAAGCTAAAGTCTCGTCTGAGCATAAACACTGAACGGCGAACCACATTTGTCTGTCCTGCCTCAAATTATCCATTTCGTTCGAAATTCTTTCTTGCAAATCGCCTACGCTACCTCCGGCAAATCTAGGCGAATGGACAGACAAATGGTTCGCTGTTCAGTGTTTAGTATGCTCAGACAAGCCGCAGTTTGCTTAGAATGAAATGGTGGACATGCTGAGGATTAACATCACGAATAAATCGCTTTGTTTTTGTGTTCAGTTTCTCGCTTTAATTTATTCATTTGCCCACCTTGTATGAGATCGGTCACGCTAAAATCAACGATGCATTTAATCCACTGCGCGCAATGAAATATTTGTCATCTTTAGGGCTCGCGCGTTGCTCCCAGTATGCATTATTTTTCCTGAAACTTTAACAGTTTATTAAAAAGCTTTCCTACTTTTAGACAGCTAAATAATATCTCAATTTCAGCTTCACATTTTCGCACGCAAGCCTTCTCAATATCAGTGGAAAGGAACCACCCCCCCGGTAACATAATTTTGTTACTGAAAAACCAAACTTGGCCTAGGTATACCAGATAAGTCTTAACTATCTCTAGGAACACAAAAATTTGCCAAAAATTAATCAATATATATGTTTTGTTGCTTCCGTTTTTCCTCTTAAAACGCAACACCATGCTGTAAACTGATCCCACTGCATTCTATGTAAATATCTCCTGGCCGAAACAACGATAAATTCATCATTTAAAACGTAAGACTTCCTCTACAGGTTTACTGTTTTAAAAATAAACTAAAGCCCTTTTTATAATAACTTCATCTACGAGTGTTGATGGAGATCAAGCTAAAAATTTGTAAAACATTGGCTTTTCTGAAACTTCACAGAATGCACAAAATATCGAAAGTAATCCAAAGACAGAATACATAAACAGGTTTAGTTGCAATAAATATTTTGTGTTGGAAACCACAAGGGAAAATTGCGTATTTTTGGTTATTTACTTCAAAAGCCAATTCACAATTATTCACATCCTTGACAAGACAACTTTCCACTACCAATTAGACAATAAAATCAGCCGATTAATGTTGTTTTGTTAGAGCTGCTAATATTCCGAACAACCTGGCATTCTAATACTCGCCCTGGAAATCCAAAATCTTGCAGCAAAACATTTAAATGTTTATGGACACTGCAAAATTACTCCGTTTTTACTGGCTAACATTTTCATACATTTCTGGCAAAGATTTTTCTGGCTAACATTTTCATACAAATGTGTTAAAACTTAGGATTTAATGGTGTAAAATTCTTAGGCCCTGTTCATATGAGCCGGATGGCCCACTTTGCCAGTCTGACTTGCGAGGCGAGATCCAGCTTCATAAGTTGTTTCAATATGTTTTTGAAATTTGACTCACATGGAAAGCAGGCCAGCCTGCTTTGGCGAGATCTTGCTTGAGCGAGACGAGATCCTGGCAAAATGGGCTCATATGAAGGCACTAGGCAGGCTAGCCCAGTAAATCGGGGGCTTACTGTGATCACAGCAACCTAAAGAGTGTTGACTCAGTCTGACAGCACAAATTACTCTCATTCTGCACAAATAAATGGCATTTATTAATTTGAATACACTTTAGAATAAAAATATTCTGTTACATTCTGTTACATTGGTCATTGCCATTGTTTAACACTTTATTTTTGTCAATTTACATAAATATGTTGCAATGTTTTATTATTTCGATTATCATTTACCCAAGGTGAACCCTATGGATATGCCCTTTTATTTTGCAAAATATACACGCCTGAATGTCACCTTCAATAAAAAAATGTGAAATATAATCTCAGATTATGCAAGGGCCGCTTGCGGCCTGAAGTATAATATGGATTATACGAGAATAAAGGAGGCGAATATAACAATGTGTAACCAACTTTATTTCGCTCCAAAGACATAAATTACAGCGATTTTGAAACAACGAACATAAATTAACATAATAACAACTGGTCCTATTCCATAAGTCTCTGTGTTTCCAGTTCTTCCTCGCCATTTTATACAGCGACATATTGGAACTTCTTTAACAAGGTGTCACTACAACAAAAAAAAAATAGGAATACACACATCAAACACGAACAAGATTTTTCCTACAGGTGAACAAGAGTTTTTAATACCTTGGGAGAGGCGGGGGGGGACATTGTTATATTCGCCTCCTTTATTCTCGTATAATCCATATTATACTTCAGGCCGCAAGCGGCCCTTGCATAATCTGAGATTATACTTCGAAACAGTCGTCTCATATAACAATGTGACTTTAAAGACATAATCTACAGTATACTCGTGTTCACTAAACTTTTTGGTTGTTAGCAATTAGAGATCTAGCCACAAGTGCTTGATTTGATGGTTTGAAATAGAATCGTTTGAACGTTGAATCACTCGACCAGTCTGCCAACTTGAGGATATCCTGCAAAGGGATACCCATGTTAAAGGACGCTGTAGCCGCAGCTCCTCCGACAGAGTGTGCCTTAAATATAGTCGTGTCAATACCAGCTCTGGAAATAATCTCTTTTAACCACCTACTCACTGTTGACGAAGAAATGGGTTTGTGAGGCTTAACATACGACAACAAAAGTTTCTTAATTATTGAAGGGTCAGAGGATCGAAAGCCTTCTGTCCGTCTTTCGTATTCCCTCAAGCACTCCACCACACACAGTTTTGGGTTGCTTGGGAAGCTGGCATGAAAGGATGACTTTAATGCTGACCCTACTCTGGACTTCTTTGTAAGCTCCGGTAAATGAAACGTTACTCCATCGCGGGAATATTGGCGATATCGCAGATCATGTGCGACAATCTCCGAGACCCTTTCCATCGCGGTCAGAGCAAGGAGCATACTCAATTTTAGAGACAAGTCCTTAAGATTCATATTAGAGTTTGGATCTAACGATTCTAGAAAGGATAGTACAATCCCTACGTCCCACGTGCTAGAATACCTCGGTAGGGGTGGTCTCAAGTTATACGCTCCTTTAAGAAGCTGAATTACCAACGGGTGTTCACCCACGCGCACAAAATCAATATGTGGGTGCGTACTGGATATAGCTGACCTATAGACGTTGAGGGTTCTATATGCTTTTCCTGAGTTAAATTCGTTTGTTAGAAACTCTAGAATAGACTCTATCGGTGCATGAATGGAACTAATCTCCCGTTCACAGCACCAGCTATCCCATTTCTTCCAAGCGGAAGCATAGGTGGCTGTGGTACCTTTTCGCCAGGAGGCGAGCAACAAGTCCTGAGTTGGTTGTGAAAGTCCTGTTTTAGTGTAGGATTGGCTGATAGCTTCCAGCCTACTAGTTGGAGGTTGTCTAATGGGTGGTTCTCCGTATGGCGTGTCAAGAGGCCCTGGTACTGGGGCAACAGAAAGGGGGGTGCTATGCAATTCTGTAGTAGCAGAGGGTACCACGGTTGGGCCTGCCAGAGAGGCGCAACTAGGATTAGTGTCTGAACTTTCTGGTTGAGAAGCTGTTTTAGGCATCTGCCAACCAGAGCAAATAGAGGGAAGGCATATCCCCTCACTTTGCTCCAGTCCTGGGAGAATGCATCGAGGCGTTCCGCCTGAGGGTCGGGTCTCCAGCTGTAAAATCGGGGAAGTTGGGTTTTTAAATGTGACGCGAAAAGATCCACCTCTAAAGGGCCCCAAAGTTGATTGAGCGTGGAAAACACTTGGGGGTCTAATTTCCAGTCGTGTCGATCTGACATCACCCTGGACTCCCTGTCCGCTCGAACATTGAGCACTCCTGGTAAGTATTTTGCCTCCAAGTAAATGTGATGTTGGAGGCACCATGTCTAGAGATCAAGTGCAAGTTGAGCTAGAACTGGGGACTTTGTACCCCCCATTTTGTTTACATAGTGTGCGGCTGTAATGTTGTCCATGAGCAAGCAAACACTTATCTCGGCCTTGCCTTTGGTGAGGGTTTTTACTGCAAATGCCCCTGCTAAAAGCTCGAGACAATTGATGTGAAGGGCGGATTCTGCCTGAGACCATTGACCCCCTGTCGAAGTGCCCATGCAGAATGCTCCCCAACCTTTCTGGGATGCATCCGTCTCTATAATTAGATCGGGGGTCCCCGAGACTAAGGCTTTGCCGTTCCAGGCCTCCACATTGTCTCGCCACCACACCAGCTCCTCCCTGGCCTGGGTGGTCAGTCTGAAGGTATGGTCGTATGCTCGACTTAGGCTGAGGGCATTGTTTTTGTCTGCTTGTAAGTGACGGAAGTGCAGGGGGGCTGGAAAGACAGCCTGTGTCGAAGTAAGGTGACCGAGTACTCTGGCTAAGTCCCGTATTGCAACCTCCTGCATGCCTAGGATGTTCTGGCATTCTTTCTTTACCCTTCGGACTTTGTCTCGGGGAAGAGCAAGGGTCATAGTCTGGGAATTTATCATGAAACCCAGAAACTCCATCTTTCTTGATGGGACAACATTGGATTTTTGATGGTTTATCAAGAAACCTAGGGCTTCTAAAAGGTTGCAAGTGGTTTGAGCATGCTGTGTGGTTAGGGTCTCTGTCTCGGCCATAATAAGTATGTCATCCAGGTAGATAATTAGCCGAATACCTTGCTTCCTCAGCTGGGACACTACAGGTTTCATAAGTTTTGTGAATACTCTTGGGGCACTGGAGAGGCCGAATGGTAGACATGCAAATTCGAACATTGTTCCTTTCCAACTGAAGCGAAGGAATTTTTGATGATTTTTCCATATTGGTATTGTAAAGTATGCATCCTGAAGGTCTATTTTTATGAAAAAATCCTCTTTCCGTAGAAGGTCCCTTAGCATATGAATCCCTTCCATTTTGAAATGTTCGTAAGGGATGTACTGATTTAATGGGCGTAGGTTGACCAACTGGTCGTTGACCCTCGCCCTTTTTTGGGACCAAGAAAAGGGTGCTTACGAACCCCTGTTCTTGTTGTTGGGGATGCACGGTATGTATAGCTTCCTTCTCTAGCATCTGGGTGATCTCTAAGTCTATTAAGACACTTTGTTCTTGGGTGTGAACCAGGGGTAGGGGAGGGGCCTGTTGATAGGGTACACCTAACAGGTCGATATGGTAACCCTGAACTGAGTCGAGAACCCAAGGGTCGTCGGTTATTAAAGCCCACTGTGGGTAAAAATGTCTTGTTCTTGTTGTTCCGTGCCATAACATCTCTCGAATAGTTCGTATAGTTTTCTTTCTAGGAAAACCATCACCAATGTTGCATATGTTGGGGTCATTTTTGTGCCATGGCGGTTCCTTGAATCTGTCGATAACGTTGGTCATAGAATTTGAACGTATTTTCTTTTAGCACAATGGATACGGCAAATTCCTTCGAAAAGGGGCAGGCAAGATGTGCCGTGTAATTGTCTAGTTAGTATTCCAAAGCCTCTAGACCTAGTTCATGTGGGATATTTGTGTAAAAATTAACGACGTCAAATGACACTAGTAATGTTTCATTGGTTACTTCATTTGGCACATAATTAAAAAAATCTAGGTCATCGCAGATATAACTAGGGACTTTTGCGCAGAATGGCTTTAGCACGATGTCAATAAAATTGCTTAAACAGCGCGTTAGCGAGCTTGGTCTGGCTACAATGTGTCTCATTTTGGAAAGATATTCTGGTATCCTCAGGATATGGGAGACAATCAAGAAATGCTAACGCAAGGATATTTTGTCAAATTTGCAAAAAATTTTGACAAAAAGAGGGAACCAGGAGTCGAAATGCAAAAGAGCTCTAAACAGTGACTGACTAAATGCCATTTCAAAAATCTGTAAACACATTCTTAAGGACTGTCTTAGCAACATACCAGTACAATATTCAACCTCCATTAATGAACAATAACATAGTTTCCCTCAGGGGCGGATCCAGATCGTATCAACTGATACGGTCAGATTTTCCAACTAAATATAGAACAGTAGAAATATAACTACAAAGCCGCAAGTAAACATTTCAAACGTTACCAACTACAGCTGACTGTTATTTGTGCAAAAAAAAACATCAAGTATTTATCATTTTGAATCTTCGCTAGTTTGTATTCTATACGGCCCGTAAAAGTAAACCACTGTGAGGCTGACAGTGGGCAAAAATAAAGCGGAAACCCTTGGTGGGAAAACCCCGCAAATTGATCTTTTTTCAAAAGCGCGGCGCGCTGTATACATTTCACCGATCGCTTTCCAAGGATGTACCGAGGGTTTGGAAGAAATGCGCCTACAATCATGATACGGTCTTCGATATGGTCAGCACCATTTTGTTGCTAAAGATAGTAAATCAACGTATCAAAAATGTTTGGAATGTTAAAATCACTGCATCAAGCCAATGAGATCGCGCCTTGGCCTAGTAATTGTTGTGATATACATTATGCATTTTAAATTGGCATTGTTGATTGGTCAATTTGGACCTGTGTTCGTGACTGAGTTTGTCGTAATGATTAACCTTTCGTCATGGCGCTTGCCAAATTAAGACGGATTTTTGAGCGCGTTTACGCCAAGCAAGATGGGACGATTGAACTAAAGCTCTTTTGAGAAAATTGTGAGAGTATTTTACGCAGCAGCATAAGTGCTAAACAAAAGGAAGGTGAAAAGGGCACGGTAACCGTGAGAGTATGCGGATTCTCGAGGCTGCAGTTTCCGAAAGTTCTGCTGGAAAGATGTGGTGGACATGTTCCTGTGAGGTATCATATTTAATTAAATAAATAAATTCATATGAAATAATTTTCATGACATAACAGGATTGCCACAATAGCTAATATTTTAAAACGTTTAGCCAGCTTTTACGATTAGATATGTATTTAATATGTGTTCTATGCAAATGTATTATGATAAGGATCAATTCATGATAATGATATGTTATAATATTGCTATCAGTTGATATACTGGTACCCAGTATGTAAATGAGATTATACGTGAGTATAAAAATTTACAGTCCAAATTTAACAGCACGACAACGCTTTTGTGTAATTGTTATATATTATTATTGTTATTGATAAGCCAAACTAACACATACTGACATACATGAAAAAAGCTAAGAGTTTCTCACTTGACTGTGTTTTTATATTGAATATTATACACTGCATATCTGGTAAAGTACTATTTGTATTATGATATCTGCATGTAAATATTAAATCTGATTTGTCTCAATACATTGAACTAACCGAACATATAAGGCAAAAGCAAAGTTATAGATACCATAAAATTCAATTGCTATCTTGGCCATTGATGTCAACTCAGTCATGTTAAGTCAACTACCCTATTTATTCACTCTACATTGTTTCTCTGTAGTGTTGACTGTTGAATAATTATACAGTAATACATTAATTATTAGACATCTAGACTGAACATCTTGCAAACTTGTATAAATATACAGGGGTCTCATGGCAGTGGGTCAGGTTATATGGAGATTCAAAGGATTTTAATTTATAATTGTCAATTTAAAACTCCAAAATTAAATGAACATCCCCTACCCCTTATTTTCAATCATTTTGTCATTGAATCTCTGTATACTGTAATTTCATAATTTTAACTATATAATAATTGATGTACATGTAATCCTACAAATCTCAATTTTATAAAACAACGTAATTTAATTGGAAAATGGTAGGCCTTATAAACCCTGACATAATAATGTAAATGATAGAGTTTTAATGAGCCCAACATGTATGCTTACTACTTCAACTAGACGTTATTAAAAGGGTTTAGTCCTGGCCAAAGATGCTTGGGCTAGCTCTGTAACAAAAAATGGATACAGAACTTGAAATATTAATTTCTTTGATATCCTTACATGATGAAGTTATTATAAACTTGATAATATTCATTTACTGTAGAAAAGGACATTCAAAGTTGTGATTTATTGATGTTTCTTCTTAATATTGCATAGCCATTATATAAAATAATATACCGGTACATGAAAGACTATAACTAATTGTGCCATACTGTACATGCTTGAAATCTATGTCCTTAATAATTCCCAACTTGTCTTGCACGACTTTGCATATCAAATGTTGCTCCAGTCTTATCAACTCTAGTCCCTAATTTAGTTTCACGTCATTCACTTTTTCCTTCAACTTCTGCACAACCTAACAAATTCACCGAAGCTGAAATTCTTGAACTCATCTTGACTGGTAAAAAACTAAAGCAGGTTACGTTAGATGTACTCTTTCCCAAGAGAAAGATTGAGGAGAAACAGCAATCAACCCTTGATGACATGTTTTTCCTTGAATCAGATGACGAAGCCTTGAAGAAAGATGGCGTAAGCTTGAAAAAAGTTGACGAAGCCTTGAGGAAAGGTGACAGAGGCTTGAAGAAAGATGACGGATCCTCGAAGAAAGATGCATGGCTAAAGGAGCCATTAAAAGACAGCAATCCTTCAACATGCCATATTACTGTAAAATCCAACAGCAACTCTCACCCTTTTGACATCAGTAACTTTGTTGGCTTTGTAGCGGTGATCTCTGATGCTAAGAAGTATGACGTTCTTTGCAAGGTTTGGAGACCTGAAATAGATTATACCTTTCCAGTTAATACAAACTCTAGAAGACACTTTCGTATGAGTGGTTAACCTCTTTCCCTTGGTTACGTTATTTTGCTGCTGTAGATGGTGGTTTTTGTTTGAATTGCGTTCTGTTTGGTGGCGAAAGCACCCACAATTCCACAAAATTGCAGCAATTATTTAAATTCCCTCTTCATGCAACAACGGCAAGCGTAAAAAAATTAAAAGATCACAACGAGAAGTCTCCTATTGATAAAATAGCGACCGTCCAGCAATGCATTTCAAACAAGTGATGGAGAACCAAAAAATTGCTGTTGATGCTCAAATCAATACTGCAAGGCAGGAATTAATTGAGAAGAACAGGATGCGCCTTCATTCGATTGTTGGAGCGATTTTGACATGTGCTCGGCAGAATATTCCACTTCGTGGTCATCATCATGACGCACACCATTATCTTCGGAACGACACATCAAATCCTGGTAATTTCATTGAAATTCTTAAGTATGATGCTTTGTTGGGAAATCTTACAGACATTGTCTTTCAGAGCTGTCCCTCCAATCAAACATATCGATCCAAAAGTATACAAAATGAGATAATTGAAATCTGTGGCAAAATGGTGACTGACGAACTTGTTGGTGATGTGAAAAGAGCAAGGTTTTTTTCAGTTTTAGCAGATGAAGCAACAGATTGCTCAAACAGTGAACAGATGGCTATGGTTTTGAGATTTGTTGACAGTTGTTCAATGAAAATTCGGGAAGAGTTTTTAGGATTCATTCAGTGTAATGATGGATTGTCTGGCGAAGCATTATCTGTAAACATTTTGCAATTTATCAGCAGCCTTGGCTTACACATGGAAGAATGTCGCGGTCAAGGATATGATGGAGCAGGAAATATGGCTGGCAAGTTCTCTGGAGTTGCTGCTCGAATCCAGCGAAATTTCGATAAAGCTATTTACGTTCACTGTGGTTCTCACATCTTAAATCTCTGCATTGCATCTTCCTGCAGTTTACCTGTAATTCGTGACATGATGGATAACGTGAGAGCTGTTTCTGATTTCTTCAATAATTCTCCAAAACGAACTCTGGTGTTGCAAGAAAGCCTAAAAGTGTTACTGCCCTTGAAAGCCATCAGAAACTGATAAACGAGTGCCGAACTAGATGGGTGGCAAGAATTGATGGTCTACAAATTTTCATCCAGTGTTATTATAAGGCTATCATTGATGCCCTGGATCGCATATCTAAAGGACAAGTCATGCGATCAAGATTCCCGTTACAGAGCAAGTGGTATGAAGAGTGCCATTGAAAAGTTTAAATTTATTGTGGCTCTTGTTGTGGAACGGTTCCTTAAATGTACAAAGCCCCTGACTCTTCAACTTCAGAGTGCATCCCTCGACGCTGGAAAAGCTCATGGAAAAGTCTCCCTTTTGTTCCTAACCCTCAACGAACTTTGATCGGAAATGGGTAAAATGCATTCGAATTTCTATGAAGTGGCAGTAAATTTGGCAGAAGAGGCAAATATAGCACCATCAAAACCCAGAACGACCGGACGTCAAGTTTACCTTGAAAATGTTCCTGCCGAGTCAACTTCAGATTATTTTAAGAGGGTCATTACCAAACCTTTTCTTGACGAGCTAATAGGACAGATGCAGTTGCAATTTTGTGAAGGAAACCTTGACGCTCTGGATGCATTAAATGTCATGCCTGATGTAGTGGTATCTCAGTCGGACTGGACACAACATTTTTCTTGCTTCCTACAAAAATACAAAGATGATCTACCTGATCCAGATTTTCTAGAGTGTGAAAAGAAAATGTGGAAAATACATTGCACGACTTCCATGACAGCAATGCCAACATCCTTGGAGGGTCGACGTTAGATCATATCGAACTACATACATGACGTCATAAAATTTTTAATAACCCTAACCCTAACCGTAATTAAGGTAAAGCCAGAGATACTATTACATAAGTATATGATCACTCCTATACTGGGTATGAGGGTAACAGACATTTACACTCGTGTAAATTTATAAATGTATAAATGTATCATCATTCATTGCCATTTTTATTTCATCATTTTTATTAACCAGCTCTAGAAAGAATTCATGTAAGACTTCTGTTATTACACTTCCGTTATTGCAAAATTTATGACGTCATGTACGTTAGTTCGATATGATCTAATGCTGAGCTCCTTGGAGGAGCTCCTTCCACAAGTTGATCCACTTGCCTTTCCAAACATTCTTGCAGCTTTAAAGATTTTTGGTACTATCCCAGTCACAACATGTTCCTGTGAAAGATCCATTTCTACTTTGCGGCAATTGAAAACGTACCTGAGAAGCACTATGGGTCAAAGAAGATTAAAATCGTTGGCTTTACTTCATGTCCATCGCGAAATAAATCTCGACATTGAAAAAATCATTGATCAGTTTGCTCAAAAACATCCAAGAAGAATGCTGTTTGCTGACCTACTCCAATCCGATGAAACCTGAGTCAATTGAACTGATCCTAAAGAACATACCAATAAATGGAAAAACTCTAATAAATTTTTTATTGTATTAATTTAACTGAACATTTTTCTCCGCTCCACTCCGCCATTGTGCTGCTGTTTCAAGAAGATTATTAACTGAACATTTTTCTCCGCTCCACTCCACTATCGTGCTGCTGTTTCAAGATGATTATTAACTGAGTGATTCCTCCTGCCTACGATATGTTGCTGTTGGACATAGTCTATTTACTGAACAATTTTTCTGGTGTGCTACTTGGTTCTGTTCCAAGATGATTATTAACTGAATGATTCTTCCTGCCTGTCGCTGTTGGAAACAGATTATTTTCTGAACATTTACTGCCGTGTACGATTGGTGCTGTTCAAGATGATAATTGACTGAACAGGTTCTCCAGTCTTCACTTATGTTGCTGTTTAAATATGGTTACCAAATGGAAATTTTTCTTTTTGGCTACTGTTGGTGATTGTTTGGGCAAATCGTGAAGTTGTGGCAATGTGGGCAAAATCTGAAACAGATAAGTTATTATTTATTCTTGACAAATTTTCCATTGCTGATGAAGAGTACCACGAGTTGTCCATGACGGATGGGAATAGTGAGTTTTTAAAGTCCTACCTGATTAAACATTGCAAAGATGAACTGAATAAGCTATGTCACATCACTCGGACTCCTGGATCAGGGCAGGGTGCCCAACTTGACTTTTTAACAGAGTTGAAATCAGTAATTCAAAAGCAGGTAAATATTGCTTTTCAGTAACATATGGTATAATTTATTGCATCATGGATTGTAAAATGACACAGTTATATTTAGAATCCATGATTTCATTTAAATCACAGGTCTGTCTAGAGTCTAAGCAGGCCCAGGACCAAAATTTCCATCCAGGCCCACTCTGAGGTTACCAGTCTAAAAAGCTTACAGTTTTTGTATTTGGTTTAAATTTGTACCATGATCACAGTAAACACTTGAGCCTGGGCGCCCTTTTTACCCCGGGTTCCGGGATAAATACTTTGCCCCGGCAGCCTCTCAACACTTAGTAACTGATTAGGTTGCTTACTGGCCAGTAAATATAAAATGAATAACCATGCACATAATTTTGAAATTCATTTTTAATTATACAATATAGATAGATGAACATATTCTGGATATTTCTGACCCACAACTGAAGCTTCACACTCAAATTGTCTGGTGATGGGGCCAAGATGTCTAGATTGACAAATTTTGTCGTGATTTCCTTCTCGGTGATGAATAGCCAAAAAGATGTCATGTCATCCAAAGGTATGTACTTTACTAAACCCTATTAACCATTTTCAGGTGAAGAAATTTTACACATAATTGATAAATGTTTCATTTAATTAGGTAACCACACTGTTGCCATCATTAAAGGCCATGAATCATATGAATTATTTGAAAGATCTTGTTCTGAGATATTTAAACAAGTGAACAGTTTGGTAAAGGATAGAGATATCACTGTAAATGGCACAAAGATACCTGTTATCATGTATCTCGGAAGGGATTATAAGGTGAATACAATATATTATGCATCAAATTTCATTAGGTCATTCCAGAAAACATCCATACCTCCCCCACAGAGAAATTGAGAGTTAACAGGCCCTCTTTTCGGATGTCCCAATTAAATTACTATAAGAAACAAATTTCCCTCCCCCTCCGGACGGCAGAAATTTCCTCCCCTGGCCCATTCTAACCAAATTGTTCTGAAGATCATATTGGTACAATTAAATTTTTGTTTTTGTTGTGACATAGTTTCTATTACTTAATTCTGGGGATGAAGGGGTCAACATCTGATCATGCCTGCATCTGGTGCCTCATTCACAAATTACAAAGGTAAGAGTGCATTTAATGTTAAATCATGTTTGTTGGAAGCTGTCTGCACAGTCAGCCTGGTCGTGCAGTCCCCTGTGTATCACTATAGCAATTCACGGTTGACTGGATCACAGATTCAGACAAGTCTATCCTTTGGTCTTTTACTTCACGTTCTGTTCACGCAAAACGAGTGGCGCTGCCAGGATTTAATTTTGAGGTGGCAAATTCCAGGACAAATTGAATTTTTACTCTCTGAAATGGTGTTTCCTGCCATTTAGGGAAATTAGAAAAAATGAAGGATTACAGTTTAGGTGTTATTGAATAATAATATAACAAGAACAAGGTAATACACAGGTATGATATGTCCAAGAGTACGGATTTTTACTGGGGAGATATGGCCAGAACATTGGATCACATCAAAGAGTGTGCCAAGAAATATTTGTTTTCTTGCCAGCATCAGCCGCATCAAAGAGTGTGCCAAGAAACATTTGTTTTCTTGCCAGCATCAGCCGCTGATTCATATTCCGTAAAAGAATGTTGTCTTGGATGAGCTTCACTTAATGTTGCATGTCACTGGTCAGTAAATTTGCAAATAGCTTTTAGATTTAAAGATTAAAGATTTAACACATTAGGACCTTATTTGGAATAGATTTAGTACCAACTTTAATTCACACTTAGTATCACATTTTACAATAGTAATACATATGCGAATTTTAAAGCTATAAAAAAATAAGTGAAAAGCATAAACTGTAGCAGTCAGCGCCAGTCACTATTTCATATAATAAATATTAAAGCTACAAATGAGAGGCAAAATAAAGACTCAGGCCCCCTTTACACGAGCCCGGGCTGGCTGCCAACCCGGGTTGGCTCACCAACCCGGGTCAACCCGTCTGCAAATAAATTACTAGTTGCGTTTACACGATAGCCGGGTTGGGACTTCACACCTCGCCAACCCGGGTAACCCTTCTCGAGACCCGGGTTGGCTAGGTGTAAAGGTGTGAAAATTGTGCTAAATTCCTCATGTAAACACGGGTTGGCTTGACCCGGGCTCGTATAAACTGCGACATATGGACTTTGGAAGCAATTATCTTGTCACACGCGCATATCATATTGCATTGAGCGCGCGTAACTTCTCTCCGCTAGTATGGCAAGCAAAAGTAAAACCGGACAAAAATGTCTCAAAAAACCCGCAACAGCTCAGTTTCGGTGGTCACCCAAAATGCTCGAACATTTGATATTGTGTTTAAAACATTATAAGTCGAAGATGAACTACAAAAACGTCGACTTCAACTCGACTTCGACTTCGATGTTGTTGTAGATAATGAACAACAGCATCACACCGTGCATTTGAATGGCTGCTAAAAGCAGAAGCAAAAATGCAGAGGTAGAAACAATAACTTTCCTTCGTTTATCGCCAGTGTTGTTGTCATTGTCCGCCAATTTACACTCTGCTCCAGGCTATCACTCGGAAATATTCCCTAGCCAGCCCGGGTTGGGAATTGCTGACCCGGGTTGGCGAGAATGGTCTTCAACCCGGGTCCGTGTAAACACGATAAAAATATAACCACCTGTGGCGCACCAACCCGGGTTGAAAATCAGCCCGGGCTCGTGTAAATGGGGCCTCAGAACTGATTCGGTTAATGTTTCAAAACCAACCTTAGCAAATCCGCAGTTAGATTACTTAAAGGTTCAAAAGACAATGAATCCAAAGACCAACCACGCCACTTGATGAGGTATTCATAGTCCTATATTAAAATGGACAGTTATTAAAAATGTCCACAAAGTCAATTGTATTTAGGAAGAAAAAGCTCAGCTGTCGAAAATATATTTAATATTGTCATACAAATTATAAACAAAACTTACATATCGAGTTTGCCGTCTTGTAATTATCCTTTCAACTTCATAAAATTTGCTTATCTTTTGTCTGGGAGCATTATCGTGCAAAACCACGAAAGAGAAAGAATTTAACTGCTTGTAGTCCACACTTACATATCGAGCACGTTTTTGAGCAGATGCCATTTTTCTTTCCATAAAATGTGATTTGGATGGATAGTAAAGTACTCAAACGGGATATAACAGACATTAGGGGATTGCGATGGAATGCTGCTGTATTATTTATCGCTAGCTCGAATGTCCGCAATTTCTGGCCATGACGCCTTTTTTAAAATGTCAAAACCTGCCTGTCTTGCCCATCAAGCACAACAACAATGGTTTTATCTGCCCTGGATGTCAATGAAAGATTGGGAAATATTGCAACTTCCCTAGGATTCACTATTTTTTGCAGCCGTAGCTTTCCAACTGCTCTAAATTCTGTCGTCTTCCTCTCGCCTTGAGAGAATTTGCAAGTTACTTGGGATTAACTGTCAAATAAATGTAGGCAAACTTTCTCCAAAGCTATGTCAATTAGTCGTTGATGAATGGCAAGAAAATGACAAATAGGAAGGTGTCATTCTTTGAAAATATTTATATAAATTTCGAGCTCGAGAAATTTAGAGCCAGTTGAGAGTTTCAGGGCAATTAGGTGATACTTTAGCATTAGCAATGGCCAACATCTTGCACATCCCAATCTTTGTGTTGGCAACGGTTCAGAACATGCCATTCCTGTCTGCGGTTCCTCGTAACAATCTCAATAATGACACAGTAATTTACTCGTCATATCTTCAAGAAGGTCCTGGGCATTATGATGCACTCATTTCTACTGATGTTCCTGATATTTCAGAAAATATGGCAGAAACAATACATTCTCCACCTCAAGGAGGTAAGCAGTGAACCAGTCAAAATATTAAAAGATAAATAGATCCTAATTGTTTAAATTTAGAAGGTGCCCTATAAATGTCTATAATCTAAATAATATTAAAAAGGGTAGATAATAGATTAAACTATAGCTAAAGTTTATTTCAAGGCTGTAGCATTTAAAAACATCATTTGTTCTTTTCTTGAAGGATCAACCCCAATTCAAGAAGTAGTTGGTTGCCATTGCGGCATTAATTCAAGAAAAAAAGTCATCTGCCAAGAAGGGAATATCTGAATACGAACAGATGTACATGTATGAAACGTCAGGGTTTGTGTTCAGAATCATGCAACTGTCATGGTAAACGTGGAGGAAGGGGGAATTGTGGCGGGTCTCCAAAAATGAATTAAGGCAGAAGTCGTGGACATAAGCGAGCACTCCATCATGTACAAAATATAAAACAACTGTGTTCAAGGCTATTCTTGGATCCAGAAAGGGTAGTGTAAGTCCTGGAAAAGTTAGCATTCTTGAGTATGTGGTTGTATGTGCTGTAATTCATTTTTGGAAACAACCCATAGCAAAGCACAAATTGTCGATGCTAAGAAGTACTATTGGCAAGGTATTGATAGTGCTGCACAAAATACCACTACCTCTTAACAGTATATCACTTAGAGATTTGCAAAGTGCAGTTAAAAAACATTTGCAATTAGGAAGACAATATCTTAATGCTATTTTGCATTGACATCTATTGAAATTTCTTTTTTCGTATTTTAAACATTATTTTAAATATGGGACTGTATTTAAAAGCATTCACTGACATTGGATGAGTGCCTGAGTTTGGATTAAATTGTAAAAGGTTTAGGGTTAGTTTAGACAGTTGAGTAAGCTAAGTGATTGTAATTTCTTACTGATACAGTGAGTGCCAGTAAGCTTTGTGTCCAGAGTTCTTTGTATTAGCACCACACTAATACAAGCCGTAATGCGAAAAAATTATGCGCAATGTCCGATTATACAATTGCACTGGATAATATAACTTCTAAATACTGATTTGAAACCAGCAACAGCGAGGCAGGGAGAAAAAGTGTAGTTTGGATATCTCACATGTGTTAGGAATTGAGGTCTAAATCGAACATCAGACTATCACAGATACTATACAAAAATAGATATATCACAGACAAGAAGGCAAAAAGCTTAGCGAAGCATAGATTTACAAGCACATGCTATAGAGTCTATTATTATATCATTAAATCTATCAACTATAAATGTCTACTCAAATGTTTCTAAATGTAATTTTATCATACAATGTTTTCAACTCCCATCATATTTCTAAGTCTTTCAAATGACACTTTTGGTAAAGCTTTTGTCATTATATCAGCTAACATATTCTCAGTTTGACAACATTTAACAAACTATCTTACGATTTACTTGTTCTCTAATGAAGTGTAAAGATACATCATTGTGCTTTGTCCGGTTGTGAAACATTGGGTTTTTATAAAGTTCAATTGCACCTTGATTGTCCTTGTAAATCTTGCTTTAGGCCAATATCAGAGACTAATTTTCTGAATTTGAAAATAGAGGGTCTCCTCATTTACATCCACTAATATGGACTGCTGATTGCCCCAAACGTACAGCAAGGAAGCAGGCGGTGTACGAACTGGCGTCGCAATACATGACGGGCGAAGGTTTTTCAAAATGGCGACAAAAGAAAGATAATTTGGTAAGTCTCTTACACGTATTTTCCTCTGTCGTATTATAGTACATTCTTAGTAAGACATTGATTTACAGCTATGAAAAAACTATTTCAACAACCATGGCTTTTTAAGTCTGGTTAGCTTGTTTTACATGTGCACAAAGGCGATATCGAAAGCACTTAGATATCTCGATAAATTATTATCCAATCTTGTGCGTTATAGTTCTGGCTATGCCCTGCAAGTTCCATGATGCATATTAGCATAAATACTTTGTTTTGATCTTTGTTTAGGACTGTATAGGAACGCTCTCGAACGCTCTTGATACTATCATGTGATTTATCGCGAAAAACAAATGCTAATTTTGTACTATCACGAGTATATCACTCAGCGATGGCTTCAAAACGCTGTGTGGTTCCAAAAGGAAATACGCCGGGCAAACCTCTGCAAAAACGTGTGACAAGCGAAGGAACATCGAGAAAAAGTCTATTCTGTGACAAACCTGCAAAGTCGGCACAGCACCGGGGATGGTCAACTAATGAAATTTCAGCGTTAGTTCAATACATTTGCCTATATTGGGAAGATGCATATACTGACCGATGGCCTATGCATGGTAATATGGCATTTTGGGATGAAGCAGCATCTGCAGTGAACAAGGCATGCAACAGCAAGTCTTCTAGAACAGGTAAACAGAATGTGTTAGCCATTATAGCCCTGGTCTGGTGAATGGGGGCTACAGTATTATCAAGTTGCTTAGCCCAAAAAATGGCTCGACCATGGCTCAATGGCTTATTAACAATTTAGCAACATTGCCGAAGTCATTCTGTTTCATTCATTTCACTATAAAACCTCATCAAACCTAATTATTTGTTTGATAATGCAATGTCTTTAAACAAAAATACTTATATTATATTTACAGTAGTAATTTTTTATAAGGATTTATTTTTCCTAAATCTTTTTTACAGGTCCTTCATGTCGCACACGAGTTACAAAGCAATTATCGAAACAGTTTAGATCCCTATCAGAGGCCGAAGATGCACTAAATATTGACTACCTGGTCAATTCCACAGTTGTTGAAAGTAATAGTCCACAGAGATATATCATTAATGATGAATGCTTATCACCAATTTTCAAATGTTCTCCACATCAAGATCATAAAAGTGGCAAAACTGTCGGTGATGTGATAAAAGATTTTGTATCATGTTTTCAAACCATGACGTCTACACGACTGAAGATGCAAATATTAACTCACATATTCAAGCAATGTGTTATTGCTATGGATGGTACAGAATTCCTTAAATTTATCAATGATGATTACCTGGAGAGAAGCCTTGGTGCCATGAAAACACTCTTCTGTAATGGCAAAGCCAATCTTATTTATAGTCTAAGCAAATGTTTTGAAAATGCAACCACACGAATGCCATTGGATCGGATGCCTTTTGGTTTGATTGATTACAATATCCGTTTCTTTGCTGGTGACACGACATGCAATCTTCATATGGAAGAGCATTATGCTTTATGGCTGGAGACAATGTTCTCTCATTTTGGCCATAAGTGGCTATGTCTCCATCGTGGTCCAATGTGGCAGTATGAGAAAGATCCAATTACAAACGATGGTGACATTATCCAAGAGGCATTACAGCAGTCATCAATCAACCTGGATACTTCCTGTTCACATATTGACATAGACGAGTTTAATATGTTATCTGTCAACTTCAGTTTGTGTGACTTATCTAGTAATGATGACACAGTATCCCACTATGCAACTTGTGAAGAGATCCAAACTGAGACCACCAGCATTCCTGTAGTTTCACCACACTTTTATCCTCATATGGAGGCCCAAACTAATGCTTCCATTGAAGTATATTCCATCGCTACAGTATCACCTAATAATCTCCCACCTGGTACCACCATTGTTCCTACAGTATCTGTTAGCATATTAGTCATGACGATGGATAAACTATAAGTCGGATTGATATCCCAAATCTTTACTATAACATCTTTTGTCTTACAAGCAACGGCGTTAGAACAAGAACAACAACATGTGGGAGATGATCACATGACACTTACGTCATGTTGTATTACGCAATATGTTTATGACTTAACACTCCCACTTAAACATAGAAAGTGATGTTAACTAAATACAACTATTCTTTTGTTTTCTACTATACTGTTATTACAAAACTATAATAACTAAGTACAACTATTTTCTTTTTTTTTTTTTTTTTTTTACTTTCCAAACACAAGTGGGTCAAATGTTTTCATTCTAGAGCCGTTAACCGGCTTGGTAAATATGTCTGCTACATTGTCATTTGATGTTACATAAAATATATGCAGGAATTTACTCTGCACTTCAGATCTTACAAAGTGATATCTATATGTTTACATCTTTGGTGCTGTACAGGATTTTTAGCTAGAGCTATTGCTCCTTGGTTATCACAATACAAAGTGACAGAAGTAAAGACATTTCTGGAGGCTTCTAAGATGGTTTGCAACAACAGAGAAAGAAATTTAGCCTCTTGGACAGCGGTTGCGAGAGACATATACTCTGCTTTGCACGTCGATAAGGCAACAGTAGGTTGTTTCCTACTTTTCCATGAAATCAGGGGACCATCTTTTGAGAGTCTGAAGCCGTACCCAGTAATACTGCGTCTATTGTCGGAAGCACCCCAATCTGCATCGCAGAAACCAGAAAGACTTAAGGGATCTTTAGACTTCCTGAAGACCAAGTTCTTATCGATCGTTCCTTTTAAGTATCTTAATACATGCTTGGCTGCGTTTAGGTGCATAATGGTTGGTTTGGCTAAATGTTCTGAGAGTTTTGTGACACTGTAACATAAATCTGGTCTGGTGGATGTCATGATGTATACTAAACTCCCTACAATCTCTCTATACAGTCTAACATCAGCTGGCTCTGATTTATCTTCACTAACCTTGTTGGAACTCAATTCACATGGCGTAGCCCTAGGTTTACAGTTTTCCATGTTGAATCTCTTTAACACCCTCTTAATAAATTCTGACTGGTTAACCATGATCACACCTTCCTGACAACTGAACTCTAAACCCAAAAACCATGCCAACACTCCCAAATCTTTCATTTTGAATCTCGCAGCGAGATTCATCTTTACACTCAACAGTGTATCTATACAACTTGACGCTATAATCAAATCATCAACCCAAATAACAATAACTGTCATGGAATTATCTGTGATGCTTGTATACACACAATAGTCTGCCTGCGATTGCTTAAATCCTGCAGTTACTAGATAGGTGTGAAGTACACAGTTCCAGTTGCGACCGCTCTGTTTTAAGCCATATAATGATTTCTTAAGCTTGTATACTAAATGTTTGCCATCTTTATCTGTTATGTTAAAACCTTCAGGTTGCTCTACGAATAATTCGCAATCTATCGGCGCGTTCAAATATGCAGATTTTACATCCATTTGATGGACTGTGAGATTATATTGCGCGGCTAATTGCATTAAGATTCTGATTGATGTTAACTGCGCTGTGGGGGAAAACGTTTCCGGGGAATGCTTCATAGGGGGTCTTCCTAAGTCTATAGTTATAGCACCTATTTCTTATGTATACTGAACACATGCACGCATATGACCAAAGGCTCTTGGGCAAAACAGCTTGAATAAGTAAGCACCTAGCCATTTCAAAGATTGATCTCCACCCCCTCTCTGCTGTCCCATTTTGGTGGGGTGAGTACGGTGCTGATTTTTCATGTTTAATTTTATGCTTCAAAAGTAGATTTTGAAAAGGTTCTGATGTGAATTCAGTGCCATTATCACTTCTTAAGCGCTTTACTTTACCATATGGAGCCGTGTCTGCTAAAAATTTTTCGGTGGCTTTAAAAGTATCACTCTTTTGTCTAATAAAATAAATCATCATCACACCTGAAAAATCATCAGTGAACGAAATAGCATACTTAAAACCTTCCTTTGTTGCAGGTTGTATTGGACCCGCAAGGTCACAGTGTACTAACTCTAAAGCCTTATCTGCTCGCCTATCAGGTTCTTTCTTCCTTGTTTCAGTCATTTTTCCCCTCACACAGACATCACAATCAAATTCATCCTTATCAACAACCTTCATCCCATCTACCACACCTTCCAAAGCCACAACATCCTTCAAGTTGCAATGACCCATTATCTCATGCCATTCCTTCAGAGACTTTGTTTTACTATTTGTTTCGACATGCTGGAAGAAACTATCTTGTTTAAATAATACAATTTGCCACTCTTTTCTATCTTAAACTCAGTCCCATTTGGGTAGATGAGCTTTGCATCATTTGATGAAAAACAAACAGAAGCACCTTTACTTGTAGCAGCCTGGACAGAGAAAATCTTTTGTTTATATGAAGGTACATATAAGGTATTGGAAAGAATTGCCTGGTGGAAATTACCATTAACATCACAGAGTTGAACACATGCATCGCCTCTCTTCAAAGCTACATTGTTGGACCTACTACCATCAGCAAGCTCAATATAGTGGTTATTAGGGTTAAAGTGCTTATCAAACTTTATAAACTTACTAATATCATGCAAGATATGTGTGGTCACTCCACAATCTACAAGCAGACCATCAATACTAGTGTCAGTTGTTGGATTACTGATACCAACTTTAAATATAAAGGAATGTTCATCTTCATGCGCGTCATCTTTATTATTATCACTTACATTATTTGCACTGTGGTTCTTCTTGCGACATTTTTCTGTCTGATGTGTGTGGTTCTTGCATACCTCGCACCATTTCGTCTCGGCTTCTTTGACTTAACCTGCGACATTCGGCAACTTTGTGGCCAGGTTTTCCACACCCGTAACATACGATCTTAACTTTCATAACAGAATCTTCCTTGTTCGTCTCGGTAGACAGCTTTTCTGTTTCTTCGAAACTTCTCAGCGCGACTTTGAACTCCCCGAACGACATTTCTTGGTCCTTTTGGGTGACGACGGTCGAAAACGACTTAAAACGTGTTTGAGGGAGTCCTTTTAAAATCATAGCGATTAACAAACTATCGCTGAAAGTCTCTCCTGCTGTTTTAAGCGAAGTAGCAGCTGTTTCTGCCCTCAGAACATAATCAGTTACGTTTTCGTCTCCCGTCATTTTTAAAGAGGTCAGTTCAGTGTATAGCGTGATAATTCGTGGTTTTCTCTGTGATCGATAATGCTCGCGTAGTATATTAAACGCTTTTCTTCCGTCGTTTGCTGCTTCTCGAATGATAAGTGTTAGGCTCCTATCATCCAAGCATTGTATTAATTCTGCGAATGCGTCAGCATTCTTGGTAGCATCGGTTGCTACTGCTGCTTCATTTGCATCTTCTGCGAGTGGTGTGAATATTGTGTCGAGTTTCTTCAAGCGTAAATAGCCGAGAAATTTAACTTCCCATAATTCGAATTTCTTCTGATCACCGTCGAAAATCAATCTGGCACTGGGCCCATAACCTGTTAGCATATTAGTCATGACGATGGATAAACTATAAGTCGGATTGATATCCCAAATCTTTATTATAACATCTTTTGTCTTACAAGCAATGGCGTTAGAACAAGAACAACAACATGTGGGAGATGATCACATGACACTTACGTCATGTTGTATTATGCAATATGTTTATGACTTAACAGTATCACCTGATAATCTCCCACCTGGTACCACCATTGTTCCTACAGTATCACCAAACAATCTCCACCTGGTACCACCATTGTTCCTACAGTATCACCTGATAATCTCCCACCTGGTACCACCATTGTTCCTACAGTATCACCTGACAATCTCCCACCTAGTACCACCATTGTTCCTACAGTATCACCTGACAATCTCCCACCTGGTACCACCATTGTTCCTACAGTATCACCTGACAATCCTCCACATGATACCACCATTGTTCCTACAGTATCACCTGATAATCTCCCACCTGGTACCACCATTGTTCCTACAGTATCACCTGACAAACCTCCACATGATACCACCATTGTTCCTACAGTATCACCTGACAATCTCCCACCTAGTACCACCATTGTTCCTATACCACCTGACAATACCCCTACCATATCTAAAGATGAACCTTTCAATGTGTCTTCTTTGTGGACATTCATGTCAAAAGAGACTGAACAGGATATAGCGCTGGGATTAGTTTGTTGTAAAGAATTGGAGAAATTTCATAATATAAAACCCAATGGCAAAGGAAGATGTCAACAGCACAACCCATATATTTATGATCCAATAAAGGTGCGTTGCAGCAACCACTAAGCTGTATGGAAACAGATTGTGTAACAATATACTTAAATAATTAATTTGTAATAGACCAATCATTGTGTCACAAGTCACGATATATTTAATTGTTCATAATTTACTGTCTTTTTCTTTGTGTTTGTACTGCAGTAGCATCCTATTCATTAAATGTTGATGATTCATATAACTGAAAAAATAATATTTTTTTAGAGCAAGGTGAATATTGCAAGCATCAGTGCCCGGCAAATCCAAAAACGCATTGAGACATCTGGATTTACAAAAAATGCTGAAATTCAAGTGAGTAATATAATATTTCCAATAATTTTGACTGGTTTTGCAATTGCAATACTCTGAGTTAGACAGTGAGAATAAAATTTGTTGGCATTAGGTGGAGTAAAATCTGTTAAGAGGCCGGCTTCGGCGGCAATGGGTTAATGATCATTGAAAAGCAATCCATTTGCAATGTGTTATTAACAGATGTTCAAGTACAGTACACATGTTTATTCTCTTCTTAGATGCAGGCACTCACAAAAGCTAAAGAGGCTAATCTCCACGGGCGGTGGTGGATAAAGGCTGATGCATGTGACATTAGAAAAGGTTTAAGAGAAAGCACACATGGGCTGTGGGCTGCTGATGAGGATTTAGGTGATGGATCATTACAAATACTATATAAAGAATACAAAGCAAGGTGCTCATTTGTCAGGAATATTGGTTCTACACATAGAATAGATTAGATTTTCAGGGACATCAACAAAGTGCTCATTGACCTTCAGAATGATTTGGATTTCCTAACAGCTGGTGCGAAAGCTGCAAATGATGCATACAATAAAGCTGTCAAGGAGGGTCGGGCAGCTGAAAAAAGCATGATGGAATTGGCTTGGGATGCTGCTGGGTTTGATGATTTGATTAGGAAATTACAAAGTCTACGGTCTGCTTTAAATGATTTTCTTGGTGGTGCTGATGACAAGAATGTGAACTTGTGCTCAATCAAAGTGGAGCTTTTGAACTACCTCAAAGGTTTATTTTCCAAGAAGCGAACAGCTGCTACACATTTATTAGTATTTATGATTGCAGACGAGCATAGAAACCATAAGCCCTATGCAATTCCTGTATGGTTCTTGCCATATATGTCCTTATCTGATGGGAAATTGAGAGAGCTTGAAATCCAGCTGGAAGATTCTATGAGGAGTAAAGGAATGACAGTTGCAGGTTTGTGACAGTTGTATACTGCGGTAACACCAATCTTGATACTTAGTATATTTTACCAGGTATATTACTTGTAAATTTATTTTTAATTACACCTCTTTATTTCAGGGTTCACAACAGATGGTGAATTTAATTCACTTCGCACAATGGGTAGAACACGACCAATATCTATAATCCAAGGGATGCAAGAAAACAAGCAAAAAGTATTCATGTGAAAACCATGTTATCCTATTTCACTCTGGATGAAAAAGGTATTTGCTGGTTTTATCAAAGCATTTATAACATAATACTGTAGATTAAGGAGAATAATTATTACATTCATTTGCCTGGTAAATGCTTTGTTTCAAATAACCATTAAATATATGAATTTGATTTTTAGGGCATCCAGTCTGTTGTCATCTAGCTATTCCTACTATTCTTTATGTCAAGTCAAGAAAAGCCAGTGCCATTTGAAAATGCTGTCAACATTTTGCGGAGGAAGTTATTCCCATTCATGTATGATCCACACCCATGGGTTAAAGGTTCAGTAGTTTTACATACAACTGTGTATCACAGCCTGGCAGTGTAGCATATGGTACAGATACTGTAATCTGGAATGTGTAATTGTTGTATGCTGGGCGACCTGAAACCACTGGTGAAGTCTTGAAGTTCATTATGGCTATCTTCCTCTACCGGAAACGTGTTGATGATTTGAAGGTCCATCCAACTGATCCTTCAAATTTTGCTGATAACCTATACCAACCAGAGATAGATGCAAATGGCGAAAAGATACATCACGAAATCACAACGAAAACGTTGCATCTCAAGGGTTCGTGGAGGGCACATTCCAGGTTTAGATTTACGTCATCTCAGGGATGCTTTGCATGACCCTTCAACTGGTTTAACTTATGCTGCACTCACAGGAAAGAACAAGCAATCTGTCCCTGACTGTGAGCGTCTCATAAGCCCAGGAGTGATAGCATTCCTTGAAAGAAATGGTCATGTGAGTGATGCTGCCATAATAAAATGTCTTCACAACTGGCACAAAGCAGTGGATGGGCGGGGTCAACAGAAATGCAGAGATCATTCTACTGTAAGGATATGAAAGACTGGTTGTTGGCTGACTGGATGCCTTACTACCATGCCCTTCCTGATTACACATACATGGATGTTAACAGGTATTTTACAGCGATGTTTAGACATAGTAGATCAATAGTGCAAGGTTTCTAGCTCGTTGTGCATTATTGCCTATACTCATATGAATAAGCTTTGTGATTGGTTGATTACAACAATGAAGACACAACTATAGAAATAAACTTTCAAGAGCAACAAATAATCAAAGACAGTGATAGTGATCACTTTTGGTTTGGTAAGCCTGTCACAAAATGTTTACTCGGTTTTACAGTATGTCAAAGCATTCTTTAAATATCTGTGTCAATGCATTATGCATAGCAAGTGCTGTGAAAATTTTCAAATTTTTCACTTCTTTTATTTATGGTGACATATTTTTATTTAAACACAATCTTGATATTTTATGATTGTAGAAAGATAAAGGGCATATGTGGCCTGACACAAGAGATCGTGATTGGCCTAATAGCCAACCTGGAGAGTAGAGAGCAGCGGCGTGTAGAATACCAAGATCGTGGTATTGCCCCTGAACACCCCCGTGCCTCCAGAACCGATGATGTTGAAGGCATTATTGGCCTTATGCATGAAATTCTTGGAGATATATTTGATATGAAACAGTTTCTTGATGCCCAGAGGAAAATCCTGAATGAATTAACCAAGAGAATTGATCCCAATCTGAAGTTTTTCTATTGGTCTGGCTCAAAGGAACATTATTCAGATTTTGACTTGCCGTCATTTAATCAGCCATCACATGGTAGAAAGCAAGAGAGACTTGACATGGTAAATTTGTCACGTAGGGGTGATCTGGGTGTCTTTGAAGATTTTACATAAACTGCTATTGCATTTTTATCATACACATTTTCAGGTTCAGCTTCTAATTTAGCAAAAACAGGTCTGTTGTGTTCCTCTAGATGTAGGCATCCTCAAGGGCCTTTTGCCGGTCTTTACTATGACAAGTTCCTAGAACCTTGAACGGCAAACTGTGATACATATCATGCACTGGTTCATCATGCACTGGTTCATCATGCACTGGTTCATTAGTAGACTCCATAAAACCATCGCTGTCTTCACAAACACTGGAGATCAAGGGAGTTGACACTAATCTCCACAGAACAGTATATATACAACCACTAATTGCAATTTCACAGTGTGAGGTACACATGAATGTTCCTGGTTGTATATCTGCCACTTTGTACTTTTCAATGACGCCCATACATATCCTTCCATCTTTCTTAAATTGGACAAATGAAAATTCCAAGGTCACTACTGGGAATTGTGGGATCTTCCATAAAACTGATGACAACTTTTCAATGTGGATAATGTCACATATGAATTCTTGGCAATTGCTATCATCTAAAATGTGAAATTGACATGTAAATAATTGTTGATGCACATTTAGTCTTACATTTATAGATCAGTGTAAATGTGTAATAATATCCTACATTGTGATAATAAAACAGCCTATAACCATTGAGGTCAATAGTTATTGAGTTCACTGCCTGTAACTGAATAGTCATTACAGATAGGAAAGGTGATAAACTTACCACCACAATCAGGTAATGCAGAGGAAACCAATGGAGGAACCTTCTTATTTGATTGTATAACAATTGACCTTTCCTACAGTATGATAATAATCATTATAACTCTCACTCATCACTGCAACCTCGTACCCAGGGTAATTTCGCTGTGTTATAGGGAGAGACCGCCCGCTGCGAAATTACCCTGGCGTCGGCTGGTCACGTGAATCCCAGAATCTGGGATTTTTCTCATAAAACCGTTTAGGGTGGGTATGTGCGTAGTATGATTGTCTCTAGAGTAATTTTGACAAAGGAGCGAAGAGAAACTGTAATGAAATAACGCGGAAAAATGGAGGAAATAACATGCAATATAGCATTTTTTCTGGTCATAAGATCAAATTACATATCAAATTACAATAGCATGAGCATTTGCATCTTGCAAAGCTTCAAATGTCATTTGCTCGGTATGGCTTTGAGAGAAAACACAAAGAAATTGTATCCAGCGTCCGTTTCTAGTTGTATTGACCCAGCGTCTTGTCGACTTTGTCGTTCTATTGGTGACGCGAGCCATCGCAAAGATATTTTTAAGCCACAAATCGATCGGCATTGTTGAAAATCGCCGAACAATTGTAATGGCCGCAATATTGCTCCGGATCCAAATCTGCCCCGTCAAGTGTGTGTAGACATGTGAGCGCAGACTTAAGAACTGTTTGGAGTTTCAGAAAGTTATTTCAGAAACACAGGAGGTCTTTCTAAAACGTCAGCCGGCTAACACACGAGTTAAACGATGTATTGATGTCTCGCCATCGATTTCCAGGGAGCCAAAATCCCGTTTAAATCCTTCTTTGAGAACCTCTCTTTGATTTCGTCTTTTGGTACGTCCAGTTCGAATGCTGATATAGAGGTAAATACGCAATTGAATATATATTCTGCTGTGTTAAAATATTTTCTTTTCAGATACATTTAATAAAAAATATCTGCGGGAAATATGCTAAAATATATACGATTTTAATATTCAGTATGCAAATCAGCACATGTATTCTGTAATTTGAGATAATAAATTATATATCCATATGGGCAGGGTCTTTTTTGCTATTGTTGGTGGCATTGTTTAATGTTGAGACAATAAAGGCAAGGTTTTTACGAGTTAATTTTTAATATTTTTTAGTAAAACATACAATATTTTGTGATGAAATAAAATATAAGATTCAATGTAAGATTCAGTTTATGCTGTGACCATGCATACAGTAGTTTTACATAACTTTTACACATTGCCTTTAATTACCCCAAACTCCCCATCATTTTCTGCAGCAATATATTTTATAATTGTTTTAAGATTGCATATTATATTTATTATAGAATGTAACTCCCTTGAAAGAGGTTAATGTATTGGAGATGGCTGAAAGTGAAATGGTGAATGTTGCAAGGAGAGACCCACCATCAGTCTTGCGTAAAAGGACATATGCAGGTTTGTGCCAGGAAAATTGGATGGATGAGGTTGTAAGCGAGCTAACCACCAGATGCCCGACTGTTGCCAAAATCTTATCAACCTTGCTTGATTGTGATATAACTAATCCTGGAAAGAAGCTACCACCTTTATGTTTGGTGTATGCCACCATTATGTTCCTGAGATGTCATGAGTTGAGCAGGATCCAGCGGATAAACACTGTTATTTTGGTCCAAGGAAAAGCAACAACAAATGTATGTCCTGTATAAATTGACTGCAGTGATATAGGTTTGCTCAATATCTCATATATTATATTTCTTCTTTTAGCTTATTGATCGACTTAATAAATATGGGGTATGCCTAAGTTCCTCAAAAAAGTATGTTGTGTATGATGATATCGGAAAGCATTTTTTGGATCATGCTGTTGAGCTGGTAAAATCAGGTAATAAAAAGAAATAATCTGGCATATATATAATATATTATATACCGGTATAATATGTCACACAATAATTGCAATCTGATGGTATCCTTGTTTCCAGGAGCCAATGTCTAACTGGATTCCCATATTGTGTGGGCTGAGTCAATCATGTCATACTGTCGTCAATTGCTATCCATATAATTATATATTTGCATGTTGACTAGTTTATTCACTCTTCTGATTTAGCTGTTAACAGATCAGATTCTGTATTTTAGAATATAAATAAATTAGATGACCAAATGGCTACTCGGGTAACTAAAACTTAACTAAACTAACTTAATCTTAACCAATGCAGGTATGAAGTTTGTTTATGTCGTTGACAACATTGACTGGGAAGAAAGGGTTCATGATATGAGGGAACATCATCAAAACAAGAGCATTCATGCAGTAGCAACCAGTATGGTGTTCACCAGGATTCCAAGTGATCATTTGCCAGACAATGGCCCACAGATGGATGTCAAGACTTGCAACTTTCGGGAAATTGTTAGGATAAGTGACAGTGAAATGCAAAGTATCCACAGTCGATACCGAATGCTTGTAGCAAGAATTTTGATTGAAAAGTTCCCAAAATTCTCCAATCTGAGATCTTATATATCTGACGAACTTGCTCTAGAACATGAACATTCAGCTGTTACCTCTCAAAGGTCGGAAATCATGACCCTTCCAGTATTAATGAAGGACGAAAAGAAGTATAGTGATTGTGTTGATGTCTTGGACCAACTTGAAGAATGGACACACGAGGTCTATTATGCAAGTGGTTATTGTAAAGTTCCCCAGTCTTCAAAATCTAACACCCCAGTAGAAGTCGCTACAAGACCAGATCAACCAAGAGCACACATACCACCTGTGCCATCAGATGAAGATCCATTGAGTGGCATTAAAATTCCTTGCTTTGGTGATGAATTAACAAGAGTTCGATTTGCTGGAGCACGAGATCTTCGCTCTGGGTGCCATACAGCTAAGCAACGTTTGGATCATTTGTATCCATACCGTATTGTTGGATGGCATACTAAGAGAAGTTTTTTGAAGGTAATGTTAATATATTTTTTATTAAAGCAAACTGGTTTCATGTGCTTCTTCTGACTGGATAGTAAGTTTCAAATTATTGTAACAGAATATAGTATATACCCCTGGGGATTTCATAAGACTTGTGATTTGCTTAATGCTGATTATAAAATGAATCATTCCAATAAAAATATTAGCAAGGTGTGGGTTTTATTACAACTCCCACTATAGGTTTAAAACATCAGAACTTGTATAAATGAATGTCTGAGAAAATTGAACTTTTTGTTATTAGTCATACATAAAATTTTACACTTACATTTCATAGTCGATCTTCAAAAGACTGTACAAGAACTCGGGCAGAGAGAGTGGTACACTGAGGTATTTCCGGGAGGTGCTAAATAGACGAAATGTGACCATTGATGTTAAACATTTTGAAGACTGCGAGCAACTTTTTATGAGTGTTGGCAATTGCTACCTCATTGAAGCTCTGCTTGCATTCTTTGAGATGGATAATGTTGATGAGTCACCAAAGGAAAATAATCCCCTTCCTCCCAATGACTTGACAGATGAAGAGAAAAAAGCCCACGTACATGCAGTGTTGGACAAGTTCCTTTACCAATTTCTTAATCAAACTATGGAACACAGTGATGATGAAGACATGTCAGGTGATGATGACAATGATGATGACATATCAGATGGTGTATTTAATTACTCCATAAATCTTATCAAGTCATTCATGGTGCTATTAGATTGCAAAGATGCTGTAGCATCAGGGAATGGTGAGCATCTTGCATTAGTTCAGAAACAGATGTTGTTTTACTTCTCATCTGTTTCTGGATATAATTCATATGCAATTGAGATGTTAGTTAATACTATTCAGAATGCTGTATTGCTGTCCCCTGCTGAAGCACATCTGTGCAAATGGGCTGCACTGGCAAATTGGAAGGGTGGAAAAAACAAAAACATTGAGATAGATCTGCTGCAGGAAAACAGAAACAAAGATATCAAAGGACTTATCAGCTTAATGGGAGCAAATAAGACTACGAAAGCAATTGAAAGGGTTAGCAGGGCAGCTGGAGGTGTTCACAAGATTGTTGATGTGTATGAAAGCCAGGCATTGATTAAGGCAAAGGCATCAGCCCACTCCCACAGGTCCTCTATCGAAGATGAAAACAAGATCCTTGCTGATTTAAGGAAGATAAAGCCATTTAAGCAAACACCTGGTAGATCCCATAAATCCTTTGTAGGAATTTCATCCAACCCACTCAATAACTTGGATGAGAAAAAGTTCTGTGAATGGCTGCAGAGACATCAGAAAAACATTTCGGTACACTTTCCTACACAATCACCTGAGGAACGTGAGACTGATGATGAAGAAACCAACCAATAAAAGGGGTTTTAGAAGCCAATAGAAGCTTTCATGTTAGTCACTGAACAGTGGACTGCAGTCAAATAAAATAGGGTGCATGGGGGGGGGGCAGTGTGCCACTTCATGGGAGCTACTGATGATAGGGGCTACTAAATGCATGGGGGTTAGGCTGAAAAGATGAAGAATGATCTAAACCTTGTCAAGTTTGACAAGTAAAATCTATTTATACTATTCTTGTTTGTTTGCATGGTGACATCAAATAAGTAAATTAGTTTGTAGGTACACCACATATAAGCATTTAATACTGAAAAGCTTTTAGTCCATTAACCCAGGCTTTCATCGGTGCAATATATCATTCATATTGCACTGATGAAGGCCTGGGTTAACAGACCGAAAGCTTTACAGTTTTAAATACTTATGTGGTGTACCTACAAGCTAATTTACCTAAAATCTATTCAAATTAAGTAGAATCTAGTGAAGTGGCAACCTTCTACTGTACAAATAGTATAATTCCCAGTCTAAAATGCATAAACAAGCTTTTTAACTTTGTAACATGCCCATTGCATGGAAGTAATATCTGTACATAACTAATATTTCTATGGTGCACTGATATTTGAAGCTAAATGTTTCATATCTAGGTTGTTTGTAAATAAATTTGCACTTGATAAAAATAATATTATGTAAATAAATTGTAAATAGTATTGTAAATTTTTTTAATTGAATATTGAATTATGTGAAATATGAACATGACACCACAATATATTTGTACATAATTATGAACTAGTTTGAAAAAGTGTGCAATAACACAGGTGAAAACACCCAAAATTTTTATGGCTAACAAAAAGGATTGAACTTATAAAAGGTTATTATTACAAAAGTTGTTGATAACAGTTTTATGAAAAGTGCAGTATAACTTTGTTCAATCTTGTTTTCATTAACCAAGAACAGTTTTCAATGTTTTCATTAACCAAGAACAGTTTCAAGAAAAGTGTTTCTAGAGTAAAAAAACTATTTCATGCAAGAGCTGCATTCACACTCTAACATACCAACATCACAGCAAAGATGTTTAGGTGTAACAAGTGGGAAATACTTTTTGTCTGTGTCCAATAAAGACAGCAAAACATGCCTAAGGCATTCACCTTTAGTTTTGCAAAAACGTCTGACAGCTTCTTGCATTCCAGGCTTGTTTTTTGCTATATCCCGATTGTTGTAGTACAGCACAGCAGTTGCAGGTTGTCCATCCCTCCCCGCTCTACCAGTTTCCTGGAAGTATGCTTGGATGGTATATGGTGGGGTGATGTGAACAATACATCGTATACCTCTAATATCAATACCCATACCCAGGGCTACTGTGGCAAATATGACTCTAACAGTACTTTGGGAAGAGCACAACTGTTTTAGGATCATATCTTTCATTTCTGTTGTCTGAGGTGAGTGGAATTGGGCAAATAATCTGTTCTCTGGTGTTTGCCTAGATCCTTTCGGGTGATATTGATTAATACCCAAAACAGATTCAAAAATCTTGTATGCAAACCCACACCATCTTAGTGGAATGTATATGATAGTCAAGGGCTACAAGTTTATTAGTGCTTCTGCACTATTACGTACTACCCTCTTGAAATAAAGACTCTAATCTAATCTAATCTAGTAACATATATTTTTCTCCAGCAAGCCTTGTGCCATGGGAGTAAGAATACTTGTGAGAGAATCTATATCAGAACCAACTCTAAAATGTTTCTCATACATTATGTTTCTGCGATCAGGATTGCCAACTACTTCACTGCAGTCCTTTATGTCCAAAGAGTTTTTAATTTCTTCCCTGTCTCTTTTGGTAGCTGTGGCTGTCATGGCCATGACAGGTACATTTGCAAATGTAGCACATAACACTGCTAAGTTGCTATAGTCAACTCTGAAATCTTTACCCCTGTAAATTATGAATATACCTAAGTTTAAAATACTTCTATATTGAAAATTGTAACAAGGGCATTCAACCAGCAGGCCTGACAACTTATTTATAGTGCGACTACCTTTGTGCAACTACCTAATCTTTGTGCACAATTAAACCTTTGAGATCAATCCAGACAGATATAAATTTGATATAAAATGACAAACTATATACATGTGTATACTCACCAATTTAAAATACAGTGAGCTTCATCCACCACAATGGCACAAACGTTTTCTTGGTAGGGGTTGTGTGCATCAATTTTCTTCCATACGTACACGATACAAAAATTCAGGATGCGCAAACACAATGTTGTAGTATCCGGCCTCTAACTTTTCTCTGTCGATCAGGCTAAAATCACAAATCGACTCTTCGCTGTCGTCAACATCATCTTTCGTCGTGCTTTTTACCCCCAAAGCAGACGCTCGAATTCCACTAGAACTTAACCGTGAAATTTGGTTCTCTATTAGCGCATTCAAAGGCGAAACAACGATCACAATAGATGATATGCTTCCTCCAGGGCATTTGACACCGTTCTTCTTCGCAAACAACAACGCAGGAATTAGGCAAAAAATCAACGATTTACCGTACCCAGTCGGCAGGATGGCGATAATATCCAAATTCAAAAAGATTTTTTCTAGGCAAATCACCTGTTTAGGCTTTAAAATCACCTCACTATACAAACTATTTAGTATAGCAAACTGTAAACACGAAAGGAAAACCCCGCACATTGTATTCGGAAACATGGCGCATTGAACTAATTATAAACACAATAACGAAAATTCACCCACGAAATTCACCCACCCTCCCACGTAAACAAATTTTAATTGTAATCACATGACCAGCCGACGCCAGGGTCTTCGCCGCAGTGTGGTCCGAGGAGCGGAGGTAAAAAGACCCTGGGTACGAGGTTGTCATCACTGATCATTTTATAGACGTTTTCTCAATTTACATGATTTTAATTGATCTCAATTTCACATTATTGTCTATAAGTTATACGTGCCTTCATGCAAATTCAGAAAGTACCCAATACATTCTAATACTTATTATTAATGTCTGAGTAGTGAATTTTACATAAACATCTTATTTAACACACAAATTAATGTAAAATGCATGTCATTTAATACTTTACCTACCATAACTGGATAGTTATTTATTTTCTCCCTATTTTTTGTGTTTACATTTCCAACCACCATTTCCTTGGCATATAAATCATCCAGCAAACTTTATTATGTTAATTATTAAGGACAATAATGCAACTGAACTATTACCTGTCAATAATATTACATTATAACACAATCGTTATGACATTTCAATAATTTAAGCATGGATACTCTCCACAGAGATGTTGAACAACTGCAGATAATGCAGTCTCACATTCATGTAAAGGGGTTGTTGATAAAATATCCAGATTAAAAACAGTTTGGTGTCTGAAAATAGCTTCAGCTCCAATGAAATGGTCTTTATATTCCTGTGTTTTTGCTTTCTTTAGAAGTAGTTCGCACAAGTCCTCATTTGGTTGTTGTATGAGGCGGTATGCCAACACCTTTCAAATTCTTGACATAATCACAACCAACAGCTATACACATTTGCTTGAACTTTTTATGGTTTAGGTTCAAACCATTTAATATTTCACACAAAGTAAAACATTCTCCATCTCCGCTCATTTTCAGCTTAACCAGTACCTAGAACACAATTAAAGCAATTGTTAAATGCAGCAAATGGAAAATGTTGTGTTACTAGCAGATCGGCGTCTTGTTAAAAATATAAAAAGGAAAACTTGAATAGTTTTAAGAGGGTTTAAATAGTTTTAATTTTCCAAAAGAAACATTTTATATGCAAACCAGGTGCCAACACATCCTGACTGGAATATATACAATAACAAACCTTTTCACATCCATACACCAGAAGGTCTGAATCTTCTGTGATAACAAAATCTGCATGACCATGACATACCATATGGGCTATTTGTGCATCCGATTCATAGGGTGATACAATGTACCTCACACATTCTGCTAAACATATCTAATTAAAAAGAAACAATGTATATACTGTAAAAGATGCACTGGGTGCAATAGAGTTATAGAGTTAAAAATATAGCACTTTACCATTTACTTACATTGACACAAACCATAATATCTTCAAATGTAATTGATGCTGCCCGGCTATATATACGATTTGCTTCATCTTTGGTAATATTTTGCCCCTCAGCTTGTTTCAGAATCTGCTCTCGTTCTTTGTTTGCATTTTTTAAAAATATGTCTGTTTAAATTTTTGTTGTTAAAGTCAAATGTCGGGTACATTTAATTAACCTATCCATGACTGAACAGAACTCACCTTTGTCTTCTCTCATGCTCAATCGCTTTGCCTGGTAAATCAAATCCATCGAATACAACGAACGGAACGACACCCGATTCTTTCACTATCTGTAAATGTGCCTCGAAAATATCACCAAATCTATTAGTACGAACAGTTTTTTAGCACTCATTGACAATGACTATATAGTCAGACATTCAGTATTTCGAATGATCATGATCGTATGACTATAATAGTAACTAATGACTAACGTTATGCAATTCCCAGTTTGTTTTATAGATACACATAAAGCCTTGTGTATCCAACATGATGCATCTATTGCTGCAGTTTGACCAGCTTTCAAATTACACTCCTTCCTGAATTTCTTAACAAAAGCTAGTAGTCCATTAATTCCGATATTAGTAAACAAAGTGTTAATGAGGTGCTGACATGTTCACTCAACCGTGGCCGACATGCAAATGAGATGAATTCGATTTTCGCCCGTCATGCATTGAGACGCCAGTTCGTACACCGCCTGGCAAGGAAGCTTACATTCAATTTATAGATAACCATGTACAAGCCTATATTCCAGATGAGAAAAAAGAACCAGAGTTACATGAATTTGTTAAAACTTATCAGAAGCACAATCATTCTAAAACTTGCAGGAAGTACAAAAATATCAGTTGCAGATTTAATTTTGGTCAATTTTTTAGTAAAAGCACAATAGTAGCTAAACCTCTTAATGATGACCTAGATGAAGACTCTGAAATATCACATCACCTATGATATATCACATAGATCCATCTAAGCCAGCATATAATGAAACATTAAATGATACAGATATCCTAAATTTGATAGGTATCACTGAGGATGAAAATTATTGGGCTCTATCAATATTCTCTCTGATTTTGAGTTGCACCTTTAAAGACCAAGGGATAGTTGTTTTATCAACAACTACTTTGTTTGTTGGCATTAAGGGATTTGCAGCAAATGTTGACTTGCAACCTGTATTCAATCACTACAATTGCATAACATATGTTTGCTTGTATTTCACTAAAGATGAAACTGAATGTTCTCAAGCCATTGCAAATGCAACAAAAGAAGTGAAAGCTGTTGACATGGATGTTACCATAGACAATCCAAAAGACAGGGACTGGAAACGCAAGCTAAAACCCTTATAATGCTGATGCGCCATCCGTGATATGGCTTTATCACAGACAAGAAGGCTTTTCTTGTTTACAAAATTAGCGTGTTCTCCAATGTACGTCACTTCCGGTGAAAAAGGGCAACTAGTTCCCACTCACAGCACGTCACGGTCAAACACAAAAAAAAGCCAAATTTGAGGCCCGAAAAGTACATGAAGATAAAATTTTCGACTTATCAAATATATTGCAAATGTTCTTAAAATCGTCTAATCTATCTAAGTAGGTTATTTCCCTGAGGTTGATATAGGCACTTTAAACTGGTGTAATAAACAAATCTAGTGTTCCTGTTGTTATTCCTGGTCCCCCTGTTGGAACAACATTTCATCCAGATCTGCCTGGAGCAAATATACATGTAGATTCATTTGATAAATTCCCTATTATATAGAGTGTATCCAAAACTTTGCATGCAGTTCAAATTAGTCTTTCATGGTAATGAAACCTGTTTGAAATAATTTAGGTGCATGCATATTTTTTCAATCAATTTATAACATTTTTGTTATAAATTAATAATTTAAATTTTATTATAAGATGTTATACTGTGTACATGACAATTTCAGTTGAAATAATCTCACTTCATAAACAACTACTACATCATTTCAAAACTGATCCTGGATACAATGCCTATGGGATTGAGATGCTTATTAGTATTATGCGGAATGATGTGTTACTTACTGAGGAAGAAGTTTACCAATGCACATAGGCAGCAGCCGCAAACTGGACTGGAGGCAAGGGAAAGAACTTGGAGATTGATCTCATGCAAGAGAATTTTTACAGAGATTTGAAGCCAGATCATCAAGAACATGGGTGCCAACAAGACGGACAAAGCAATAGAGCGAGCAAGTAAAGCTGCAGGTGGGATAAAGAAATCAATGCAGAATTTTGATGCTCAAGCAGCTATCCATCGAACAAGAACGATCAAAGAATGAAGGATATCAGACTGCTCTTCAAAGCCAGCACAAGTGGATTCAATTTGTTTATTCCATCAACCTTACGTGGAGAACCATATGACAAAGAAGGGCGAATTAGTGAGACAAACATCACGAGAACTTAGAAGCAGCATTGAAGCAATATATCGAGCGTGTTGACAGTACTTATTGTATGGGGACAACCATATCACTTTACAGGGGATCGAGTGATCATGCCTATCAAGAAAGAAGGAATCATTTGTTACTTTTTCTAAAAGGGACAGACAAGGAGAGAAGTGAGCTAAAAGAACAGTGTCCCAGCGATTACGAGTACTTTTTACAATTATGAAAAGTACGGCAAAACCGTACTTGATAATCTTTATTACTACAACTCTCTATTCCTACAACTTCCAGTGGATTCCTCATGTGCAAGGTGCTCTTTATTACTTCTCTATCTTTTTTGCATGCAGTTGCAGTTAGTGCTAAAACTGGAACTGATGGGAAAAGAGAGCACAGCATACCAAGATAGTCCTAAAATCATCACCCCTGAAACATAAAAATATTTAATGTTTAGTGGCATGTGAACATATTAAATTGAATAATAAACATTCAGTAAAATCAGTCAGTTATTAGTTTGGAACAAATTTTCAAACATTAGACGACAAACATGCCTCTGGATGTCAAAACATGTCTAACAATGCATCCTTGATATCAGGTGCCTCACAGAAACTGGTGAAATCTTTCTCAAGAAATACTGCCTTCAAATCCGCCTTGTTATTTAGCTTTCTTAGTCAGGGCGCGAAATAACGGCCGATCAACGGACAACGTCCGGCCAAGATGAGCATTTGTCCGGCCAAACTTTCTTGTGACCGGTCATTTTGACCGCCCATTTAATCGAAATTAATTTTCCGACAAGGGAGATTACTTAGTAATATTCCTTCATCTTCGTTTTTCATCATTCTCAATAGAATTTACACCACAGTTCGATATCACATTGAAAATCTCGAACATTGTATGCTCTTATAAATATATATCTTAATCGCTCAATAACCCGCCATTTTGAACTTTAGTGTAAGTACGTCATGTTATCTGAACATTTTGGCTACCTTACCAGCAAGACCGCTGGGCAAGCGTATTGCATATTATGTATTTTTAATATTCTAAATCTGCGATTTTGCATTTTCACCCAGCGTATTGGACAACAAATGGGTTCCTTTGTACATTGAATATGGAATGTGTTAAATGTAATCGAAAAAACATCAAATATCGTTGTATAGGGTGCAAAATTCCAATTTGCAATGTTTGTTCTATGGCTTGTTCCGAGAGAACGCCTGGTTACAGCGAGCAGAGCTATTTTGTTGGAAAATGTGAAGAATGTCAGGAACCTGCAAGTAGCAGCAAAAAACAAGCATTTTCTGAAACTCAAGTCTTACACAAATCTCGACAATCCACACTGTCCTCCTTTTTTATCAAGGGTGACAAAACCTCATCAGGAAATAAAGAGAAAGCGCTAGATGATACTAAACCGAGGACTTTGACAAAAGAACCTCTGCGGTGCCGGTCTGAGTCAAAATCAGGACAAAGAGCACTTACGACCAATAAATCACGAAATTTAACAGCAGCAACAGCTAATCGATGGAAAGCGACATGCCTAGCATCCTACATGGCGAGTGACTGGCTTGTACTGAATGTAGACAATGCTGATTGTGTAACTAGCTTGAATTGTTCCGTTTGCAAAACCTACGCCGACCGTTTAAAAGGCATGAAAAATTTTTCCATTGCTTGGGCATTTACAGGTTCGACAAACCTCCGGTTAAGCAATGCGGAAGACCATGCACGCGGAGAACCTCATAAGAAAGCAATGGACCTGTATCTAAGTGAGAAAGGACTAAATGCCATGGACAGAGAAGTGATTCAGTTTATGGAAAAAAGTATTCCCGGACAACAAAACATTGCCCTTGGTATTGCCAACATGCAAGCCAATGATTTTGCTAAGACAAAAAAAAAATTCGAAGTTGCATACTTCATTGCAAAAGAAGAACTTCCATTGAAAAAGTTTCCCAAACTTTTAAAGCTAGAAGAAAAGCATGGCGTTGAGATCGGCAACTCCTATCGCAGCGATAAGAGCTGTAACATTTTTATTAATCACATAGCCCAGGATTTTGGAAAAAAACTTCAGGAGAAATTACTCAATGTAAAATTTTTCAGTGTCTTGTCAGATGGCTCAGAGGACGCGTCTACAACTGAAAAGGAAGCCATATTTGTGCAGCATTTAGACAAAAAACCTCCAGGTCGAGATACAGTTCAAGTAGTTACATCATTCCTTAACTTGGCGGATTTAAAACACGGTAATGCCGCTGGGATTTTAGACGCTATAAGAAGCAGTTTTAAGAACATAGACATCGATGATGAAACCTTCAATAAGAAGTTAATAGGGTTCGCTGCTGACGGTGCTAGCGTAAACCGAGGGGATAAGAATGGAGTCATCAGCATCCTCAAAAATAGCCATCCGTGGGCGATTTATGTCTGGTGTGTCGCTCATAGACTAGAGCTTGCTCTCAAAGATGCGCTACAGGGTACGTCTTTTGATGACGTCGATCAAGTGCTGTTGCGTCTCTATTACCTCTACGAAAATTCCTCCAAGAAATTGAGACAGTTGCGTGAGTTACATGGCATTTATCGCGAGACATTTGAATTTGAAGAAGGAGGGGTACGACCAAAACGAGCATCTGGTAAGTTTATTCATGGTTTCATTATTTATTTCCTTTGGAATAAACTTCTAATATTTACTTCCTTTGATATAAACTTCTTATATACGCGTATTCACAGGGACACGCTGGATAACGCAGCATCTTCAAAACATGCAGCATCTAACATGCAGCATCTTCAAAACATGTCAGAAGATACGTCCTTCAAAGCTGCTGATCGCCAGAAATTCAAAGGGTGGTTAAATAAGTGGCAGTATGCACGAATACCGCTCCTGGCATGTCTCTTCATCGAAATCCTCAGCCCTGCAAAGGTGTTGTCACTAGCATTCCAAGATGAAGATATTGATACAGTTGCCTCACTGTCACGACTGGAAAAAGCTAAAAAGCAGTTTATACGCATCAAGAAGAAAGAATTTGAAGATCTTCCGACCGTTTCACGCTTTCTTGACAAAGTCGAAGAGTCAAATGAAGCATTTTTGTACCAAAATGTTGTTCTGAAGTCCTTTGAAGATGCAAAGGAGTCTGCAGGAAAATTGAAGAATATATTATTGGCCAAAGTCAAGCAAGCCGTGGAAGCAAGGTTGGAGGTTGCAGAGAATAGACTGGTCATCTTTGCTTGTACCGTTCTAAATACTGAAGGGTGGGAAAGAATGGATGAAGAGGGCAAAAAGGATCTTCTATTCGCAGATGAATGCGTGGCAGAACTCTATACCCACTTCCAGAAACCCCTTTCAAATGCTGGCTTAGATGGGTCCTTGAGTGATTTGCTGGAGCAGTGGCACAGTGTAATCGAATACACAACACGCTATCTCAGCCCCTCGACAGCACCTTACCTACGTGTATGGAGACGAATCTTTGATTCAAGTCGGAGCGAAGGTTGGACCATGGTATTGCTCTTGCAGAACTATTGTTCTCAATCCCTATATCCAATGCGAAAGTTGAACGGTTGTTTTCGCTGATGAATCGTATCAAAACAGATTCCCGCGCAACACTTGGCGAGGGTACTCTAAACAGCCTGATCAGAATAAGTATGGAAGGCCCAAAATTTGAAGAATATGACCCGACGTCAGCTATCCACTTGTGGGCGAATATTACCACACGTCGACCTCACCAGAAACGACGCAAAGAGTACATGCGCAAAGTACATACATTCTAACAAAAAGAGAAAAGTGTTGATTGACGATACATCTACAGAAGAAAGTGCAGAGTCCGAGGAAGAAGAGGAGGGTTTGATCACCAAGTTCACCAATCCGAGATAGTGCTCGAAACAATAGAGATTGTGCCGAGATTATATAGCGTAGTGTTTAGTTTAACTGAATTGTTCACTGTTATGTTATCATTACGTGTATTAAAATTACTAATTACTTGTAGTATATTAAAGTAAGTATATACCTAACCTAGTGCAAAGTAGACTATAGTCTATTAATAGTAATGACATGCTTGAGTGCTACTAGCTATCGACTACTATTATTAGGTCGGACTAACTTATCATCATGATAAATTTTAGTTAATGTTTATTGTTATTTAACATAATGTTCACTGCAATTTTCTTCATCTATAAGAAGTTTGACTTGTTTTAGCTGTTTGAATATATGGAGGTTACCATCGCGAGAAGCTACTTTTGTTAGCTTACATTACCTCAGTCTTTGAGTACACATATGAGAGCTAACAATAAAGAACTTTCTATTAGCTTTGACACGCGTCGTCATGCAGACATGACGATGCTACTAACAAGAATTTCGTTTTAATCTCGCACCACTTAACTTTACTCTTTCGCAATTTGCAGTTACGGCTTACCGTAAACCTGTTCGCTCATTTTTTGTCTTTTATACTTAGGCTAGTCAAAAAGCCACCCAAAAACTTTGTAGGTTTAGTTTTAGCAAAAAAGTTTGTCCGTCTAGAAATGCATGATGTCCGAGCAAAATTGGTTTGCCCGGTCATCTTGACTGGTCCTTTCCTGTCGTTATTTCGCGCCCTGTTAGTTGATCAGGGGTGAGAGAATTTAGAGATGAAACAACAAAAATTCACAACCTAATCATATTTGGTTCAAGTTATTTCTTTCGTTCAGCAATGATGGCAGCAATTGGTATATCAATGATTTTCCGTAACCTGTAGGTGAAAAGCACAGTCTTTTTTTTTATGAAACGCCTCCAAGCACTTTACTTGTTTTGGCTTGAAATTAGTTTTGTTATAAATAACACTTTTATTGATAGCAGTATGAAGACAAGATAAGAAACCCATGCTTTCTATTCTTTATTCGATTAAGGCCATAGGATTAAGGCTGAGCATGTGATTAATTACCCAAAATTGTGTAAATTGCTGGACATCAAGATCATTCAGATATGACGCTGCAATTTATATTAAATCTAATCAAACAAAACCAAAGACGTCTTTTACTCTGTTTGAGTGTGAATCGCACTGTAGCCAACAGAAGAAATCTAACGATTTGTGTCCTGGTTATGATATTAAGTGTAATGAGGAGAAGTACTTCAATTTCCAGAGGCCTTCGTACTTGCCGTAGGCTTGGACAAAATACTGGTTGGTGGGGAAAAGTATGGGAAACTCCAAGAAAACCTTCAGAATATCTCGCCAGACATTTACGCATATTTTAAACCGAATTAAACCCTATATACCATGCAGAACAATTACTGAAGACCCAATTGCTCCTGAGCTAAGGCTAGGTATATGCCTCGATTGGGAAGAGGCGACTACTACTACACAATTGCCGAAAGGGTGGGAATTGGAGTTTCCACTGTATGTTCCATTGTCAAAGAGGTATGTCAGATTCTCGTAGAACATTTATGGGCTGGTGCAATATCCAGCCATACGCCAAAATCGCTGGAGGAATTTAAAAATAAGATTTTGGACATGGAAGAGTTGTGGCAGTTCCCCTGTTGTTGGGCTGCTGATGATGGTTGCCACATTTCCATAAAATGTCCACCTGGCGGTCAAGAGGCATCCAAAGAATACCACAATTTTAAAAACTTCAATTCAATTGTTCTTATGGCCCTGGTCGATTCTCATTATAACTTTGTTTGGGGAGGTTGCGGATTCCCAGGTAATTCTCACGATTCAATAATTCTTCAGTCCACGAATCTCTGGTCATCAATCCAAGAAGGCTTTATTCCTGAAGTAGGGAAAACCGTGGGTAACGTAAATATTCCGCCACTGATTGTGGCAGATTCTGCTTTCCCTCTTCGAACATGGCTTATGAAGCCATACACCAATGCCGTTTTAAGGCCTCAGCAGAAGTACTTTAATTATAGGTTAAATAGATCTCGCATGGTCACAGAATGCGCCTACGATCTACTACTATCAAATAAAGGAAGATGGACGGTGCTGCTTCATACAAATGAATGTCTTACACAACATTTGTATAGAGAAGAGGGATTCCCTTTCAAAGAAACTCGACCTTATCTTCAACCCTGATGATACCTTAAAAAAGTGAAACCGAGATGAGATCAGAGATCTATTGCAAATGACTGCTTGTCAAAAAGTTAGAGATGATGGTGTTTCAGCAAACCAAGTTAGAGATGCACTTTGTCAAAAGGTCTGGTTAGAGAAAGAAACTGGAAATGTTTCTTAACTTGACATGAACAAAGTTCTGAACCTATAACTGTAAATAGTTTGTTTTTTATTTTGTTACAAAAAAATATCAACATAGGTCATAACACATTAATGTCAGTTAGAACACTTATGAAACTGAACAATTAAATAGTTAATTTGAAACTTACACAGTACATATAATAAAAAAGCTAGTTGTTGAAATTCAATTTAGACATAAACCTATTATGCAAAGTTGACAGCTCTATTCATACTCAAGGATACTTTGTGCTGTTTAAAAGAATTACTACAACAGGGTATGGGTGATTTTGAAAGACCAGCATTTCTTATACACTTTGTATATGTGCAATCAATATAAACCAAAAACTATATGATTACAAGTTATCATACACATAAAACTCCAACCAAACAAGCAACAAAGCTTAATTAGCTTGAACATGTACTCTTCTGTTTCATGTTTTTTGCATATTACAATTTCCAAAAGGTTTTTTCTCCTTCACAATGAAATCCATTTGGTGTTGCCTGTGACCTTGAAGGACTGATGAGAGTAACATCTGGAGTTTGGTAAGCTGCAGATTGGTTATGCTGACCAATTGCTATATTCCATGCTGAATAACTTGTACTGGCTGGTGCACTTTATTCAAAAGATGTATCAGCAACAGGTGAGAATTGCTGTGAAATTGGTATGGTATGCTATTTTGTCTAAAATTTTGCATAAGACCAACCAGTTTTAATTGCCTTCTCTCATGAAAGCAATTAGATCTTTTTTAAGAGTCTCCTTTACAACATTCATTGCCTCAATAGTAGTTTCTCCAAGTCTATCAGCTGTTTTAACTTTCTGCTTCTTTCTAACTGGGACAAACATTCCTTCCTTCCCATTATCTTTACCTGTGTCATCAGTTGACTGCTTTTCAAACGTTGAAGGCTCCAATGCTAGTTCAGGCTTGCAGGAGTCTCTAGATTTCACAAAATTTAAATAATACATTGAACCACTTTCCAAAACCACAATCCTCAATAAATCTCTTGATGCCAGTTGCTGTTTTCAGAGTTAAAGCTACCTGCTTACACTCACTCACACATTTTTCAAATTTGGATCTTAACTGGGGGACAGTAAATTCAATTACTTCATGTCTATCCAAAGCTTTCTTTTTCAACTCATCAAGAATCTTTTGATAAATTAATCCATTCTTTTGGTTTCTTAGTATTTGTGAAGATTAATTTCCTTTTGTAATAATCATTGTTTACTATTATATCGATGAAGTCATTGATAGCATGAGTGCTCCAACTAGATTTACGACCAGGTTTTTTTTTCGTTCACTTTTGTTCCATAATTTTCTTCATCATTTTAAGCTGCAACTAACAAATTCTTCTGATTTTATTAGTTACATCTACAATAGTTGTATCGAAATCTGCCTTGTAATTGTTATCAAACAACATTCTACACAGGTACATATTCTGCTCTGAAATTAATCAGTCTATATCAACAAATATTAAAATCACACTGCCACATTTATCAAAAGGCCAGGTTATCCATTCGAAATCTTACAGAAAGAGTGTACAAATTCATGTGAAAAAAAAATACGATAGTACTATTGGACCAGGAACTGGTGAAGTATAGATTCAATCTTTCTCTCCAGGATGAAATTTCAAATATCTATGAACCTAGGCAATCTTGCGGTTATGTTAAAATTATCGCTTTTCTACATTTTTAAGCACACTTCAACAAGATATCACGAATTATACAAGGATTGTAGAAACCAAGTAAATCAGCTTATTAAAGACACTAAGACTAAATACTATAAGCAGAAATTAGCAAACAGTAAGGAAGAATGGAAAACAATTAATGAATTACTGAACAAAAATTCAAAATCTATTACACTAAATGAATTAAAAACTGGTGAAGCCGAAATAATAGGAGACAAAAATATAGCAGAAGAATTTAATACTTACTTTTCAACAATTGGCTCAAAATTAAGCGAGGACTTACCTGCAAGTGAAATTGACCCTCTCAGTTATATAACACCTACCTCAGAAGTTTTCAACTTAAATAACATTACTAATGCAGATCTAAGAAATGAACTGGGGCTAGCTAAAGATGGGAAATCAGCAGGATTTGATAAAATTTCAAATAAACTTCTCAAAGCAGCAGGAGAAACCATTATTACTCCCTTGACTTATATTATTAATCTATCAATAAACACAGGAATTTTCCCATATGGATTAAAATACACAAAGGTTACCCCTATTTATAAATCAGGAGAAAAAACGGATTGTGGGAACTATAGACCCATTTCAGTAACATCAGCGGTTGCAAAAATCTTCGAAAAATTAATTCACAGACAATTGAGCCAATTTCTAGAAGCTAACCAATTACTATCACCTAATCAATCAGGCTTTCGTACCCAGCACTCTACAGATACTACACTTTTACATTCTATAAACCAATGTCTTGTAAACATGGACAAGGGCTTGATTAATGGTCTACTGTTTCTGGACCTTAAGAAAGCCTTTGACACGGTGGATCATAAAATACTAATTTCTAAAATAGAACTTTACATAATAAGAGGAAAAACATTATCATGGCTTATATCTTACTTAACAGAAAGAAAACAAGCTTGCAAAATTAACCACGAAATCTCAGACATGAAAAATATCACTTGTGGCGTCCCCCAAGGGTCGATTCTCAGACCTTTGCTTTTCCTGTTGTACATCAATGACTTGCCAAATTGCTTAACCTCCACAAAACCATCCATGTTTGCGGACGATACTAACCTTTTCTGCTATGGTAAATCAGCGGTAGATATTGAGTACAAAATTAAGATAACGTTCATAAATGGCTAGTTTCAAACAAATTAACCTTAAATTTTAGTAAAACAGAATACATGATTACAGGATCCAGACAACGGTTAAACCAAATTCTATCAGACCCTGAAATTACTATTGCTGAACAAAAGGTTATAAGGGTTGATAATAAAAAATTCTTAGGCGTAATTGTTGACAAAAACCTTAAATGGCATGATCATATTGATGCGCAATGCAAAAAAATTTCTAAAAATATTGCATTGCTGAGAAGAGCAAAAAACTACATGACTGACAGCGCCCTTAAGATGATGTATAACTCCCTAGTTTTACCCCATTTTACTTATTGTTCGACAGTGTGGCACCACGGAAACACCACACATATTGACAAACTCCAAAAACTACAAAAAAGAGCCGCTAGGGTTATCACAAATTCAAATTTTGACATTAGAAGTGCAGAGATTTTTAAAACACTACAATGGGAACCAATCGGGCACATCCTAAAACGACGCGACGAACAAATAACATTTAAGGCAATATGAGGAATGACACCAACATATTTAACTGAACTGTTTAGTACCTGTCAAAATACTTGCTATACTCTGAGAAGCAATGATCGGAAACTCACTTTACCAAAGCCAAACACTAACTTTCTTAAAAATAGTTTCTCGTATCGCTGAGCAGTAGCTTGGAATAATCTTCCTCGTGAAATTCTTGACAATTATGAGTCTCTTTCATTGAATTCATTGAAACAACCAGACACAGTACTAAAATGCGGTGCCCCTAATGTTTGCCTAGAGATAAAACTTCCGATCAATTCTAACGAAATCACCAACCTATATTCTCCTGTCGGCCGCTGGGCGCTGGCTGGTTGGTACATTAAGGTCAAAATTGTGCTTAAAACTTTTAAAATAAAAGATTTTGGCCTCAAAATACTATCAAAGTGAGGAAAAATTAAAAAAATTACGCTGGTATAAACGGCCAAAAAAGAACCTATGATGATACGAAAGTTATGGACTTCAAACGTACTACAATTCTTAATTATTAGTGTTTAGTGATATATTACTACCAGTGATTACTACAGACAAAGAGGAGATACAATACGTAGGTATAACTAGTTCGGAAAATCGAATATTGTTCTTTTTATATTTCCGAATATTGATCTCTATCATATACTCGGGCTGCAGGGGGGGTAGTTTCTGAATAAATTAACGTTGTGCGTTGTGTTTAGAGGATTAGAGGATATTTATTTTACTAGTATTACGTCAGCCTCGTACCCAGGCGCTTTATTGGAAAACATAAAGGCTGCATTCCGCGTAATATAGAGATCTGTGACTGAGATGTGCGAGCGCGCAGGGGTGGTTGGGGAGGACGCGGCAAATGAAGCGCCTGGCCACAGAATACCTAACAGAAGTAGAACTCCTGTAGTTTTTTCGTAAGTGTGATTCGTCATGATTCGTCACTTAGCAAGTGCATTTTTTTAAGGTAGTCATCCCCCTGCCAGTACTAAAAATGCCCTGATTTTAGACATTAGCAGGGGGGTGACAGCCTCAAAAAAATGCACTTGCTAAGTGACGAATCATGACGAATCACACCTATGAAAAAATAGTATAGAGTTCTACTTCTGTTAGGTATTCTGTGCCTGCGCGCTCGCACATCTCAGCCACAGATGTCTAAATTACGCTGAATGCAGCTTTTATGTTTTGCAATAAAGCGCCTGGGTACGAGGCTGAGTATTACGTACGGATCTGACTGAACTGTGTAATTTCATCAAAAATTTGTATCGTCGCCACTCCCACAAATGTTTACGACCACGCCTACATACCTTTGCATGTTGACATTTCTAATTTTAATCAGCCAATATTTTCAAAAGTCAGTTTAATATTTAAAATTAATGATAACATAAAAATAATTAATAACATTACTGAGTAATGGATATATACGATGACACATATGTACAAAAAATTTATTTCAACTAGCTAGCCTAAAAAACAAATTGCTGATTTCCATGGGAGGCGCATGCAACAAATTACAAGATTGTAATATTATTACACATTTACAAACATATATTAATATTTCACATGTCGAGCCCTGATGTCGTAAGCGTAAGGAACCTTATCGTATTGGGTTTTTGTGTCAGCACTATTTATAGAATGGAGAAAATGATTGTGATTTTAGCCTTTGAAATTCATCAGAATGTGAAAGTATTTACTTAAAATGGACAGATAAGACGCAAAATTGAATTTTGCGCAAGCTGAAAATTCACTCCGCCCCAACCTCGTTCCGAGGGTCTTTCTTGGAACAGCGCGAGAATTGCGCGCCGTTCCATGGAAAACGACCCTGGGACCGAGGTTGACCCCGCCTTTGATTTTTTAATTGTCCGAAGGTTTTACTGGATGTATTAATAGAACAGACGTCAGGCATTGTTCTCATTACTGTATTGTAAGCTTTATTGTATAAAGTCAATATGTCGTCAGGATCGCGTTCAAGTTTATCGTCACCAAAAAAAAAGAGAGGTCGACTTGTGTTTGAAACTGTGTCGTCCATTCAAGATTCGAACAATATTGGAGAAAAGGCGTTTGTGGATGGTGTAGTTACATCGTTATCTCCTAAAAAAGGAAAGTTTTTTGATGGCTCTCTCGAGGACAAAAGCGGATCTGTACGCTTTGTTGGATTTAATGAGCCACAACGCTTGAAAATTGAGCAATTTGTAAAGGAAAAGAAAGCGGTGAAGATTGCTAACTGTAAGGTTCAAAAGGCATATGGTGGAGGAGATTGATTCGAAATTGTATTAAACGACCAGACTATGATAACCAGGTCGGACAAGGATTTTGAGATTAAATTTCCTGATATAGAGTCAATGTCGGACAGTACTATGAAAGCGAAATACATAGCGCTTAATGAACTTGACAAGGAAGCAGAATTTGAAAGGGTAAACGTAAAAGTCAAAATTGCTGAAGTGGCTGAACCAACGACACTGGATAACAATCGTAAACTTCAAAATGTTACTGTGGCAGACGAGAGTGGTACTGCTGTGCTAACGTTATGGCAAGACTATGTCGGTAAATTAACTAAAGGTAAGACGTACAGAATAGAAAATCTTATGGTGAAGTGTTACCGTGGAGAGGTCAGTTTAACAAGTCCAAAAACAGGAATAATGATAGAAGAAACTGAAAATCTTCCAGATGTAGTTGGAGTTGTCCCACAAACTAACAATGAGACATTGTTAAATGATGCCAAAGTTGTCGCTGTTCAAAATCTACAATGCTATCGATTGTGCCCGGTGTGCAAAAATGGAGAAGTTCTTAATATACTGGACCAGAATTCAGCTATTGGTAGATGTAATAGTATCGAGTGTTCATCAACTACTTTGACATCAGTATGCGAGCTTCGTATGTCATCTCAATTAATAGTAATGTGTAATAATATCCAATATCGTTTAAGAGCGTTGGGGCCGCAGCTTTGTCAAATTGCCGAAAAAAACGTTGATGAGGCAGTATCTGAGTTTGACTTGCTATTGTCTGAAAACTTTGACTGCAAATACACTGAACAGATGAACATTACAAATGTTCACCGAAAGGTTCAGTAAGAGCATATATTAATATGGTTGAAATTTCGCTTTTGTATTTGTCGGTTTTGGTTTGGTGCCTGTTTTTCGTGAGACTTTTGACTATAAACGTTCTCCATATAATATTATTAAACAGTTAAGATTAATTTCTTTGATCTTGCTAGTAATGTAAATTGATATTGAATAAAATTGTTCAGCGCTCATTAGCTAGCGCTCATTGAATTGATAAAATAATGTGTTTACTGCACGTAGTTAGGCAATGTCACTAGGGTTAATATAAAGGTATTATCAAGGCACAGTACAGACAGTACAGAATGTAGAATGTCCAAAAACATTCAAATATGTCAAATATTTATCAGCCAATGAAAAGAATAATTTTCATTGGTGCAAAAATAGACCGGCTGCGATTTGCGCGTATATAAGGAGTATTATTGTTTTCTGCCAGCTTTTGTTAGACAGCGTTTGAAATTATCTGAAAAGTAAGTTGTTGGGGAAAAGCCGTAGGCGAGCGCCTATATATATGCAGCGATAAAGCCCAATCACGAGGTTTATAAATGACTTTTAAACTTCACTTAGCGTTGTAATTTTCAAAATTAACGTTATCTCAACTGTTAAACGGATCAAGCTAGAAATTTAGAGCGAGTCTATATAAAATATATAAACTCCGATATGCTTGTTGATTTCCCTTTATTTTGCTGATGAATTATTAATGAAGTTTAGAAGTACTTTAGGGGCATGGTTCTGAAATAAATAGATAAATAAATTTTTTGCAGCCGTGGGGTGTATCTCTCAAGATGTACGAAAAATCTCGTACACTTTGAAAAAAATTGCGAAAAAAATCCCAGGAAATCCTTTAAAAATCGTCTGAAAATCCTTTAAAGGTCGTCTGAAAATGCTTTAAAAACCTAAAAGTCCTATAAATCTTGAAAAAAGTCCCGAGAAAAGCCCGAAAAATCTCAAAACAATTCCTAGACTAAATATCCGTAAAAATCTTAAAGAATTTTCGAATGTCCGAAAAATCTTGTACACGGTTTTTGGAGTGATACAATCATCACTCGTTTGCAACTTTATGGATGTTGTGTATTAATAAAACTAGAGTTTAAGCTTTGTGTTATACGACAAAGGCCAGGCAAAGAAAAATTTTAAAGTATGAGGCAATAAAGAGTGAATGAACGTCGTGTTTTAAAACTGCAGTGAATGGCTATTTTTTCGACATAGAAGAGAAAAAATGAAACGAAAAGGTCGGAAATTTCGTGAAGAAAATTTGAATCTGCCGTACTTTTTACGCGAAGCTTAAGCTCTTGACCGTGATATCTAAGTTTCTCGACAGACCAGTGAGCTCGATAGATTCTAAGGGGCTCTGTAAAGAACAGAAACCGAAATGACCGAAACCGGAAATGGCCAAAATAAGTTCCCGCCTGAAACTAAGTAGCACGACTTAAAAGTGGACATTTTAAGCGTTATTTGGTATTATTATTACTATTTATGAAGGGTCTAAAATAATGCCAATATTGGCACTTTCGGTACGTCCTTTGGTTTCGGTCATTTCGGTTTCCGTACTTTAAGGCGGTTTTCCACTAGGCGGGTTTTTTTTTGATGGAACGAAATTTTTCGCCAATTTTTTTTGAATTTTGATCGGTGGACTGAACCATTGAAGGATTGTCATTGGTCAACTATTTTGACCGCGATGACAATTGAAAATTTCCGCTTGGTGGAAAAGCGCCTTTACAGAGACCCAGTCGTGTTTTTCAGGGGCCGGTTGTATAAACTCTTAACTACGTTTTAACTACTTTTTAACCACCCAACTGTAGTTAAAACGTAGTTAACTTTAATCGCAACGCAGTTAAGTCGTGTAGATAACTATATAGTTAAGAATTTAACTACAGTGATTTGCGCTAGTCATATAGTTAGAGTTAACTACGTTTTTATACAACCGGCCCCATGACACCATTTTCCTAGCAAGTGTCAAGGCGATATCGATTTGTCGACTAAAAAGTCACGTTTCCTCTTAAAAACAGAAACTAGTTTGACTTTGTCAAACTTTTGTCAAAATTCGATTCTTAAATAATCGTGGAAAACATTTTGTCGTTGACAATAACAACATCGTGGACAATGGTTTCGCTGGTCTGTGGAGGTCCTAAAATCTCTTATGGGAAGAGTAATATTATCTTGACGATCTCGAAGACCATCCTTCTTCTAAAAAGTGGCATGTCTTCTTGAGTGAAAGTAAAGTGGGCTCTTCTGCTCAAATACTCTGCATACTTGCAAATAAACATTCCACAGTCACTTGCATTTAATTGCTGTGGTATCCCACTGACAATGATTTTTTTCCAGCTTGTAGATCTTCCTTTCTTTAGTCTATGCTCCTCGGATAAGTAGCATTCTAACGCATTCAGGCACTCTTGGTTGTAGCCTCCCAAGCTATCATAGTATTTAATTTCATGGTTGTCAATGTTTGCGACAACTAAAGTCCAATGTGATGCAGTGTGAATTGGTATTAAAAGTAGAGACTGAGCAAATAAGTCAACATTTTTAGTCCATCTTTTAACTCCTTTATGGCCTTGCTTAAGTAGCTTGGGGTAGAAAAAGGTAGAAAAAGCCCATAAATCTGGAAAATCTTCTTGTCTTGATCTTGTAACAATCATGTTCATATAGAAGTTGATAATTTCGTCATTGAGCCAATTACTACCTTCCAATGTTTTTATATCATTTATGGTAATAGGGATGTTAAATTGCTCCACGATTGGAACTGTTCTGTGATGATCCTAAACTATCTCATTAATCACAATTTCCATGAAAGCTGTTATTGGCTTAAGTTGAACATTAATGGCAACAACTTTTGTAGAGACGGTGTCTGGTCTAATCAGTATCGGTTCAAGATATTCTGTTTGGAACATTTTTTGTTGTTGTTGTTTCACTTCTACAGTGTCTTCAATAACCTTGTCACAACAATCTCATCTTCATCCTCTTCCATGCCAACGTTTCTATCTTCCTCAGCTATACAGATGGTTGAACTGTTGGTTAAATTGTTTAGTGTGATAAAATCTGCTCCTGGCTTTGATATTCTTATGACAATTGCTTTATGATCAGTTGCAAGATTTAGGAATGCTGTTGTAAAAACTTTGACATTATTCTTGTTTTTTCAGAGGATGTGATCAAGTTGGTTGCTATGTTTTGTGGTTAATTCTGTGAGGAGCATTTTTTTAAATTTACCACAAATAACGTCAATTGTTCGGCGATGAGTTGTGTTAGCTGTATTCAAGTTGAGATCTCCTAACAAATAATCAATTTCAAAAGTTTCGTTTGCGAGTTCTTGCGCTTTGGTCTGATTTAATGCACGTATGCTGTAAATAAAAGCAAATGTATGTTCCCCTAATCGACATTTCAAGCCTTGGGCAGCAGAAATATTGAACGTCCCTAGGCTTGGTATATATTGTTCCAGAGCTTCACCGTTTTCTAAGTTGTAGTTCTGAAGCAGCTTGGATTTCCTAGAACCCAATACCAATATACCCATATGTTTGTTTCCAGTACTGGAATCTTGTCTAAGATGAGCAAATACTTTCCAATTCGTTAGCTTTCTTTGGAGTGTAGCGTTCGATATATTTGGGCACAAATGAGTTTCTCCAATTGCTAGGAGATCAAGGCAGAGCAAATTAGGATCCTCATTGATATATTCTGCATGACCAGCAGCTAGTAGACCATTTAAATTAAGGTAGCCAATTTTCATATCTTCTTCGGTAAAGATTTCTTCATCGCAATAAATTTTTTTCTTCTTAAATTGCTTTGTCCTCCTCACTGTCTCTATTTCATATTCAACTCTTGGATTATGCTGAATGTGACGTCTGTCAAAGCTTCTAAGGAATAAATTGTCTTTGTTTGTGACACATGTTATAGCAACATAGAACATTCCATAATCATTGTTTGTTTTGTTTTTTGAGTTAGGGGTAAAATCGACTATAACTTTCTCGAGTGTATCTCCTTGGCATTTGTGACTGGTAAGGGCGTAAGCCAAAGACAGCGCCCATTGTGCTCTGACAAAATGTGTGTTTCCATCTGACACCTCACATTCTTTTCTTATGGGTAATATAGGTAGTGCTCTTGGGTGTATTCTAGACTGTTTGTCATTTTCAGTATGTGATCTTAGATGGTATGTATGCCGCTTGTACACTCTGCTCCCAATTTTGTTATTTCGAAACACAATTCAAATTATTTTTACCTTTTCTGGATCATCCTGTGATGTTTCTATATAGTCAATGAAACCTTTGGCTCCATTTACCAAGCCATCTTCCTTGTATTCCTTTTTGCTATGATTGACTGTCATGACGACAGGAGCACCTTTCCGGATTATCAAATTCTTTACCATTCCTCCAGACTTTACTTCCTTTGACCAGTTGTGAGGATTGAGGTACCCTTTGTTCTCAGTTATTTTGTCATTTGCAAGACATACAAACTCCTCTTCTTCTGGAAGGAGTTGTCTCAGTTTGTTCAGATTTATCTCGTTTTTCTTATCATTTGTCGTAACAATGATAGCAATTTTGCCTTTCGTAAAATTTTCATTTTCAAGTTCTTCAGGAATTGCCTGATCTCTCACTCTGCTTCCTCACTTCCTTTTCCTACACGATCACAAAGTTGAGCAAAGTCTATGTCATCAGGACAACGCATTTTTTGGTCTAAATAATATATTTGCATGTTTTCAGTCCAGTAGTTCAGTGCAATAGCAGACCTGCCATCACATGTTGCTGTTTCGAATACGTATTTATCTTTAACCGGAGGAAGTTGGCGAAAGTCCCCAACTGATATGAAGCTTGTACTGGCCATAAAATCATGTGGTTTGTGTTTCAGTCTCTGCCATATTCGGTTCATCTGAAAAAATTTGTTAGTCCCAACCACTGAAATTTCGTCACAGATTATTAAGGAAATTTCTTCGTAGTTAAAAGCCATTTGACTAGCTTTTGCTGCTGTAAGTTCATTGAACTTTGTTTTTTCCATGTGAATGGCTAAAGCTCTATAGTTTTACCACCAATGAGAAAAGCAGCATTCGCTGTGGGAGCTATTACTAGAACACTTGGTTTTTCTAATTAATTCTTTCCTGACTTTTTGTTGATATGTTTTACCACAGGAATTATAGTTTGCACCAAGTAGGATTTACCCGTACCTGCTTCTCCCGCCAAGTACAAATAAAATGGCGTGTTTGCAATATCAGGGTCCGCCAATTGTTCAATAATGTCGTCAAATATTCTTCGTTGTTGAGGATCAAGGCCTCTTACGCGTTCGGTGAGATCCTCAATGGTAAGATATATGTCATTTGCATCTTCTTTGGGTAAATTTTTTATGGGTTGCTGTTTGTCGAATCTTGCACCAGCTTCAGCTTCATGCATTTGTCTTTCGTCGTCAGGTGTTGTATCCTCGTCAATATAATCTTCTTCATCGTCACTTTCTTCTGATTTGGTTTCATTTGTTTTCTCAATGTGTCTGATAAGCTCGTTAATTTTAGATTTATGTTCATATTTCTTTCTATTTGCTTCTATTGTATTTTTCTTCTCACTGTACAGTTGCAATGGATCGTGACTGTGAACATTGTTCATTTCGTTTCTGAATGAATAAAACAGAACGCAAAGGCCTCTAGCAAGCTCGACCTCATCGTCATATCTCAAGTAATATCTCAGTACAGCGGGTTCTTGTCTCTTAACAAAGTACCCCATTTTTTTATCTGGCATTTCTTCACACCCAGGGTATTTCTTTATGGTAAAATGGTCAAATTCTGATAGCCAATCAGCTAAGCACATTTGTTCAAAATTTATTTCTTCGCCATGTTTTGTGGTGTATTTCCCATGTGGTATGTTTTCATAGTATTCATGCTTACTCATATGAAATACTCTTTTGCTCATTATATTGTCATCTTCCTCATCTTTCTCATCGCATACTAAATTATAAAGACCTTCATTTCCAACTTGAAGATTTCTGTTCACTAAACCATCTCTTTGGTGAGGATGATTACAGTTTATATACTTAACTCCAATACTAAATTTGGACATTGGTAGTCCTTGTAATCACCAAATCAATTCTTGCATTGATACTTCTCTATTCTTATCAAGAGCTGTTGCAAGTTTTTGTAATTTATCAATAGCGTTCAAATTTGTGCATTCTTCTTCATTCTTAGAGCAGTAATCAGCTACATATTGAGCAGTAGCATAAGGATCTGTGCAAAGCTGAATATCATGATTTGCATTTGCCATCATTAATTTCTCGTTAAAATTATTTGTGAATACATCTTTTGTATCACGTTTTGGGTGTATGGCACACGTGCCCATTACAGAAACTCTAATGGCTGTTTCATATCTCTTAAGGGCTTCTTCATATTGTTCAGGTTTCGTTAAAGTGCTGTTAACAGTGGAAAACATCCCAACTTCTTCAAGATATTTTTCGAATGTCATATTTTTAAAGTTTTGCCACTTGTCTTGATCCTCTCTCTTTGTGTTTTCAGATGTAAACGTCTGACGAATGATGTATTTTTTTATTTTCAGAAAGTCGGCTTTTGCAGATTTCACAATTTTCTTATCATCATCTTTTAAAAACGCGAAGACTAATTTTGTCCTTGCCATGGGAAGTCTTGGAAATCTGTATCTACATACTGGAACTTGAAACAATACAGTGTCTTTCTTTATTCCGTCCAGTTTACCATGTCCCTCATTGGCTTGAATGTAATACATTTCTTTTTTTTGAAACAGCCAGCTTTACAAGGGAAATGATTTTGGTAAGTTTGCAGATTTACTAGTAGTTCCTTATCGTATACTTCTTTCTCCTGTGGAACACAACAAGAAATTGTGCTATCGTGATAATCTTCAATCTCTTTTATTTTTTGTACAAAGTTGTCTTCTGTGATATCTGCGAAAGTTGGTGGAGGTTTACCACTTTTATCTGTTGCCCAGAGTAGAATATGGGCATGTGGGGCACCACGTGCTTGAAATTCTATTCTGTAGAAATAATTTGCTTTTCGAGTGCTTTCATGTTTTAAGTTGCAGACTTCATTGTTCGAGCTATCAGTTTCAAGAAATCCCCGCCCTTGCAACTGTGGCATGATTTTTTCCAAACGTTTCTTAAAATGCATTGTTGTTTGAACAACATTTTCTGAAATTAGTTTGTTTTTTTTCGGATGTTGCCAAATTGTCAATAGTTTCGTCGGTAGCTTCTGTTTTTTGGACAGTTTCGTATACTGACTTGAGAAGACCTTTCCAGTTCCACTCAGCTGCAGAAATAGTAATAAAATGAGTTGGGCAGCCTTTTTGACGAATCATGGCAAGTAGTTTTTTCTTCACCGCTTGGAAATACATAGCAGTACCACAAAGGTTTTTAAACGCTGTAAATGTTCTTCCATATCTCTCAAGACTCTGATATCTCATATGTTGCATACTTTCTATAGTTAATCCTGGTGTTTTCCTAGCTTGTCTAAAGTACACTGCCACTGATCGTTTTAGTTCAATCCGTTCTTTTACCAGAAGCAATAACGCAAGGTAAACATGGTCGTTGCGGAATTTTGGGTCTGCATTTAAAACACGGTGACGACAGTATGCCGCCAATTCAGAATTAATTTTTGTGGACACACAGGTACTAAGAAATCCCCCAACGCCATAGGGGAAAAGATGTGGAAAGCATTTTTCTTCCAGATAAATGTCTTCTTTCCAGTTCTTAAACTTCCCATACTCGGCAGGTGCAATACATACATTCATTTCGCTACACGCTTTTTTAGCATTCCTCTTTCTTTTCTCTCTAAAAACATTTGCTTTTCCCTCAGTTTGTTCTCCAGATAATGAATGTCGTTAACAATACTTTCACTTTTATAAGATTGTTTCGTTTCTCCTTGATCGTATGGATCATCGCTTAAGTTATAATTTGGATTAACATCGTCGAGTTCGTCATTCAGAAGATCATTATCAATCTCATCTACAAAATCATTTTCAAACACATGCTTTTTTTCTATCTCCACTATTATTGACGCAAGTTTATTTACTACCGTTGTATCTTCAGTATTTTCGTGGTATTTGTTGCACATAACAGTACTATGCTGGTGTTGAATCTGTATGTTACCTTCTAGATCATCATTGTTGTTATCTCCAAACAAGTTTTCAAGATCTATGTCTATATTTTGATCTTCAGATTCTTTGGTGTCTATATCCTCTTTTTCGCTTTCGTTTTTAGTTTCAGGTTGATTCAAGTTTTGGCAGTTTTGGACTGGTTTCTTCAGAATGCTCACAATTTCATCAATTTTGTTGGTTGGAATAGAATTTTTTTTCAAATTCAAGAGCATCAATGCAAATTTGTCTTTCAAAAACGTCTAACAACTCTTCGCTCATTTCTAAATCTTCAAAAAGATGATTGTTATTTCTAAGCCAATGAAAATAAAGTTCTACTTTTTTCTTGTCTATGATTTCATGCATGACATGACCATCATATGCGAGTTTCCTCTTGAACTTCACAGCTAAAAGTTGCTGATTTCTGGGAATGATCTTTGTTAGAGATTCGACTACATCAGCGGAAATCATAATCAAATTTCCCCTTACTTTGATTCTGTTAGCCCTGTCCTTTCCTTCAAGATACGCAACTCTTACAAAAGGGATGACTAGCTTAAGAATATGTTGTTCTAGTTTATTCAAGTGGACATTACTTTTATCATCAACCTCTTCCTTAAGTTTTTCTAGAAACACTGTAGGAAATGTCGTATGGTTTATAAGATATCTTTGTACTTTAACTGGATCCTGCTTTAATTTTATTTTTTTCTTGCACACAGCACAAACGTAATATCTTCCATCCGTATTCTTACTCTGATTGTTAAATGTGCAATATTTTTTTTTCTCTTCAAGAAGAAGATTTTCAGCTTTATATGTACACATACTCTGTGATTTAAATTCATAGCAAACACAACAAACCCTTTCAAACCCTGTGTCTCTCTCCAATTGTTTCATTTTTTACTTTGGCTCCGATAGTTTTTCATATAAGCTGAATGTTTGTCTTTTTTATCAATTTTCTGAAATTCCGACATGGCTGCTCTTTTATCTGCCATTATGTTTTTGGCTTTTGCATTTTGCTTTTCTTTCTCGACTTGCGACATAGCTGCTCTTTTGTTTGCCGTCGCAACTTTTACTTTTGCATTTTGCTGATCTTTTTCGCCCTGCGACATATCTGCTCTTCGATTAGCCATTCTGTTCCTTGCTTTTGTATTTTCTTGTATTTTCTGATCATTTCTTGTTTTCGATTTAAGTCTCAAGCTTTTGGCTCGTTGCAATCTGACCCTTTTATTTTCTTTTTCCATTTCTTCCATGTCATAGTGGATAATACAATTGTTTTTGCCAACAGATCGCTTCAAATGCCTTTTCAACTGTGTAAATTGTCCCCCGCAACCTTTACATACCTTGTAATTGTAAGGAGATAGTTCAGGAGTTTCTACGTCGTGTAAAGTCTTTTCCTGCATGTATCCAAGCACTTCATACCTGTTAGAGGTCTTAATATGTTTTCTCACAGCAATCTGTTGTACGTCAATTATCTTACGTTTTGAAGATTTTGAACTGTTATATTCGGCCGAAGTAAATTTTTTACATTCACCCACATAACGTTTATTCAATTCTTCTTCCTTTGCTTTCTCAAGTTTCCTATTCAGAATCTTTGTACTCTCGTATATTCCAGTCAACTGTTGTTTGGGTTTTTTTGTTTGAATTTAATTATGATTTTGCATTCTTCTCTTGTTCCTCTTTGCATCTGGTCCCACTGTTTTGAAGATGTAGTTATAGTTTTCTTCATTATCACTTGCAAAACACACAGGATCCTTCCCTTTCAGATGGTATTCAATCTCATTTTTAATAGTAGCTTCCTGTTTTTTGGTTTTCTCTCTATGCCTTATGATCTTCGTTTGATAATCGGGGGAGATGCGAGCCTGCCTATCTCCAGCAAGATTGAACCTTTGTTCCACATACCTAGGCAAAGGGATCTCTCCCTCTGGCAACTCTTGCCACTCAGCAGTTGGAATGAAGTTTGGTAAACACATTATTGCTTTGTTAGTGTACATAAAAATGTAGTCATCTGTGCAATTAAGGGGCTCACCAACACACTTTGGATGGTTGGCATCATTGCAAATATACCATCTCTCTCCGTGTTTTAGTTTAGCATAGTAATGAACTCCTACGTGGCAAATAATGGCATTAAGACTAAATTCATGCTCTCCACGTATGCACAGAGTTTGGGGTGATGTTACTAAATTCATTTTTTTGCCCTCATTTATGCCCCGTTGTACTTGCACTATGAGGATAGGTGGGGCTTTAACAAGTTTATTCTGTCTTAGAAACCTTCTTAACTTGCATTTTTTGTCCCCTTTATGATCTGAACTATCACCATGATTACAGCAACGTTCACACCTTTTCCCTTCCCCAATGTCACTGAGTTCTGCTGTAAAATATTCGTTAATTTTTTCCTGAAGGTCAACAGGAACATTTCCATGTGGTAAATGGATTCTTGGAGCATAGTCCGTATGCTGTTCACTGGAGGGATAATTTCCGCATTCACGGCAGTTAGTAGGTTTGTTTTCAATCCAGAATCTTCTGATCTCATGAATCTTTAACTCAAACATGTCTTGAACATTTTCTTGCATCAAATTAATGAGATCTTGGAAAAACTCCATGACATCTTCCATTCTTCCTGCTTGGTAGTCTTTTCCACATAGTCTTCCAACTGCGTATCTCAAGTACATTGTTGTACTCACCTTTGGGACCCCAACAAATTCCGCTATTTCTAGGAGGTATTTTTCAACCAGACTCTTGTCAGGTATTGTTCTCAGTAGATCGAGAAATATTGGGCTATCTCTTAAAACTTGCACCAGAGAATTTACATAGCAACTGTTGCTCTCCTGTTGAAACCTGTTATTACCGAGAAGCAGAGGAACCAATTCTCTTTCTGCCATCTTTTGTAATCTTTATATTCGTTAAATCACTTTATACTTTGCAATTGTTTATAGTATTTAGTATGCTGCAATATTTTAAAATTACAAAATGCTTGTATTACATCAACAGTATATAATATTGTCGCTTTCTAGCCTAATTTCAAGTCAATTTTCAAATTCCTAAAAGTTTGTTGCGAATATTTCCAATTACGTTATATCTAAATTTAGACCCGGAATGCGTTTTGCTGATGGCCACAGACTGAGAGACAGTCATAATTTAGAAGGTCGAGTTAAAACTAGTTCAAAATTCAAATTCTTAGAAAAACTTTCAAAGCGATCAAGAAAGGCTTTGAAGCTATTTGTGACCCCTGACAGCAGGGAACCGCTAACATTGCGGCAATTCTTTAGCGTCATAAGATTTGTTTCAGTGTTGCCAACTGTAATTACTCCGGCGTCAGCGACGGAGTTGAGTATTCGCCTCGGTTTTGTTTTTTTGTTTTTTTGTTTTTTTTTATTTTTTTATTATTTTTCGTCGTTGCAAGTCTGAAATGGCGCGAAATATACTAGTATATAAAATGTGTATGTGATTGAATTTATCTATGTCCCAGTCTATCTACCAAGAGTTGTGGTGCACAGCTTTGGCTAATTTTCCGATGCGCGATTCAATTTCGCTTGCATGATACGGCAATTCCTCCAAGAGGAACAAATAAACCGTTCTTTTCATGCTGTTCGATTAACTTTAAATTGAATTGGGGTAAGAATATATTTGATACATGTAGATTCTGGTCCTATTTTAGTAATATCGCTGCTATTTCGCTGTTTAACAAGATGATGTGGTCGTGTATGGGCGCTTTGACTCGTCATAGTTTGCACAGGATTGAAGATTTAATATAACTATATAAGCGCGAATTCCAAAGGCAAAGTGTAAGACAAAGCGGATGTATCATGCGGTTTATTTACATTTTTGAACAATTGAACTTCTATACAGTACGATGTGCTTCTGAATTTCGCGATCGAACATTTATAGGTTCGCAAGGTATCTAAATGCGAATATGAACTGTATTGTTTATGTTCTGAAGCTCTATATTAAAGACTGGCACGTACGCCGGAGTTAACGCCAGAACAGGCGTCTTGTTTTGTAAAAATCCCAAGTAAGCGCCTGAAATATCCCGAGATTCCCCCTAAAATCCCGAGATTCTAATTTCAACCCCAGTCCTTAGCCTTGGCGCACCCTAGTACCCAGTCCGCTCAGTGTGCGTTTATAAAGCGGTACTTCTCTGCATAACCGATTGTACAAATAGTCTTTATTGAGTGACTTTGAGTAAGTATTTTAAGTACAAGCGGACGAACCTTGGATTTTTAAAATGTTTATTTGTTAATTTAACGAAAACATCTTTTCCCAAATTCCAAACTTCCCTTTCCCAAAAATCCCTAAAAAAAATCCCAACTGCTTCAAAAAATCCCGAAATCTCGGGATAAAATCCCGAGATCTCGGGATAAAATCCCGAACTTGGCAACACTGATTTGTTTATGTTGTATCAAAAGTAAAAACTTCTGTGATCTTTGAACTCAGCCAATCAGAATCTAGTGAGTTTCATTATAACCAATCAGAATCAACACCCAGATCTGGATAGCGCAGAAGGGGGTTGACAAGAAATGTTGCGATTAATATTTTCACAGACTGTGGTATCACAGTATAAGGTTACACAATAGGCCGATTTTTTTCCTATAATTTTGGCGTAACCGCTAAAAACGCTGACGCCATCGTCGCAGCCAGTGCGGGTTTGAGAGGTGTTTCCCCCCTGGAAATATGCAAAATGCCACACATGCAGGGGGGTAATGCCTCTCAAACCCGCACTGGCTGCGACGATGGCGTCAGCATTTTGATCGTTTAAAATCATGGCGTGACGCGGTTACGTTTTTTTTGTTCAGTCGGCCTACTATTCTGTGGTATAACCTTATCACACTGTGACCATATACTGTGGTGATATAGTAGAGATTACATGTAAAACCAGAAAAACAAAGCCTCCAGCGTTTCGCCTTTCGGTGGGTTTCAGGAAGTTTCAGTTTCAGGCTTGTCCAATTTTAGGGCATGCCTCCATGCAGGCTGATTCTGTCCGCGGCCGTTGGCAGTTATTCCGTACGTAAATAGGCATTTGGGTCAAAACTGCGCCGTTTTAAAATCTTTAGAAATAAAATATTTAGGCTAAAAATAATATCTAAAAATACTATCAAAATGAAGAGAAACGTGAGACGAATAAACTGCTGTAGAGCCGGAAATGAGAAAAGCAACGATACAGAAGTTATCAAGGATCAAGCGTACTGCATTTTTACTTTGTTTAATAATTTTGAGCGATTTGTCATCAAGTTTGCTTATTGAAACTATACTTTAAAACCTTCGAAATAGAATATATTTGGCTCAAAATACTATAAAATAAATCGTAATGTAAGACCGATTTAAAAAAATTAAAAGAGAAAACCAACGATATGAAAGATATCAAAGACCAAACTTACTATTACTAGTAAAGTATAGCATAGTAATTTTGAGCGATTTGTCAAGAATTCAATTTCGTTTGTCTTTCAAACGTCATAAATCGCCGCGAATACTCTTGTTTAGTAATATATTTAAGACCTGTAAGTATAATTTCTTACGCTGAATCGAATGGTGATATTTTTGTCCTTCTTGGGTGCATAAAAGCAGAGATACACGCAATTAACAGAGTTTGAGATTGAAATTGAAAAAAGAACGTTCCTTTAAAAAAGGAATTTGGCAAACGTACAACAAGATTAATAGTAATAATTAGGGAAAAATTCCAAGCATGTGCAAGGAATTTTTACTAGGCGATTAAGGAAACGTATTGATGCAAACAAACAAACTCACATGCAGAATATAATGCGGTGCCAAACTTGGCGCGGGCACCGCAATTAAGTCAAAGACACGAAATGAAAAACAACCGTGCAAAATTTATTTGTAGCGGAGACATATTGTAGCATTTTGGCTGTTGTCACTTTGTATATAATGCATGAATATATATATATATTAAGCTTAGGACTTGCGTGATTTTGAAATATTTTTAGATTTTTATTGCATGCGTGTGGAGCACGGCCCTTTGAAAAACAGGTCACTAAAAGGCTACCGTCCATAAATATGTCTAAATAATAATAATAAAATAATAATAATAATCTGCTTTCAATACAAAGACATTTAAAATATGCCGAGTTGCACATCTATGTCTTAATCTATGCCGCTGTAGCTGGCAAGAAGGTAGCGTTGCGTGCACCGTGCCACTGTCATTATAGTCGTTTTTTTGTATATGTATGCTGGGCAAACCCTAAACAAATAAATAAAAAATAAGAAATGCCCTAGAGAGAAACGCATTTAACGCAATGGTCCTATAGTCATGAATATATATTGTGTACAAAACAATGAAAACACACGACCTTCTTGCTTGAACTCATAGGATATGAATATTAATAATATTAAAATTTGCCTCCCGTCACAATCTGACATGGCTTGCAAATCTTCTGCAGAATACAAGCACAAACAATTTTACTCCGTAAGTCGATAGAGAATAACCTTTAAGATAGTTGTGTGAAGTTTTATCATGATCTGGTACGAAATGACGGAGCCTTAGCCATTCAAACTTGCTTCAGTTATGCATACTAATATTGAATATAATCTATACGCATTACTACGCTACAATTTTGAGTTGCTTCTAAATTTCTTTAAAATAAAAAAATCAAAATTATAACTCTGTCAATCGATGGGGAATATCGCTAAGAATAGTTGTGCGAAGTTTTATTGCGATGTGATGCGAATTGACGGAGCCTTAGGCTTTTTTAAAGAGCGTCACCCCCTAACAACAACAACAACAAGATTAGCCGCGTGTGGGGACCAGTTCCTGGTCCAAAAACCTGCATAAAATAAAATCTTATGTAAATAAAATCCTAAATATCCAAAAACAAATCGTCATGTGGAAAAACATCAACAAAAAAGTCTCATTCTTTTCCTTTCCTATTCATTAATCTCCTTTTCCTCAACTCCCAAAATCTGAAATAAGGGAGTTGAGGAAAAGGAGATTAATGAATAGGAAAGGAAAAGAATGAGACTTTTTTGTTGATGTTTTTCCGGTTTTGACGGATGCTGCACACCTATACTCTCCACCTCTCCCCTAAGGACATAGTGTATTAATTGGCTCTGACTTGATCTCTCTCTGTCCCATTTAGATAAACCTTAAATATCTTGATCAGAAGACAAAGCTATTTAACAGTAACACTTCATCTGAAGCAACAACCTCTAGAACCAAAAAAACCCAACAAAACTTGGACCGCTGAACTAGAATTGGGATAAAATGTGGACGAATAGGTGGACAGACAGACAAAAAAAAATAAAATGTGGATGCAGACAAAAAGAATAAAATGCAGATTGCGGACAAAAAGAACAAAATCCGGATCCAAATAAAAAGAATAAAATGCGTATTGCAGACAAAAAGAATAAAATGCGGATTGCGGAAAAGAATAATAAAATGCGAATTGCGAAAAAAAAATAATAAAATGCAGATTGCAGGCAAAAAGAATAAAATGTGGATAAAAAATCAAAAACCAGTTGTACCACAGTAGCTGTACAATGTAAATTAAGCTGAAGTTCGTATAATGCGAGTGTAGCGCAAATTATCAGCATAATACAAAATATTTAACATTTAACCCCACAAAATCAATAAACTAGAACTCAATATTATGTCATTAAAGTTGTATCCAATTGAAACTTTACATTTGATGTAGGAATATCTGTTCTGGAATCAACAGTGAACTAAAATCAATATATACAGTTGAGCTCCATATTGACGTAGCAATATGATATGTTCTGGAATCAATAGTGGCATAACTATGATGGTATCGACAACATATTCGAAGCAAAATACAGCTGTTTTAGATTAACACAGTTTTTGTTAACATGGAAATGAACATTTCCTTCCTTGTTTGTAATTTGGCAGAAGGGAGGCAAAAGCTTCTAGGCATTCTTGAAATGATTGTTAAATCATGTGGAGAAATGTGTTCACTAGGTTTCAAGTGTTGAGCGCAGCCAAAGCATGTTTGCACCATAGAGGGACAAAAGTGCAAAAGATGAAGTGCAAAAATTCCACTTGCCGGTGCCAGTTGCCAGTTCAAGGAGTGTAATGGTTGTACATCTGATGGTTGCAAATATGCTAATTGGGATGGTTGTTGGTTTGAACGTTGAAATGGTTGCAGGTTTAAAGGTTAAGGTTGTTGCAGGTTTAAAGGTTGGGGCTGTTGCAGGTTTAAAGGTTGATGTGGTTCCAGGTTTAAATGTTGAGGTTGTTGCAGGTTTAAAATTTGGGCTGTTTGTAGGGTTGAAGGTTGAGGTGGTTTGCTGGATCGATGGTTGAGATGGCTGCAGGTTTAATAGTTGAAGAGGATGCTGGTTTAAGTCGAGGTGGTGATAAATGGACGATCGTAACAGATGGCTGTTTTTTTTTTCTTCCACCCTTTTGTCGGTTGGTTGCAGCTTGGTTTTTTTTCTTCCCCGTACTCTGTGAACTGTCAAATGTTACAAGTGAAGTAATATTCATTTACTGTAGCCCTTTCTTGACAAACCAATCAAGAAATTTTGGCAGGATTTTAGCTTTCTTGGCCACTGCTGCCTCTTTACAAAATAAAGTTTTGAAGAGGTCTGACTTTCGACAATGAATGCAGTTTTGCTGTCCTTCCCTTGCGCAGGAACTATGGCGCTGTTAGAAGTCAACAAATTTCATCGCTTTCATAACATCTTGTGGCACTGAAGTGATATTGGCGTTTTCAATTTTGATTGACGAAGGCGGAAGGGTAAGATTTGCTTCTTCATTCTCTTGCAATTTGTTTGTTGCTATTTCCCCGGTTGACATACTTCTCTGATGAAACACATGGAGAATTCTGTATCTGCCCTCAATAGTTTTGCGGAACCATTCGCTTTCAGGTACAAAATAGCTATGAAACTCTGGATCAGGAGGATCCCCAAGACCAACATTTCTTCTGATGCTTCTTTTAATCAGATCAGCCTAAAACAATAAAGTAGTTATAAAAATAAAGTGTTGAAATTGTAAATAAAAAGATGGTATTTTTTCATCATACTGCACTCAGGCACTATACAAAAACAAATGTGACAAGTCTCCAAGTTCAATACAAAAATAATCACTAGGAGTTACTATTGCAAGGAAATTGCTGCCTTAACATCCCGGTCAGGCCAAGGATTAAAGGCAGCATGCAGAATTTTCTGAATTGGTTGTTTATATGATCCTGGTTAGCCACGACTAGATTAACAGTATTAAAAGATTGCCTCGACTTGTTGCTACTGTATATCACAAAAGCTGTGAACTTCTCTTTGGAGCATGGTGTTATGACTGAAGACATGAAAGAGGCTCTTCGTAAGCTATCACTTAAAAAAGCATCCACAGATCATGAGATATTTGAAAATTTTAGACCAGTATCAAACCTGACATTCCTATCCAAATCTTGTGAAAAAGTCGTTGCATCCCAACTGAATAACCATTCGTGCAACAATAATTGCTGCCGCAGCGAGGTCGCCTGAGAGACCAAGCAAGGCAGCAGTTCTAAATTTGAAATAGCGTACCAAATCTTGATTTTTGCCTAGAGCGATGCATTGTGGTCACACATTTCGCAGTTCTTTTTCAACCATAATGCATTTCGGTCCTTTGAATAAAACCTTCGTGGTCGCAATTGTTTGCTCTTTCACGTCTACGTTTCAAAGAACAAGATAAGCCTATTTATTCCCATGTCAAACATTTACACAATTATACTCGTGTGGTAAACATGCAGTCGTATCCTTTTAGATTGTAATACACTGGCGTCGTCTGGAGTTTAACTTTAGGTGAGTTTTTTAGGCTCTATTACTGATCAACTTATAAGTTATTTTAATATACTTTGGATTTACTGTGAATTTAAAATATTTTGTTTTACTTTGTATTTTACATAGTGTATAACCGCGCTGTAATATAAATTCACACGCGCTTAGGCATATTAATGTGTACGATGTACTTCTATGTCTATGAGTTAAATATAAGTTATTGATTGTTTAAGGTTTAAATTTATTATACAGTCTGAACGTTTTGCGTTGGCGTCACATTTTCATATTTCACGAGTTGGAAGTTTACTATATACCGTAGAAAGGGTCTTGTTTTACTACGGCTCTACTTATACTTTAAACACAAAAATATTTTATTTTATAGTCGTTCGTATTTTACTTTGTGTATCTGTATATTGCGTGCTTTACTGCCATCAAGAAATTCGACCTTGTGTTAGTTGTGTAGTTGTTTGTGTGGCCTTGCTGCCGCGTATGCATGCACCGGCGAACGTTTTTAATTTCAGGTTTTCATTCTGCATTGCCCATTCAGGATTATTTTATCTTATCAGGATTATTTTTATCTTAGTTATATTTTTTACTCAAGACTATTTTGTTAGTCAGCGTGCTGTATAATGCGCACTTTACTTTATAGACTTGTGAAGAAATTCGACCTTGGGCACAATTATAGAATACCCCGCACGGGGAAAGGTATGATTTGTTGTGGCTACTGGCTGCATGAGTACATAACTTCCATTAAAGTAAATCCAACTGATTTGGTGTGTTATTATCGAAAGAAATAGAACAATTTGTTAAAATTTACATTTTATCAAAGAACAGGGAAAATATTATGTTTTTATTTCACAGATGGGTTATTTGGGATGGAGTTCAACAAAACAATAAACTGTATGTTCTCATAAAAACAGCAAATTGCTCATGTATTGCAAGGATTGTATATTTTTTTGACATCATCGAGGAAAAGCCAAAAGATATTGGAATTATCATGATGCCTGTATTTCTACATAACCTCAGCAAAATATGATGCATAATGATCTTTCTTGCATCCATGTGTTGGTAGGTTGGCTTTCAACTGGCGCCAATGGCCCTCGATTTTGTTTGTATGATCCTCGTCGGAATTTACAAACTCTTTTCAGTGATTTACGGTTTTTACGGCAATATCCGTAATCTTTGAGGCTTATGTAGGCTTTCCAGCAGTCGGAAATAATTGTTGTTTGTGGTAATATCCATTTCTGTACAAGAGCAACTAGTGTTGCCTCAGATCTATTTTCTACTGGTATCATAAAAGACTTTCTGGAGTTTTCTTCAATTCCACCGAAGACCCACTGGCCTTCAACAAAATGACTCCAATGGTACTTGCGTTTACCAACTTTGGTTTCATCAATTTGTACTCGTTTGCCAGCACCACCAATTTTCTCATTACATTGCTGAATAGTTGATAAGCATACCTCCCGACAAAACATTGACCAGTCAACTGCAGTGTTTGGGCTTATATTCAACTGTTGCATTATCTGTTTTTGATTAAGGTCAGAACACCACCAATATGAGAATTTTATTATTTCGGCTAGAGTCATATTACTGTTGTCAAACCAGGAGTGTTTTCGGATACTTTGCTCTACACAGTGGCGTTTATTATTTGATGTTACTCTACACTGCCACTTAAAGCCATCGGAGCGATCATGACAGGGTATGAGGCTCATTTCATTTTCACATTGAGGGCAAATGGCTTTGGAGGAAATCAAGCCTGCTGCTTGTAACCAGTGTATTGTTCCTTCTGTAGATCCTAGGTAATTTTGTACAAGTTCATCATAAGTTAGAAAACTTGATGTGTTTTGCTTGTTATAGCTGCGTTGATAATCATTCCCAAACTGAACAGCTTTATCACGAAGCGGTTTTACTATTAAGTCAGTTTGCGTGGCCATATGACGTTTTCTCTTCACTGTATACATTATCAGGTTGAAAGTAATCTCTATGAAGAATTGCACGATAGGAATTTAGCAAACCGTTATTTTGCTACCTCTCAATCTTGATATATATGCCAGGAGTACATAAAGTGTAAGTTATCCAACAATATAAATAAGCTATTTTTGTATATTTTGATCGATTTTGGTCACTCAGCTGTCAAGTTCAACAATACACACTGTCGACATCTTTATGACAGATGACCGCAACTAAGGGGTTGTTCACATGAGCCCGGTTACCAGAGATTCAACGAAGCGTGAGAATACTTTGAGGTAGTGAAATACACTGCGAGGATCATCCTATCTGCTCATTTCAATACCGCAAAATCATCTCACGCTTCGTTGAATCTCAGGTACCTGGGGATCATGTAAACAATAAAAATGCACATAAAAAAGTGTAGGGCCTAAAATACGAATTGATTTCGGGATTGGCTTACGAAAACAAAAGTTATTATTGTCGTTGGCTCGTTGTTTTGAAAGTTATTTCTATAGTTTTTTTGTCTTCCATTGTTGTAATCAACCAATCAGAAAGCTTTTTACTATTGATGGGTGATGTCCGGAATTTTTATAATATGAACTTCAAAAGCACGTAAGCATGTATTATTACGTGAATGCTGGACATGTCGTCGACGAAGCTTGGTCAGCTTGCGAAACAGCAGGAAAAAACTTGGTGTGGCTTGCAAAAGAGACTGATTAGTCTACCGTTTTCGTTTGAGAATATATTCCCAGATGAGGTTTTTCAGTTTATACGGAATCAGGCTGTTGCAATGAGCTCTTCAGAGGGGTACATGGTGCCTTGTTTGTTAACCACGACAGCCTTCGTCACAAGTTATAATGGTAGTTGTGTTTACAGTAGGTCAGGTCAAAGAATGCCGGTTAATTTGTTCTCTGTTGTCGTGGGCCCTCCTACAACTGGGAAATCCCAGGCAATGAAAGAATGTGCAATCGGTCCTCTGGTAACTGTTCGAGATAACACGACTTAGGGAACTTTTTAGTTGAAAGATGCACAACGTCCGCTTTGGTGAAGTGTTTGTCAAATCAGAAGAGAGCCGTGATTGTCTCGCCAGAGCTTTACGATGTTCTCAACAAAATGTAAAAAAACGAAGAGGAGAACAGCTCGGGGGAAGTTGAGGTTATGCGAGCTTTTTTTTGGGGAACGCACGTATTTTCGATTTGCGACGGAAGAAACTTGTGAAATCGCTGAAAATCTGCCGTTTGCGATCATTGGCTGCACTCAAGTGCCATTTGCAGCGCGATTAATTTGTCTTATGAACCAAGGACATGGCTTACTAGATCGCTTCCTGTTCTGGTTTCCAGTTTGCCTTTGACCTTAACCAGAAGAATCTGCAGCTGCTAGCTGTGCTACGAGAAATCCTGCTAAAATCTTTTACTGACGTTTTTCTGGAAATGTTTGAAGTACAGCTAAATAGAAAAGAGTTCACATTGAACGACGCTGCACAGAAAATGATCGATTCCTTACAATCTGAATTCATAAACGAGCTGAATGAAGCAATTGTCGAGGGTCTTCTTTGTCCGAAGTCCAAGAGGGTGGACTTAGTACAAAGAGTGGCTGTTTGTCTACATGTATTTACGCACGTTATTTCGCATCTTATTCGAGGACGGAAACCGAGAGCACCGGCGAAGCAAATAAATGTCGATATCGAGCAGAAATCTGTTTTTCTTTTGGAGTACATGGATTCTCAAAAACAAATTATAATTGGGGTGAGTAGGTACAATATATTGTGGTAATTGTTGTTCTGAAATCAGTTATATTAGCCGTTGAGGATTAAGTTTATTCGAATAGGGTTTGGATTAGGGTTGTGGGTCAGCGTTGTGGTTGAGGGCAGAATTTAGGGTTAGGATTTGGGTTAGGACTTGGGGGTTAGGGTTAAGGTTAGGGTTCCCCTTATGGTCCGGGTTAGGGTCTCGTTTGAAAAATGGGTTGTGTGGTTTGTGTTTCCACGTTGTGGGAAGTGCGGGAAAGCGATGGTGGAAGCACTGGTGAGGATAGGGGGGCAGTGTTTGGTGGATCCGGGGGATGAAGAGGGGTAGTGGTGTATTGTTTGGACTGTTGCAAATGGCGGCCGGTTTAATGACGTGTTGTGTATTCGAAATATACAAGTAATATGATTACGAGTTCCCTTTGGAAAACATTTGGAGTGATATTTCAACTCATGTGTGTGTTTTTGTTTCAAGGCGGATTGTGGAATTGTATCAAGGTTGTGATTGAAAAGAGTGAACGTGTGTTATATTTACAACAATGCTCGGTGAGCGAATCAAATGAATTATTTACATGATATTGCTGTGTGATGGTGGTTGAATAATGAATATTGTAACTATTTGTGGAACTGTATGTTTATGGCCGACATCGTATGGTTTGATTGTCTGCCATCTATGCCATTAATGAATGTATTTTTTATACATATTTTTTTGTACGTATTTCTTGTACATATTGTTTGCTTATGTGATCTTAAATGTTTATTCATGACAAGGTTGTGTTGTTTGAGGGGTCCAGATTTGTCAACATGGCTGCAGGTGGTTTGTAGTTTGGTGAATGACTCCAATGTGGTCTCCATGGGTGTGCTCTTTCGATTTGTTGGTTGTCCCTTGATGGAGCTGGTTCTGTGAGTTTTGCCTGGGTGGTGGAGATTTTGGTCTTTGGTCAGAGGTAATTTGGGATGGCCCATTGGTTTAATTGATGGGGTGAGGTAATGTGTGGTACTATCCGGGGTTGGGTGGTGTGTTGTGGTATTGTGACTTAATGGTTAGATGTGTTTGGTGCGCACAAAATGTTCCTTTAGGTTTTTGTGTGTTTGATAAGCCACAACGGGATGATTTGGCCATATTTGGGATAGAGTGGGGTCATTTTGGATGTATTGCCAGTGTTGTAGGAGAATGTGGCGTAGTGGTTTTAGGTCTGGGTTGTATGGTATGACAAATGGGAGTGTGCGTGTGTGGTTGGTGGAAGTGGTTTTTGAGAGTAGTTGTGATTGAGTGAATGTGGCAGCCTTGTTAATGTGTGGTAGGATATCCTTGTCATGATAGCCCCTTCCTATGAGGGCTACTCTTAGATTCTGAGCTTTCTGATGAAACTCTTCATCTTTAGTGATAATCCTCCTGTATCTTAACATTTGGCTGTAGATGAGGCCCTTTTTGCAGGGGTTTGGGTGGTGTGAATTGTTATGTAGGAGAAGCATGCGATCGGTTGGTTTGATGTATAGGGTGGTTTCGAGGGTGTTTTGAGAAGTTATGTATACTGTTGTGTCAAGGAAGTTGACACTTTGTGGAGTGTGTCACCTCGAATTTGATGGTTGGGTGAAATGTATTTAGATGTGTGGTGAATGTTTTGAATGCATCCTCCCCATGTGTCCAAAGTAGAAATATGTCATCAATGTATTTTTTCCACAGGAGAGGATGTTGGTGGTTTGGTGAAGATGAAAGTAAGGAGTCCTCCAATGCACCCATGAAGATGTTGGCAAATGAGGGTGCCATTTTGGTGCCCATGGCAGTACTATGTTTTTGGAGGTAAAGTTTGTTTTTGAAGGTGAAGTAATTTTCCTTGAGTATGTATTCAAGGAACTGATGTATGACTTTGCGGAGAGGCCACATACGCCCATGTTTGGAATCTAATGCTTCAAGAGTAGCATTTATTCCTTCATTATGTGGGATGTTTGTGTATAAGGATTTGACATCAATGGTGGCTGTGATCGTATTTGGTGGTAATGGTGTTTCAATGCTAAAAATGATTTGTAGGAAATGATTTGTGTCTTTTATGTAGGATGGCAGAGAGGTGCAGAATGGTTGTAAATGTGGTCAATGAATGAGGAAAGCTTGTCTGTTGGTGAATCACATCCGGATATGATTGGTCTGCCTGGATTTCCAGGTTTGTGTATTTTTGGTAGTAGGTAGAAGATAGGTATGCGGGGGGGTGTGGGTGGTAACAGGTATGTCATGGTTTTGTAGTCAATGTCTCCATATTTAAAGAGATCTTTGACATACTGTGTGATTTTTGTGGTTCGTGTTGTGATGACTGATATTGGAGTGGCCTGTATGTGTTGGTAATATTTTTTGTCATTGAGTTGAGAGAGGGCTTCTTTTTCATAGTCGAGAGTAGACCATATAACGATAGCTCCCCCTTTGTCTGCTGGTTTGATGACATATTTTTGATTGTGAATGTTATGTGAAGCGAGGAAGTTTGTTTCTTCCTCAGTGAGGTTTGTGATGTGTTCTGTTGATGTTCCATGTTTGAAGGTGAGGTTGATGGATTCTGCTACTGAGCAGATGTATGAGATGAGGTTAGGGTTATCTGGGAGTGGTGGTTGCCAAGTGATGGTAGTTTTGAGGGGATTTGGTTGTTCGTTGGGGAAATTTCGAAAATAGTAATGTATGTACATGGAACGTCTGAATTGTTTAAAGGCGTTGGTGATTGTTTTTAGACTGGTATTGTCTGGTGTGGGTATGAATTTCAAGCCCTTTGTGAGCAAGGATTTGAGTGGTGGTGTGAGTGTCTGGTTTGTCAGGTTGACTATGAGATTGTTGTTGGTGTGATTTGTGATTTGGTCCCGATAATGTTTTTTATCGTGGTTTTTGTGGGTGGCTTTCCGTCGAGTGGTGTCATGAATGAATGCTTTTATGGCTTTTCTTTCATGAACATGTTGTATATGGTGGGGAACTGTGTCTGTTTCCCCACCAGGCGTTTGCGGATGGTTGCTGTTAATGTCTCGTTGGACATTGGTGGGTGGGTGGTGTGGATTTAGTGCGTTTGTATGGTGGTTGAAGGGTGGATTTGTGGCGGCTTTTATTTTTTTTGTATTTTTGTTTATGTTTTTGGAGGTGCTGGCAATGTCAAGGATGGTGGTGGAGACGTCTTTTGTGTATGTGTTTTGGACAGATTTGGAGAGTGTGGCTATGCGTTCTCCAATTTTTTCCAATTGTTGAGTGTGGTGCTGGTGTAGTATAGAGGTGAGTTGTGTTTGGCAGTTTTGGATGTGGTTGTCCCATGCTTGTTGGTGTTCTGGGGACAACTGAGTCCAGGGTTGTAATTTGATGGTTAAACCAGTAGGTGTTGTGTGGTGATTTATGTGTTTGTTGAGGATGGTTTGTTGGCGTTGATGGTATAAGTGGGTTTTGTGGAGTTCAACCAGTTGGTTGAAGGTGGTGGATGGTGTGTGACTGAAATTGGTGGGAATTGATGAAGTGGATGGTTGATGTGGGGCTAGGATGGTGGGGCTATAGGTGTTGGGAGAGGAGGTGTTTATTGAGGTTGGGAGAGGCATGTTAGGGGATGTGGGTGGGTGGGTGTTGGCTGTGGGAGGGTCGGTTGAGGTTGGAGTGCCTGGAGATGTGGTTGGTGTTTGGGAGGATATAGTGGTTTGGGTTATATTGAACGTTGGGTAGTTGGGTTGTGGTTGTGCCAGGTGCTTTGGGGAGACTGGTGAATCTTGGGTGGTTGTCTGGATATTGGGGTGGGTTGGGGAACTGAGGAATTCATCTATCTCATGGTCAGATAAGGCGAGTAGGGTAGCCAGATCCCCCCCGTCAGTGTCTAAGTGGTTAATTTCCATCTTATTTGTCTTTCAAAAAAATTTGCTAGATATGGATGGGGTGAAAAAATTGTTGAGAGTGTGGTTTTTATTAGTGGTGTGGTTGTTATTGTGTGTCTAGTTTTTAGTCAATATTTTATTTTATATGTAGTTCACACTGCATTTTGCATATTGCTCTTTGGTTCATTAATTATTCTCATGAATAATTTAACTTATTCCAATACATGCTGCTATTATAAAACATTCCAACTAACCTCCATTCGCAGCCAAATTCCTCGCGCAGATATAGTAAAATTGTCTCGTTTGTTTTAATCTTTTTAACCATGTCCAAAATACGTAAGTACATCTCTGTTAATATAACAATAACGCTCATCTATGTAGTGTTTAATAAATGTATATTAATCAATATAAAAATAACACGCAACTTTACCTCTTGTGACATCACGAGGGAGTATAACATGATTATTAACATCTTCGTTGTTTGGTTGATTTGCTTCCATTGCGTCCGCCATGTTTGATAAATACGCGGGAAGCCTGGGGCGGATTTGAGCCTTCTCGGCTAAGTGCGTTCGGCGAAAAAATTATTTTTATTTTCGTGAAACTCCATTTCACTTTTACTTTCGCCAAATCACATTTTACTTTTTATTTCGCCAAACTCCATTTTATTTTAGCTTTCGCCAACGTGCTTTTTCGATATGCTTTCGCCAAACGCTGTTTTACTTTCGCTAAACGCTACTTTAGTCTATACTTTCGCCAAACGCTATTTTATTTTCGCCAAACGCTATTTTACTTTCGCCAAACGTTATTTTATTTTCGCCAAACGCTATTTTACTTTCGCCAAACGCTATTATACTTTCGTCAAATGCTATTCTATTTTCGCCAAGCGCTGCTTTACTTTCGCCAAACGTTGTTTTATTTTCGCCAAAGGCTGTTTTTCTTTCGAGGGGTGACCCTCCTCGGCTTCCATAGATTGTCAATTTACTTTACGGATCGTATAACTATTTCACGATCCGTACCGACCATAATAGCTTATCTATGGTGGCCCATTCGGTGGCTCATAAAAAAAATAGGAAATATTAATGAAGTGCATTTATAATTCATATTAAAAATTATTCATTACCAAAAAAATAGTATTTTAAATAAAACAATATAAAGCAAATCGTAAAAATTTTAAAAACAATTGAAATAAAATATTTTATTATTTTTATTTTATTTTTTATTATACCATTTAAATTTAAAAATCATTTGTAAATGAAATTTGAAATCCAAATGTTGTTCAAAAGCCCATTGGGCTCATACACAGCCAAAAATTGATCAGGTTGTCACATCAGTGGTGAACAATGTTGTGCTGCACCCTGCAAACAGTATTGTTAACAATGTTGTTGAAGCTTGTTGAATCATCAATATTGATGCAATGCTGTTGTAACAAGTTGCAACAACATTGGTGATTCAACAAGCTTTAACAACATTGTTAACAAAACTGTTCACAGGGTGCAGCACAACATTGTTCACTCCTGTTTTTAACAACTTGCATCAACATGATGATTTTTACGCGTGTAGGCTGCAATTAACTGGGTCAGCGGTAGTCATTCACCTCATTACTTTATGTAAGCAACATTGTAGTGTAAGACAAGATGGCAGAACGTGTGCGAAATTCTGAGTGGAAAGAGGATGAAGTTCTGCAGAATGACTTGAAAAAATATGTCTTAGGCAATTTAAAGAGAAACGAAATATTGGATTTCGTCTCACGAGACTACCCACAGTATGCTTGGCCATGCAAAGAAAAATTAGGGAGCAACATCAGTTGCCTGTTCCACGTAATTTGGTGTATGATGTGATGACAATGGTTGATCCAGAGGGGTTACAACGGAGAGGAATTGTGGGCAAAAACAAAAGAAGAAGAGAGGGTACTGGGACATTCACTTCCTTGGTATGCGCTATACACTAGACTTTGTAATTTGTTGTGAAAACGTTTGACAGAAAAAAAAATACGTTCTAAGTGAGGATGCCAGTTATGGTAGACTGTGTAGCATACATTTCATGTTCAGGTGGATAGATATTATATTGGTTGCTCAAAAATTATGACAAAATTGCCTTAGGATGTTTGCTGATTTTATAGGTTAGCAACTTTGATATGTAGTCAAATTCTAAATTCACTTTTCCTAGGGTCCAAATCACACACACTCAGGTGATGGATATGATAAGCTGATGGGTTTCATGAATTCTACATTTCCTCTTGCAGTCTATGGACTGCAGGATGTTTTCAGTGGCTTCATTTTATACCTAAAACTATGGTCCAGCAACTCAAACCCTAAGCTTATTGGGCGTTGGTATCTGGAACATTTGTACAAAACAAAAAGTAAGAATGCAAAACATAATATCTGTATGCTTCGGTGGTAGACTTGCCTACCTTTTATAAGCATTGTTTGCAAATTGTGACCAGAGGCTTGGTTGACCTCAAATTACTTGACCACCTGCCCCAGTTATATTTTGTAAAGTGTATATTTTTTGCTTATAGAAATCAGTAGGTACCTTCGAGTTGATAAGGGTACAGAAACTGGGGACATGGCCATGATTCATGCTTTTGTGAGGAAAAGTTTAGAAGTTAACAGTGAAGACGAGGAAGAAAAACGAAGCGGCAGTAAGCGTAAAGTATGGACCTTCTACCAGTAACAAGGTATGAGAGTTAGTTTGATTTGTTATTTATTGGATTAGAAAATAATTATGACATTCATTCATGTTATCCTCAATGTTGATGTATACCTTAAATACCTTTGTGTATTATAGTCTAATGGCCTTGTTAGTCCATAGGACATTTAAACAGTATTCTATGACTACACACTTGCAATCTAAATTGCAAGTAGCAGGTCTTTATCTTGTTGAACATATTCTCATTTTACTTTAATTTGCTATTCAGTTAAAGGTAATATGGTAATATGTTACACATTTGAATGCATTCATGATCATGAATATTGTAAAAACCCATAAGTGAGAATACACATATGTTTCCTAGAGTCAGCCTAAACAGGTTCTTGTTTAAATGATAGTTATCACAATTTGAGGCGAACAGATTCTTAATGTTTAGGTTCGTACCTGTGGGTTTTTACTGTGCTATGCAACTTAAAATGAGCTGATATTTGACTTGTTTAACTATATACACATGTATGCAGACTTCTTATATTCACTTGAAGTAGTTGGTATTACACTACAACAGCCTAATTTTTTTATGATAGATTGAAAGATGGTGGAGAGAGTTACATGAGCTAGACTAAAAGATTACAGCACCTTCTAATGTTAGTTAATATCAACTAAACGTTCAGGTATGGTGGTGAGTGATGAAACATTGGATGAAGTTTCAGAAATTTCAGGCGTAATGGCAATTGGAGTTGATTATCTTCCAAGAAATGTAAGGGATGAATGTGAAAGCATTATTCCACATATAAAGGATGTTAAACCTGCTGATGCTGCAGATGCATACCTCTTTCTTAAGGCACATTATGGACATACCCACTAAAACCAGATTTTGTCTGGGAAATTATTGATTAAAATTTTTCACTCCATGTACAATATTTATAAAATTCTATTTATCCAATATGCTTATTTGTCTTTTAACTAGTGCTTGAATGTAATTTTTTTTAAAAACTTTAACAACTAGAAAGGTTTTGAAGTATAAAAACTTTGCATATGCAATCACTCATATTGTAAATCATTAAACTGTCTACTCTAAATATTCAATTTTGTTTGTTCATAATGTTCTTTAGAGTCTTTAACATGAAACCAACTATAAATTAATCGTCTACAAAAAACTCATCTTGCTGGAGGCCCATCATGTTGCAAAACATCATGTGCTACATTTGTGCCTTACAAGGAAAGCATCAATGCCAACAGTTGAGCAATTGCCACAGCAAAAAAGAATTTCATTGCTCCCTTCATCTTTCACATTTGTTGTTGCAATTTCTGGGTCAAATAATTTGTACCCCATTCCCTGGATGTCAAGGGATTTTTTTTCAAGTGATCTTCTGAATCACCTGGGAAAAGAGTTGTGAGCCCATTGTTGTTGATAATCTTTGAGAATGATCCAGGTATAAATTTCTCGATTGTTGCTGGCTGGCCATCCACTTTAGTGAAGTAGCAATGGTTGAAAGTAAAGCACTCACCAAATTTAGATGGGGCATGTGCTTGAAACCTTTGAGCAACATGCCTGGCAACAGAATGCATCTGAACTTGCTTGCAACAATGATCCTCTGCATTTGACTCCATAACTCCAATGATTGCTTCCAATGCGTTGTCATTGTAGAATTTTACCACCCAATTAGTCCCATGCTTTTCACCATTTGAAACAGTAGCATGGTAAGCATCCAGATGCAAAACCCACCAGATGCAATTATACTTGTTTGACATAAGCAATTGCCTCAAAATCATTCGTCCACTTCTGAGTTCCCACATCATATGCTTCAAATGTTAATGTCACCTTGTTTTTTTCTTTTGGTTTTACCAATTTCCCAGCTCTCAGTAATGTTGCAATCGATACAGAGGTGGGAAACTTTGTTTCCACCTTTTCAGCACTGCTCCCAAGCAAAGAATGTGTGGCTGGTGATGACCTGCTACTGTAATTTTGGGTGTTAGGTCTTCTCGATGCAAAATTATGAAGGTTGACACTAGAATACAACTGAACCATCTTCTTTACCAACAACAAATCGCACTAAATACACCTAAAATTAATGTGAAGGCAATTTAAATTAATGTATAGATCTTGGAGGTCAGCAGCAGTATTGGAATATATGAAAAGGATTGTAGACCTCTAGGACTTTGAATTTCTACTTATAATTTTGCGTTAATATTTAGACATTTAGACATTATCTTTCCTATGTGGAATCTGGTTGATGTTTGTTGCGGAGGGTCCTTTATTGGTCACCAAAACATCTCATTTTGTCGCTGGCAATGAGAAGTGGGATGCACAGGCCTTTTTTAGATTGACCAGAGTCAATTCTTCATATGGGAAATCGACAAACTCTCGAGGTTGAACTGGCTTGAAAGTTTGTTTATTGTCGGGTTCAGAGGCCAATCTTTGAACGATAATCTCGTGTGGAGCACTCGAACCTTTAGTTGTCCTTGCTGTTGCTGTTGCTGTTGCTGCTGCCCTTTTATTTCCCATCTGTTGTTTAAGACGATCCCAGGTGGCTTTGCTCTTATTATTCATGATTTTCCCCTCGATCACTGGACAGCGAATACTGAATATTAATGGTCTTATATGCTGTTATACTGAATACTGATAAATGGCCTTTTGGAGCAGTCGAAAAAGATGCGTATTGACAGCGCAATTTTGGTGCGATTAGCCGCGATTGGTGGTTTTACAATGTTGCTTACATAAAGTAATGAGGTGAATGACTACTGCTGACCCAGTTAATTGCAGGCTATGAGCCCAATGAGCTTTTGAACAACATTTCGATTTCAAATTTCATTTACAAATGTTTTTTAAATTTAAATGGTATAATAAAAAATAAAATAAAAATAATAAAATATTTTATTTCAATTGTTTTTAAAATTTTTATGATTTGCTTTATATTGTTTTATTTATTATAATATTTTTTTGGTAATGAATAATAATTTTTAATATGAATTATAAATGCACTTCATTAATTAATATTTCTTGTTATTTTTTGGCCACCGTAACTTATCCTTAATTTAACCATCTGTACGGATCGTACAATTATACCTTACGGGCCGTCAAACTATTTTACCATCTGTACGGATCGTACATAAGCCTTCACCAAATTCACAATCCGTATCAGTTTGACAGTATTGGACAACCATCAATTTGGGACATCATAAGAGCTATCAAATTTGGCCTTACATTTATGCAAGTTAACCCCCTAATATATTCCTTGCTAAAAATTAAAACAATTACTCACTTTCAATTGTATAAACAGGAATTTTTTGCATGCCATCTAGTCCTTTTATGTTGTTTACAAGTGCTTGGTTTAATGCCTCATTCACTGGATCCCTAAAACTAAATTGTACAATCTTGTTAGTCCATTTAAACAATTATGACCTTTGTTTACAGTACTGTACAAAAATATACTCATAACATATAATCAATCTACTTAGTACCTTTTCACAACATTCCATTTCTGTTCTGTGTTTTTAACTACTGAGTGAACATGTCTCTATAGAAATTTGTAAACAGTCACTACAAGATATATAAGTTGGTGGGAACTATATATATTAAAATATGAGTTCATGTGTTGGGCTCAATCATAGTATAAAAACATATATTTATAACAGTAAAAAATCCAATCAATGAAATGTGATATGATGATATTATGAAAAATTCAATTATGTGTTATGAAACCAGAACATGACTTGGTAAGATATGAGATTAATTAGGAATTTTGATATGCAATACTGGGTATATACATGTTTTACAGGATATGTTTTGCTGTTTTAATCTCAGTATTGAGAGATCAATACTGGGCAGTTTAAAACAGTGGAAAAACGATCACCTAACCACAGCAAAACTACAGTATGAATTTTCTCTATAATATCCATATAGCTTTTCAGTTTAGATATCCATAGATATCAGGGGTTTTTTGTTTTGGTTTCGGAAACATTCAGAAAGATAAGTGCATAAATAAGTGTGTTGTGGAGTATAGTTGAGTTTGTTGTCAAGCTTGCTGGTCATCCTGGCTTTATGTTCATTCACGATTAACCTATATTTTAGGTGATAACAACACATACAGTAATGCAAAATTTTATTTTATCATTTACTATACTACTTGCCAATTTAGTGAAGCTGTACTTACCTTTACAAATTATGGTACTTGGGCATTTTGTGTTTTCCTGTACTCTTTCTCCAGGTTTTTGTGCCGCTCTTGCTGTTTAATTATTGTTTCGTTCTGCTCAATTATCTTTCTCTGGTTTTCAAGAATCCTTCGCATCATTTCCTCCCTGCCATGGTGTCATTTGCTGGTCTTGCTTCCATTTTTTTATAATTAAATACCTCGCTTGTCAATCCAAAGTTGAAAAACCCTTAAAAATAAGTCTTTCTTCCTGCTTTTTTGCACCAAACTAGGTTTTTGATTGGTCAATGTGTTGTCGAATGTTCAACCAAAACATCTAATAAATCAACTCATATCCCCTATTGTCTCAATGTAACCATTCCTGTACTTGAAATCTTATGTGATATCGCCATAGCAACATATAAACTATAGTTTACATCAGGTTTGAACCTGAAAACGTTATTCTTGTTGCATAATTCCTGGACCTAGTTACCAAAATTAAATATTAACTCTTACCTTTCCCCTCTTGTTGACAAACTGCTTCTTTTGTGGAACGACAGGGTGAAACTGCAACATAATGGCTCCCCTTTTATTCCAGAAACATATAAGGCATGTTTATTGTGTGTTGCGTGTGATATACCAGCTAGTCGAAAAGTATGTGGCTTCACGGGACATAATTTTTCTCATAGTTGTAATAAATGTAACAAAATATTCATCACCTACTGATTATTCCGGTTTTGAAAGGTGCCCGTTACGAAATAGTGATGAACATCGACGGCAGGTGGAGGATACTCATTGTAAGACTACCCAGGAGGAACGAACAAAGTATGGCGTGAGGTATTCAGAGCTCCTTAGACTCCCCTACTTTGATTGCATTAGATTCATCGTAATCGATCCAATGCACAACCTATTTCTTGGTACTGCTAAGCATGTAATGGAAACATGGCTAGAAGCATCAATAATAACTCCCGCTGACTTGCAAAGAGTGCAGAAAAAGGTTGACGCGGTGCATGTCCCAACCAACATTGGTTGTATCCCGGGAAAAATATCGAAATCGTTTGCTGGTTTCACAGCTGACCAATGGAAGAATTGGGTTACAATATTTTCTCCGTACGCATTATATGACATTCTACCCGAGAAACACTACAGGTGTTGGCTGATTTTTGTTAGGGCTTGTAAATTAATTTGTACTCCTTTTGTTCCGCTGAGAGATATAGCATATGCTGATTCCCTTTTGCTGAAATTTTGTGGCGATTATGAGAAGTTGTATGGGAAACTATGTGTAACCCCAAACATGCACCTATTAGGCTATTTAGTTTTGAATGCTATAATGGGATATTGGGTGATTATTTTAGAAATAATAAGTCTGTCAAGCTTCAAATGATGCGGACGTTTTTAAAGGATCACACTGTCAGCAATTTGGTGTTCTCTCTGAGTTTAGGGATCAATTGCAACCATTATTGGATAATGCTAAGAGTCGAAACAATTCGAGCCTGTTACTTGTCAATCATGAGGTGGTATTGAAGTTACTGAAGTTAGCGGATGGTGTAGTTGACATTTACAACGAACTGTGGTTTAATGTTTCAAGCTTTTCTTTTTGAAAACAAAAAGGGATTTCTGTGACTTCCTAGTTTCTGAACCATGACTCATAGAACTACAATCAAACTTCGACTTTAGGTAAGTCTCATTTAATTTCTAAATTCTATTTCGTCATTGTCTACGTCACTAGGAAGTCACATGAGACTTTAAGGCGATGTTGGCATGAGCCACAATCATACTAGTAACAGAATGCGTCATTTAATCATGATAGTATATTTACATGTACTCAGTCTGACTAATAACCATGACAAGATTTGCTCCAAAGATTCTTCTCGGTGTGATTAGTTGTTTTCAAAAGAAATTAGCCAGAAATAGCAGAATATATGAATATGGTCCCCCTCGATTAACATTCGATTGACGCCAATGGTTTGGGTCAATTGCAAATAGAGGTTTAAACTTTTAACAATACACAGGCTTGGGTCGCTAGGATAAGCCAGAAACTCCTGGCGTCCCCAGTGTTTGCCAGGTTTAGACATTTTTAAAAGTTGATCCACATGGAAGATATATATTTATTTTCTTCACGATCCATGCTTGTTATACTTATACATCAATTAAGTCATCTTCTTTCAAGCGACCTACTGCACTCCATCAGTGTCTCCATGATATCGTTAGCCGTAAGATTTTTTAAAAGTTATCGGGTCGCCAACGTATATATGAGAATCATGCTACTAAATTTGGAAGGCCGAGTGTAGTATAGTAACACTATGATTATAGCAACAGTATTGGTACTACTATAACACTATGAATTGCTATCACACTTCTTATCGTGAATTTGCTCTACCTGTTGCTGGTTCTTTCGTCGCAATGTTCGGTTGGAAATTAAACTTTAATAATCAGTCGAGTTTTCTTCTTCTTCATCTTTTACGAAAAGCAATGTTTATTCCTTCCAGTGCCACTGCATAAAGAATGATATCACACTTGTCAAAAATTAGCACAAAAATATTTACCCTGAAACGGGTCTATTATTTACCAGTGCGAATATGTTTGTTTTTATCTATTTAAGAAATCCACAACATGACTGAACAGCCCGCATGGTCCAATATATAACAAGGAAATTGACATTTGCTTTGGAATGATCATGACTGTCTTAATTTTCATCATTGCATGTGGTAACTTTAATTCCTAGATACCGCATATAGAATTCTCTTACACTCGTGATCAGTGGTATGCCAAGCCAAGAGATGGTTAATTTATAGGTTAAACTGTTTTATTTCCTTTCACAGCAACTAGTGATACAGTCAACCAGTGACGAGAAAAGATTGATGGATACGCTATATTTTAAAAGCTGTTGTATAAAATCAAATTTTGAGGGATCTCGAGTTATTTTCTGTTCATACGCGATTCGCTAATATATGTCTATACGTGATTATATATATGATTATGTTTATAGGTGAGTATTCTGTTACTGTTAATGATACTGTTACTGTTACTGATATAAATGTTACTTATATAATATTGTGAAACATCTTTAAAATAGGATAAAGTTTATTGATCTTACTCTAAAGCCGCATTTACACTAGAGGCCTTGATCTGGCCTGGAACATGTTCACAGTACTGTCTTTCTTGTTAATAATTGACAAAATTTCGAACCAAATGGAAAATGCGCCTAAAAATACTATAGTATTACCACTTATTAAGTTGAAAATAGATCAGAACTAATTAAAAGCCATTCACATCACAAAAATCGTGCTCCAGGGCAGGTCCAGGCCTGTTAGTCTGTTTTCAGCATTAAAAAAGCGAAGTGCATATATATTGCCTTAAAAAAGTTTGGCCATGTGTATATATAGATTGTTGAACATATCCTCGTAATTACTGGACAAAATTTGTATTTAACTACCGCCATTCAATTGAAAGGTAGTCAAGCTTTTTATATATTACATTCATAGGTATACTTCAGTTAGAATTGTCGTGGACAATTCCAAAATATAAGCACGAAGCGAATGATATGAATATTGCTTTATAATTAACACATATCATTGTATATTTCTGAAGCGCCCTTAAATTTGCCAGCTCGTACAACCTTTCGCAAATTTCTTGCAAAGTTGTAATTAACTTTGCAATGAAAATTTATATTAGACAACCTATTTGCAAAATTCAGTGCAAAAATTACCTTTAATGCAAATTTGCTATCGTGCAAATCTTGCGAACAAGTAGTTTGCACGTGTCTAAACGATTTGCAAACCAAACTCAAATTGAAAGGCTTGTCATATATGCAGTCATATATGCACACATGCGAACCCCTGGCAAATTTTGTTATAAATTAATGACAAATTGCATGCGTGCACAACCCAAGCCAAATTTGGTTATAAATTTACTGCAAATTTGCACGCATGGCAATTTAGTGCAAATCTAGATCCAAATTTGCATGCGAGCAAACTGGTATGCAAAATTGCTGCAAATCGGAAGGTTGCATTTTACAAAAATACATGCGTGCAAAATTGAAGTAAACCTAGTCTTTTGATTTGCAACTAGTTTGAGTTGCATGTAAATTTATGCCAAATTGAACTTTTCGCCCTGTGTTAGATATAGCTGGTCCTATTTGCAGTATGTGTAAAATAAAGACATTCGTTCAAGATGGTGGACTATCAACAGCCCCGACAATATTCATTATTCAAACCTAAATACTTTACAAATATACTCACCCGGGAGGGCAGAGTATGCTTATGCTAATTATATCACATCTTTCCCTTTTTAATAATAGCCTAAATTCTAAATAAATTAAAGTTCAAGTTACTAAGACAAAATGTTAAATGTTCTAGATAAACTAAAGTCGAATATAAACGTAAGAATATAAGTTCATTAAACTTATAAAAATAACTAAAATTAATGTCAAATAATGTTTCTAACTTTACCACCCAAATCGTTTGGGTTTCACCACTAATCGACCACTTCTGGTAACGTACGGGCTGGTGGTCTTGGCAGGTGGTCCAGGTGGTGGGGATATTTCTGGTAAGGGTAAGGGATCTGGATTCACGGTCGATGAAGCAGTGGATTGGTCAGAACCAACGGACGGTGAAACTGCATTCTCGGGAGATGACATTTCTTTATCAACTGCCGGAGCTATAGTTTGGTCGTCACTGTCAGATCCAAGGGCTGGTCCAACTCGCGAATGCTGTCGATTGCGGCGATACTTTCTTCCATCATCCGTTTGCACTATATATGATCTTGGCGTATGGTGATGCCCCAGTACCGTCACTGGTTTCCATTCTCTGGAATACGTCCACCGTTCTAACCGGACTTTAGCTCCAGGCTGTAGTTCTTTCAGCTCCTTACTTGCATGCTTGTTGTAATACTTTTTCTGGTCTTCTTTAGTCTTCATTAAATATTCGGAAATACGTTGTGGGCTGGTGTTAGCAGGTTGAAGTAACCCTTCCATCACAGGCAGGTTGTTTCGCAGTCGACGTCGCATAAGTAGTTGAGCAGGAGACAGTTCAATGTTAGGTAACGGCGTTGTCCGATAGTGAAGTAGGGCTAAGTACTTATCATTATTTTTCCGCCACAAATTCTTAATAGGAATTAATTTGGATGGCTCTTTCTGCTTCTCCATTTGCTCTTGGAAAGTGTGGTGAGCTGGTGGTATGTTTAAAACCATACTCTTTTGCAAATTCTTGGAACTCACGACTACTGTATTGGGGCCCATTATCAGAAATGACCTCGGCTGGAATTCCATGGACACCAAATTGGCGTTTGAGCTCGTCTACGACAGCACTACTTCTTGTAGATTCCATCTTGGTGACCTCTGGAAACTTACTGCGGTAACACACAGAAACCAAAAAATGTTCTCCCAGAAATTCAAACAGATCGGTTCCTATCTTTTCCCATGGAAACTTTGGAGGAACGGTTGGTTTCAAAGGCTCTGAAGGCTGCTTCTTCGCATAATCGGCACACACGCTACAATTGGTAACCATTTCTTCAATCTGTACTGACATGCCAGGCCAAAATAATACATCTCTGGCTCTTTGTCTACATTTGACTATCCCCAGATGACTCTTGTGAATTTGACGAAGCATATCTGGTCTAAGAACTCTTGGCACGATTAGGCGTGTTCCTTTGAAGAGCAACCCATCTGCTGTTACAACTTCATCTCTGAATGTCCAGTAAGGTCTGGCTGCGACAGGAACTTGTTGTTTCGTGTCCGGCCAACCACTCTTCACTAACATAATGACGGCTTGTAGTTCCGGATCGGTTTTGGTTTCCTTCTGGAATTCCTCATATCGCTTGTCCGAAACTGCAAGAACCATATGAACTTCCTGGAATTCTGCATAATTTTCCTGTTCGTTATTTGGCAAAGATGCTCGACTCAGAGTGTCAGCCAATACTTGTTTACAGCCAGGAACATAACGGATCTCCACGTCGTATCCACGCACGTTAAGAATCATCTTCTGAAGTCGCAATGGAACCTGCGACAATGGCTTGCTGCTGATGGCTTGTAGTGGTTTATGGTCTGTCTCGACAATCACACTTCTGCCATATATATACTGATGGAACTTACAACAAGCGAAGACTACTGCAAGCATTTCGGCTTCAATGGCAGCATATTTGCTCTCAGTGTCCATAAGAGCTCGAGAAGCATAACACACAGGCTTTCCCTCTTGTAGTAACACTGCTCCTAATCCTTTGCCACTTGCATCACACTGGTTAGTTACCGGTTTGGTGACATCATAATACTGTAGGACTGGTGATTGTGAGACAAGTTCCTTGATCTTCTCAAAGCTTATTTGCTGTGGTCGATCCCAGTGAAACAGTACGTTGGCTTTCTCAAGTTCTCTCAGGGGTGCATCCACCTTGGATAACCCAGGAATATATCGACTTAGGAATTGCACAAATCCAAGAAACCGTTTGACGTCTTCTTTGTTATTTGGCGTTGGCATTTCTCAAATAGCTTCAACTTTCCGAGGATCCATCTTCAAGCCTCCTGCTGTGAGGAGATGCCCTACATAAGGCACTTCTCTTTGGCGAATCTTACATTTTTCTCGATTGAGCTTTAACCCTTGCGTCGATGCTCGCTCCAAGAATTTGTTCAATCGTTCATCATGCGTTGTTTCATCCCCGGCGACGATTACATCATCCATAATAACCTCCACACCGTCTAAATCTTCAACCATTCTATCCATGGTTCTCTGGAAGATCTCTGGGGTACATTTTACCCCAAAAGGTAGCCTTGTAAATCTGTACCGTCCTATTGGTGTGTTGAAGGTACAAAGGAGTGAAGACTCTTCATCCAGCTTCAGTTGCCAGAAACCATTCTTCGCATCCAATATGCTAAAGATATTAGCACCTTCGAGACGACTGGCGACTTCATCCACAGTCTTCGTCGGATGGTGGGACCTTTTCATGGCGGCATTCAAATCCCTCGGATCAATACACAGTCTCACTGCACCATTAGGCTTTTGAACCACGACCATCAAGTTAACCCAATCTGTCGCTTCTTCCTGTCGCACAATCACACCAAGTCTTTCCATTCTTTTAAGCTCTTCGATAACTTTTTCTCTCTGTGGAATGGGTACTTTTCTTGGAGCATGAACAGCTCTGGGTAGTCATCCAATTCAACTTTCTCTGGTGCTGCTTTTTGACTTACAACTTGGTAAACTCTCTTCAGCAAACCAAGTTTGACACAGGTGTTTCCACTAAGGACAGATGTGTGTAACTGTACGTTGTTAACTGGTTTGGCTCGGCAAACCTTTGCGTAGTGTTACGAGCGCGGTCCTATAAACTTTGATAATACTCGCTTTTGGTTCTGTTTCTACTCGCAACAAACACAGTGTGAATCAATTAGATTTATATAGTTATTTATTCCTTAACTTTCCAATAACGGTAATTAACGTCTCTATAAGATTATGACTTTAAGAAGATAATATATCTTTAAACGTTTGACTTATCTCTGTCTGAACACAACTCCACAAAGCCTTGTCTTCAACTTTAACTCCAATTCTCTTTGTTTAGTGCTTCTGCTTTTACAATATAATATTTAGGCACTGAGGCCTTACGAAGAATGCTGTACGCATTTCTCTGCCCGTGGTTGGTTGTGCTCAGACTTTATACGCTTGGCTACCCTAAAACTATAAGTCATTTCCCGTACGCAATTCAGTGCGTTGTAGCACATGCATGCTATCGTGGTTTGTGGTATAAGGTGTGGATAGCTATTTGCTTACTCATGCATGTAACTATTTGCTTACTCATGCATGGAAGTCTAACTGAAGAGGATGCTATATGGTTATATGATTATATTATTATATAAATTGTTATAAGATGATATATAGTGATTATACGTAATAGTAGTGATTCATCTTTTGGCATCGTCTGCACTGTTGACCCATTGCTGGGTATTTCTGGTGACTTTTATCGAAACCACATCTTCCACACCTATCCTTCAACATGCTGTCCACTTACGCATTCGGGTTTTCTCGCTCTGTCTGCCGTTTATTTGAATATCGACGATTTCGAGGGTCCCGCTGACTATACTGTTCCTGTTTAATGGCATTAATGCTGGGGTCTTCCTCTTTCGTGAGCTTCTTTAAACTAGCTAAATTGGTTTCATGGCTTCGTCCGATTTCAATAGCCTTTTCTAATGTCAAAGTATCAGCCAAATCGATACACTTCTCACAAACCTTCATATGTTTACAACTAAACACGATCGCATCACGAACCATACGTTCCTCGTCTCTATAACCACAATCCTTTACCAAAATCCTGAGGTCTGTTACGAAGGACTCAAAACTCTCATTCTCTCCTTGACGTCTTTCATTGAATTTCAAAGCGGCCATAATATAGTTCTTACGTGGAGTACAATAGTCCTCGAATTTCTTTAATACAATGTCTAATTTCTTTGCATCGGCGGGTTCAGCAAATGTAAATCCTTCAAATACATCAAGTCCTTTATCGCCCACCCACAATTTAACATAACTGACTTTAACGCTATCCTCTTTATCGTGTAAAGGACCTTCAAAAATACACATTGCTTGCCTATAGAATCGACGCCATTCTTGATTTAAATCTTGTGCAACCCAAGACATTTCTGGGGTCTTAAATTTCGCCATTAGATACTGTGTTTTTTTTCGTTTACTGAACTATTATACTTAGAAAGAACTCTTCTTTCTATTTTCATATAGATTCAAGCACGATGGCTTGAATTCGGCACGGATTCATAAGGAACCTGACACCATGTAAAATAAAGACATTCCTTCAAGATGGTAGACTATCAACAGCCCCGACAATATTCATTATTCAAACCTAAATACTTTACAAATATACTCACCTGGGAGGGCAGAGTATGCTTATGCTAATTATATCACAGTATGTACGAGAATTTGTCGGCCATGTTCAATAAAATTGGCAGTGATGGTATTGTCCAGCTCGATAGGCCAAGTGTTAACTCCTTCCTATTGTGTGTCAAGCACACCTTGATGCTTCTGGGCAATGCCTCAGGTGTAGCGTTAACTGCAGAGAGTTGGTGTTAAATAAGATAAACCCCTTAATAGCCTCCATGAAAACCCCACATTGTACCACAGGTGTACCACCATCAGAACTATTATTTAATCTTGGCTGGTTCAAATCGTATCTTACCAATCGAAAACAACGAACTTCATGTGAGGGTGAACTGTCTATACTCGTCCTGTGACTTTTGGAGTCCCACAGGGCAGTATTTTAGGCCCATTACTGTTTTTGGTGTACATCAATGGATTATCCGATGTTGTTAAACACTCAGAAATCTCACTGTACGCTGATGATACAGTAATGTACTGTTTTTCAGATGATCCACACAAACTGGAAAATTGTCTAAATGAGGATCTCTGCAATGTAGCCGACTTACATTAAACCTAGAGAAGTTGAAATCCATGTTAATTGGAAGTAATAGAAAATTAACGAATATTTCTTCATTGACCCTATCAATACATGACAGTAACCTGAACTCAGTAAAAAATTTTATCTTCACATTATCTTCGGATTTTTCATGGACTAGTCATGTTGAATATGTAATATCAAAAGCAAATCAGCGACTTGGCCTTTACGGAGAATTAAGCATTTTTTGCCTTACCAGGGCCATTTGTTATTTTATAACAGTTTAGTGCTCCCACTTTTTGATTACGCTGACATCATGTGGGGAGATAAGAATAATATAATTATAATGAATGATTTTCAAATCTTACAAAACAAAGCAGCAAAGCTTATTTTAGATAAACCATTACACTCTTCTGCTACTGAGGCTCTTGTAAAACTGAAGTGGCCGAATTTGAAAGAACGCAGATTTTATCATCGATGCGCGTTCGTTTATAAATTTAAAAACCAATTAATAGATCATAATTTAAATCTGTTAACTAATGGAGACGTGCACCATTATAATACTAGAAACAGTGACCTTTTTAGACTTCCACGTGTTAGTAGAAATTGGGGAAAACAAAGAGTATGCTACCAAACCATCTATGACTGGAATTCCCTAGATAGAGAAACTAGAAATGCCGCCAGCCTTCAAATTTTTAAACGTAGAATATTTAGTAACTTCCTAAAATAATTTTTACCATTATGTATTTTAGATTTTGTATTATTTGTATTTAGTCATATATAGATTATTTAATCTCTTAGGACCTTTTTGAAAAACATTGTAAAATGAAAAAGTATCCTAATAAAAGATTATTATTATTATTATTATTAAAAGGAAAGATCCCAGTGATAACACGGAAGAAAGTCATTAATAGACACAAAGAAGCTCAAGACAACGAAAGAACAAAGAAGGAAAGAAAGAAAGAATACGCTGATCATAGAAGAAATGTAAAAAAGAGCGAGATACAAGTTGGTGATTATGTGTTAGTAAGACAGGAAAAGAAAAACAAACTAACAACGAATTTCAAACCAGAACGATACAAAGTTATTTCGTATTTTCTGCTTTCAGTGTATATTTTTGGTATAATTTTCATCAAAAAAGGATAAGAGTGTTCCTTTTTCTGTTCAACAAATGGAAAGGAGACATAAATTTGTGCTCTGTGTTTGACGTTGTGAATGGCTTAATTCACTTATCAGGGGAATGTTTTTTCTCATTCAGCTATTATTTTATAGCATCCAGGTAAGCCGGCTTTAATAACAATTTCAGTTTTTTGCCTTTGGACTCGAATATAAACTGATTACCAAAGGTTCTGAGCCATATAAATCCATACTTATGATACAAACAGCAAATATACTATTTTAGACCTTTGGTACATGTGCAATGTTATATACCCAAATTTATCATTTTTCTTGACTTAGGGACTTGGGGAAGCAATTAAATTCCTGGCAATGTCAACCTTTGAGTTTGGTCTATTTTGTTTTCATGATAGCAAAGAATGATGTAAATAGGTAAACCTTCCCCCAGTACGTCTACTAGATTCAAGCATTAATCAACATGATCTGACTGACAAATATGCTGAGTAGGTGCTGATACAAAGTAAAGTAATAACATTTTTGCTGCAAACAGTGTAAATTTCAAAAATGATTTTTGGCACTTCACTCGATGCACAAATATTCTAGAGGTTTAAAGGGTCTTAATCTCAAGTGGTATTATACACAGTGGGCGGATCTAGACTATATCAACTGTATCAAATAATACAGTCAGATTTTGCCGAAAATAATATTTTCTGACTGTAAGAATTCCTATATTAATATTTATAAATGCTTTTATTTCATCATTTTACATCGTTTGGAAATCGTTTTTTTCGCTTCACAAGCTGACAAGCGTTTATGGAGCAATTTTTGGCATTTCGCATTCGCCAGCAACGGTTCACTTCTACCTGCTAACAAGCCCGCTTTTTGGGAGTTTGCTTCTTCGTTCAACTCAATAACATAACTCAGAAAGACATTGTCGTAGCAGTTGAGATAAAAATAGAACATTTTTGATACAGTCAGCGGGGGGGTATAAGCTATATTTAGACCGTTCGACTGTATCAAACCAATCAGAATCGCGATCACTGATACAGTTTGATACAGTCAGATGCTGAGTCAGCTACATTGCTCTATTTGAACGATGTCCAACATTCCACACAAAAGGCGCAAGTCTCATTACAAGCAAACTAAGTCTATACGCAGTTTATCTGGCTATCATGGCATCACGCGCTCTGTTAGACAAGTTGAACTGTGCGCTCAATAAGCGAAATTCTTTGGCTGAGAAGGTCGAAGAGCTAACGAATATCAGACATTCATGCGAAATTATTTTTCTGTTGCTCAAAGGGGAATAAATCGCGAGATATATACATGTCAATTTGCGGAGCTACAGTTTCCCAAAAGCCAGCGATTGCGCTCTCATAACCATTATCTTGTCAGGTAACTACAAAGCTTTGTAAATATATTAATATCTTATTCGTTGTAATGATTTTGTGAAGTTAATTTGCATCATGAGTGGAAAATCTGGCTAAACTAATACCCATGTCTGATATGTATACAATAATAGCATCGCGTTCGGATCAATGCACGTGTTTATATTAAAGCCGCTATTATTAATATTTTCTTAAGGCTGATCTGCTAATAGAAATAGTACTAAAGTCGTTACTGTCGTTAGAAATTTGCCTGAATCATTTCCTAAGCTTTGTCCATCTAGTTGTAATAGCTATGAGTTTATGAAACGGAGTTTGCTCTAAAATTTTGACTGTGAAATATGAAATGCCCACAATGGGAAATATGATACCACTATGTCCCATGAATAACCTTAACATTATATAAGTCTAGTCAATGACTGCTGGGAGTAGAACTACCTTTAATTTACTGCAACTTCCAAATTTATCAATTTGATAAGAATATATAATCATAATCATCAATTTTTTTAGTACGCATTTTAAAGCCGGGAAAAAGGTGCTTTGCTAAGAAAAGCCAAAAATTTTGGTAAAAAATATATCTGGAAAAGTACGCTCAAATCGCGGGAAATAGCATCTCCGGGCTTCCAGTTTCAAAAATTTTTTCAGTCAGATTTTTGGCCAGATCCGCCCCTGCACACTTCAAATTCAAGCCAGGAACAGTTGACGAAAAAATGAGTCAACTATCAAACCTAAGCTTTTGCGATGCCGGTGCAATGCAAATTAAACCTCTAGAATATTCGTGCATTGAGTGAAGTGCCAAAAATCATTATTGATTTACCCTCACCTATTCACGGCGTTCCATCATATACACATTAACCATGCTTGCTCTTGTCAGCTACCTCTGTAGCTCAGTGGCGAGAGCATTGCACTGGCATTGCAAAAGCGTAGGTACGATTCCTGCCGGAGAGCCTATAGGTGACTCATTTTTCTGTCAACTGTTCCTGGCTTGAATTTGAAGTGTGTATAATACCACTCGAGATTAAGACGCTTTAAACCTCTAGAATATTTGTGCATCGAGTGAAGTGCCAAAAATCATTATTGAGATGTATTAAGTGTATTAATATCAAGTTGAAGTGATAAACAATATAAGTATATAATTTTCTTGTATGATTGCATGGCGACTTTAGTAATTATAATAACTTGTAGGTACACCACGTAAGTATTAAATACTGCAAAGCTTTCGGTCCGTTAACCCGGACCTTCATCAGTGCAATTACTTGAATACACGTTTGCGCGTCACTTAAATATCATGTTAGTCGTGATTAGTTTGCTCGCGCTATTAATTAAACGGTTTCATTTAATTAAGTTCTAATTAATGCGCGCGCCCTAGACAAGTATTTGACTAAGAGACACCGAAAAGAGCACGCCACGTACTATTAAGTGGCTTTCCCTCTTGGACGATAGTTTGATGTTTATAAATTTCAATAGATTCTCTCATTTTACGAGAGACAGTAAACTTATCGTTTGCTAAAATGGTAGCATCGTTCCATTTAATGCGATGATCATAAGTCCATGCATGGTGAGCTACTGCAGACTTATCCAGTTTACCTTTCTCGCAGTTCGTCTTATGTTCTTTAAGACGTATTGAGAGATTTCTACCGGTCTCTCCAATGTAAACCAAACCACATTCAATTAAATTCACATTAGAAATACAGAAAGATAACTCTATATCTTTCTTAGATATCTTATTTGATGTAAAAGAGAACGGGACTTTGGGCCATAAAGTTTATAGAAAACCAACACACACTGACAGATATCTGAATTATAGTTCATTTCACCATCCTAGCATTAAAAGATCAGTATGCAAAACATTAATCAACCGTGCCAAAACAATTTGTGATTCAAATAGCATTGACTCAGAGTTAAAGCATTTGAAGGATGTTCTGCACATGAATGGCTATCCTAAGAAATTCATAGAACATGCTATGAATGAACAGCAAAGACAGAGGCAAGACACGGAATATCTATCCTCTGTCTGTTTACCATATATTGGCCCAGCTTCATATAAAATCGTTAGGATTTTAAAAGAAGTTGGAATACAAGTTTACCATTCTAGCAATAACAAATTGTTTCGCGCTCTTTACACACACAAGGATGGCGTAGATGAACAACAGAAACCTGGTGTGTACCGCGTTCCATGTGAATGTGGTTTGGTTTACATTGGAGAGACCGGTAGAAATCTCTCAATACGTCTTAAAGAACATAAGACGAACTGCGAGAAAGGTAAACTGGATAAGTCTGCAGTAGCTCACCATGCATGGACTTATGATCATCGCATTAAATGGAACGATGCTACCATTTTAGCAAACGATAAGTTTACTGTCTCTCGTAAAATGAGAGAATCTATTGAAATTTATAAACATCAAACTATCGTCCAAGAGGGAAAGCCACTTAATAGTACGTGGCGTGCTCTTTTCGGTGTCTCTTAGTCAAATACTTGTCTAGGGCGCGCGCATTAATTAGAACTTAATTAAATGAAACCGTTTAATTAATAGCGCGAGCAAACTAATCACGACTAACATGATATTTAAGTGACGCGCAAACGTGTATTCAAGTAATTGCACTGATGAAGGTCCGGGTTAACGGACCGAAAGCTTTGCAGTATTTAATACTTACGTGGTGTACCTACAAGTTATTATAATTAATATAAGTATATATTCAATAATATGATAAAAAATATGCACAGCCTTTATACCTAAGACAGCTGCGTGGGAGGTCGTCTATACCGGTGTAGCGGTCTGAGATTGTCATCGTGCTGAAATTGTAAATAAGGTACTGCGCATGCTCTGTTGATCAATGCGCCCGCGATGAATATCGACCGTGCTCAGATTGTTTATTTCCAACACATGTTCTTCAGAATATACTGCGAAGTGAATTTCTAGTGAAAATTTCATTATTTTCTTAATCTTTTTTGTATTCTTTCAAAATTTATTGTGTGCAGAAGATATTCCTGGAGATTTTGCATTCTAAAGGTGAGTAGTTACAGCAAACATGCACTATTTACATAAACCGAATGAACCGATCATTAAATGTATATATGTGATGTTGCTACTCTGAGTCACCAACCGGGCAAGCTGAAAAATTAGCTTGACCACGGTGGGAATCGAACCTGCAACCTTTGGTTTGCTAGTCCATTGCTCTTCCAACTGAGCTACAAGGTCAAGACAAGGAATCGAACCCGCAACCTTTGGTTTGCTAGTCCAATGCTCTTCCAACTGAGCTACAAGGTCTTGACCTTGTAGCTCAGTTGGAAGAGCATTGGACTAGCAAACCAAAGGTTGCGGGTTCGATTCCCACCGTGGTCAAGCTAATTTTTCAGCTTGCCCGGTTGGTGACTCAGAGTAGCAACATCACATATATACATTTAATATACACACCTGAGTCTTTGCATTATCACTATGAACCGATCATATTTAATATGATATTATTAAAAACTAAACATTTATATTCAGTGATATATTAAGTTTACTATAATATATAGTTACTATTTTGAAACAGTTCATCATTAAAAAAAGCTTAATTATTATGTTACTTTTTATATTTGTCAGTTTGCTGTGCACGATGCCTGCTAACATTGGTGATTCAATCGATGTCGTAACGTTTGACAACACTTATGGCTCAGCTGAGCAGAACTTGCCTGAAACAAAAAGTCAAGCAGAACTGAGGAATGTAAGACTTACGATACATAAAAGTCAGTGTGAGAAGCTAATAGAGTACCTGCTGGATAAGAAGTGCAGACCTGAGTTGAGCAAGAAAGAAATAAGAAATATTAAGAATAAAGCTGCAACACACAAATTTGATTCAACAAGTAAGTGTCAAAGTCATCTATATGTAGTTTGTTTTCTAGTCTGTGCTGTTTATACTATTAACTAGCAATGCAAACATGGACCCTAGTGAACCTTGGGTTTAATTTATGTACTTGTCTAGAGGAGACCCCTGTATCTCAGTGGGTTAATACTATAAATGATTTCAACTAAGCTGCATAGTGCCCTAGCAGCATAGCAAGACTGATCAAACTATGCATTATTGTCTCTGTGCACCACACTGTGAATATACTGGTGCATGATGGAATCATGTCTTCAATTGTCATGCCAAGCATATATTGCATATATGGAACAATGCAAAATTTTTAGCTATTTAAGTTGCAAGGTTTTGGATGAGTAAAATTGTATTATGGTATTTCTTGTAGAAAATGAGCTGATATACATAGGGCCTAAAAAAGATTTAAAAAAGAAAGTTGTGACGGAGTTTGAAGAAATTGCACAAATTTTGCATCAGTATCACTTCAACCCAATGGGTGGCCATAGTGGAATAAACAATACGCTGTCCAAAATATCACAATATTATATGTGGCATGGTATGAAAGCTGATGTGACAGAATATGTAAGTATGAAGAAAATATTCAAGTGATTATATAACTGTTGTGCAATCATATACATGTATGCATATTACGCATATATTTTCTCATTGCAGTGATCATATAATAACAAGTTTTTAACTTCTTTGATCTTTGACAGTGTCAAACTTGTGACCGATGCCAAAGGTTTGAAAAAATAAAAACTCAAGCTCCTGAAATGAAAGCAATTAAGGTCAATGAACCTTTGGAATTAGTTGGAATGGATCTTATTGGTATGCATACTGTACAAATAATCACTCTACCTTGAGAAAATTTTACTCATTTAAAGTTTTCTCTTGTTCTTTGTTTTAGGACCACTTCCCACAACATCAGCTGGATATAAGTACGTCCTAACTTTCACTGACTACTTCACAAAATTTGTGGAGTTTTTTCCATTAAAAGAGAAGGCTGCAATTGGTGTTGCTCGCTCAATCAAGACATTTGTTTGCAGGTATAAAAATGCAGATTGTATAGATACAGAAAAGTGTATTTAAAATCTGAACTTTGTAGCTACCATATTGTTCATTTGTTGTCCCTTCAAAGTTTAAACAATCAACTGGACCCATTACTCTGCTCATTGGGGAAAATATTGAAGATGCTGACTACATACATATTTATATAGGTGGGGTGCCCCTGCTAGACTGTTGTCTGACCAAGGCAGAGAATTTGTTGCAAAGGTAAGGTAGTTGATATCATCTTGTATTTTCATACAAATTTACAAGTCTAACTTGTGTAAATTTTTCGTTTACTATAATTACAGGTAAATAGTGAAGTTTGTAAGAAATTCAACATAAATCGATCAGTTACCAGTGCCTACCACCCCCAAACCAACGGCCTTGATGAACGAACCAACAAGACCTTAAAGACTCGATTGTCTAAACTCGTCAACGAATGCCAAGATAACTGGGATGAATATCTGGAAGAGGTTGCATTCTCAATCCGCACCCAAAAACAAGGTTCCACCAAATACAGCCCCTTCTACCTTATGTTTGGTCGGCAACCTAGAACCCCAATGGAGGTATAAAACCAAGCTGTTTTTTCTTAATATAATGCAATATTGCGTGCAACACAAAAAAGATACTAAATTTAAATTACTAGGTTCATATTCATGAATAGTTGAACCTAATTCTCCATTGCTTAATTATTAATTTTGTAAATGAAACAGGGATTTGAAGATGACTCGGATTTACCTAGTACATGTCTTGCTTTATATTTTGTACTTCACCAGATATGTTTGGCACCCTAAAGATTCCAATAATGGCTACAATGGTTATGTATTTTGTTTTCTTTATAGGTAAAAGAGAATGTCGAGAGGGCTCAAGCAAAGCAAAAGAAAGAATATGCAAAGAACAAAGAAAAGGGAGTAAAAGTTTTTACTTTTGCAGTCGGAGAATTAGTTCTCCGTAAATGTATGAAGAATGTTGCACGCCAAGGTGGAAAAATGGAAGCTACATGGACTGGTCCATACAGGTATTAATCATTGTGTAAAATTCATAATGGACCTTACTTTACCTTGGTTATGTTTATTGCCCAACAATTTTACAAGACAAGGAAAAGTTTTGTACAGTTTTGGTTACTCCTTAAAACTTCTTGAGTTTCTAATTCTTTAACAAATTACCACAAGATCATTAAGTTAAGCATTTTCCATTTTGTAGGATTGTTGATATAGATAATAACCAAAGAATCCAACTAGCATATATTGAAAATGGGGAGAATCTTAAAGTGGAAGTCCCGTACGACCAAGTCAGACCACATGTGACAAGTGATCTCCACAGACCAGTAATTAGAACAGCTACCAGCAGGCCCCACTTGGACAGTGACACTGATGTGCCTGAGACCTGTCCCAACTCACCTCAAGGATCCCCAACCTCTGTTGAAACAAGGTCTTTGAAAGATGACAAAGCCTGTGTCACCAACCACCCAATGCAAGATGATGAAGAGATAAAAGTTGTTGCCCATGTTAAGGCCAAAAAGAGGAAAGTGGGACCACTACCTGTTACATCAGCAAGACTGAAGAAGAATGTGAAAAACCTCACCCCAGATATTCAAGATGGCAAATGGTTGTCAGATGAACACATCGACCATGCACAGGCAATACTGGCAAAGCAATTTGACAACATTGGAGGCTTGCAACCTGTTTGTGTATTTGTGCCAGATGGCTGTCAGCGTGTGGGTACTCCAGAACAGAGTTTTGTACAAATTTTAAATATTGGTGGAAACCACTGGATCGTTGTTAGTAATGTTGGCTGCCCCAAGGACAATATTGTCATTTATGATAGTCTGTATGACAAAATCAGTGCCACTTGCAGATCAAAATTTTTGAGGCAAATTGCATACATGCTCATGCCAGCATCTAAGTGCATGACACTGCTGTGGGCAGATCTGCAGAAACAAGAAGGAACTTCAGACTGTGGTTTATTTGCCATTTCTGTTGCAACCAGTCTGTGCTTTGGTCAATTACCACAGAATTGTACATGGCAACAGAAGGAAATGCGTCGGCATCTATTAAGATGCATTGATGATGGGAAATTGTCACCTTTTCCAATGTCAGGAGCAGAGAGGAGTCACCAAATTTATCTCAGCAGTGAGGAAATTGAAGTTTTTTGCCACTGCAGACAACCACACATAAATGATGTATTCATGATCCAGTGCGATAAGTGTCAGGAATGGTTCCATCGTGGTTGTGAAAGGGTACCAAGAGTGGTTAAAAAAAAGACAAGTTTCTTTTGTAAAACCTGTAAATAGTCCTGATATTTCAAGTATATATAATATATTAATAGTATGTACAAAATATTACCTTAACTTATAATGCATAACCTGGTTGAATAAATTCTATATATTTATATATTATTGACCAATTGTATTGTCCACTAGTGTTCAGCCTTCTAAATGCTTCAATAGCCAAAGTGTCAAAAAATGCTAAAATGAATAATATTAAGCATGGCAATTTAAGCACAACAATCTCAGCACAGCAAACTCAGCACAGCAACCTTCGCACAACAATCCCAGCGCAACAAACTCAGCACAACAAACTACCATATATGTCAGTCTGTAATATTCAAAATTTGTTGAAATAGGATAGATACTCCCTTAATTTGTGCTGAGTTTGTTGTGCTGGGATTGTTGTGCGAAGGTTGCTGTGCTGAGTTTGCTGTGCTGAGATTGTTGTGCTGAGTTTGCTGTGCTGAGATTGTTGTGCTGAGATTGCTGTGCTGAGATTGTTGTGCTAAGATTGCTGTGCTGAGTTTGTTGTGCTGAGTTTGTTGTGCTGGGATTGTTGTGCGAAGGTTGCTGTGCTGAGTTTGCTGTGCTGAGATTGTTGTGCTGAGATTGTTGTGCTTAAATTGCCATGCTTAATATTATCAACAATCTCAGCACAACAATCTCAGCACAGCAAACTCAGCACAGCAACCTTCGCACAACAATCCCAGCACAACAATCTCAGCACAGCAAACTCAGCACAACAATCTCAGCACAACAAACTCAGCACAGCAAACTCAGCACAACAATCTCAGCACAGCAAACTCAGCACAGCAACCTTCGCACAACAATCCCAGCACAACAAACTCAGCACAAATTAAGGGAGTATCTATCCTATTTCAACAAATTTTGAATATTACAGACTGACATATATGGTAAAAAAGATATACCGTTTAGAAAAAACTTTCAAATAATGCGACCCGCATGTAATTATTCCTGTTATTTATCTTTTACTTATTATGTTCATATATAAGTTGAACTTCTGCTTTGAACTTATAAGATTCGCAGAAATATGCTATTTACAATTTGCTACAACCTCAGCACGATGACAATTTCAGATCGCCTTACCACGTGCTAGGATTGCAGGCTCGATTTCGAGCATGCGCAGTACCTTATTTACAATTTCAGCACGATGACAATCTCAGACCGCTACACCGGAAGCTATGACCGGATATACAATATCATTACATCCTCCCTTCTCTAACTAGAACACTAATACTACTTTTTTTTTAAAGTTTTTTTTGTGAAGCTAAGAATTAAATGATAATAGTAGTTCTTAAAGTTATAGACTACATATTAATAAGAGTTCCAATTATTACAATATGCTAGTTCATACCAATCCTTTCCTACATTTCTAACTGTACTGGAGGTTTGATTGTTCTACCACTTCGCGTTGTATAGTGATGGTCATTATGATTGTCAATGGCTAGCTCATGATTCAATTAATTATCTCTGAATTCAGGTATTTATTTGGATTGCTGATTTGTCTGATCTTGCATCACGTGCATTGGTTCATGGGGAAATTCTCGTATTTGTACTCAATTTCTCCTTACTTCTCGTCCATCTGATTTCTTCACGATGTAGGATCGAGGTACTTCTTGAATCTTCTCCTTTATTTCCGCACGTTCCCAGCACTGTGTGTTACTGGATTTTGGATGCTCACCTTCTTACCCGAAATTTAATACAGGTAATGCCTTTGTATTTCGGTCGTAGTAAAACTTTTGAACATTTTGTCTTTCAATCAATCTACGAGAACTCTCTTCCTTTGCTCTGTTCGTCGAAATTTTCCTTGGTAAGTTATCTCTGATCCGTCGGCCAAGTAGCATCTCAGCTGGTGATGGAAGCTTGTCATCAATTGGGGTTGCTCTTAAAAACAACAAAGCCATCAGAGGGTCCGTATTGGTTGCTTTTGCTTTCTTCATAGCCATTTTTGCACTTTTACCTGGTATTCGATAAAGCCATTTCTTCTGGGGTAGTGTGGAGAACGTGTAATGTGCTGGAAACCATATTCCTTTGCAAATTCTCTGTATGGTTGCCCGTCAAAATGGGGACCATTATCAGATCTTACCACTCTCGGGATCCTGTGTTCACTGAAAATTTGCTTGGTAAAATCGACCACTGTTTTACTACTACTCTGTCTTTCGGTATTTTCCTTACAAACTGGTATTTCGAGAAATAACCAGCAACCAATAGATATTCTGAACCATCCAAATAAAACAGATCTGTACCTATGGTAATCCATGGTCCTGGCGATACTTTTGTCTGGATCAGTGGCTCTTTCACTTGGCTGTTTTGCATCTCTTGACATGTGTTGCACGACCTGCAACCGCTGTCAATATTGTTGTTCATTCCTTTCCAATATACACAAGTTCTTGCTCTTAACTTGGTTTTCTCAGAACCCTGATGCCCCGCGTGAAGCTTATTGAGAATGTCATGTTGTAATTGTTGTGGAATGATGATGCGATGACCTTTCATTAAAATGCCATCTTCTTTGCGAAAGGTCCAATATGGCCTGACGGACTCTTCAACTTGTCTGATATTTGCGGGCCAGCCAGTGTGAATGACTTCTTTCAATGCCTGAAGCTCGGGATCTGTGTTGGTGATCACACAAATCCGTTCCAGCATCTTGTCGCTAAATTGCGGGCATACTTCGTGTATTTGGACATCCATGTCGGGAATAGCATCTTTCCCTTCGGGCGATAATCGAGATAATGCATCTGCTACTTCCATTCTGTTCCCTTGTCTGTACTTGATAGTGAGATCATATGGTTGTAAACGCATCAGCATACGTTGTAAGCGTGGTGGTGCTGCTGTAAAATGTTTCATATGAATAGTTTCAAGTGGTTTATGGTCAGACTGAGCAATAAAACTGCGACCATATAAATAGGTACAGAACTTTTCACATGCATAAACAACAGCTAACAGTTCTCGTTCAATGTTTACATACCTTGAATCGGCATCGGTCAACGCTTTGCTGGTGAATGCTACAGGCTTGTTTTTCTGCATGAGGGTAGCTCCCAAACCCTTTGTCAAGGCGTCAACATGTAACACTGTCTCCTTTTTAGGATCAAAATATGTTAGTGTAATTTCATTGGTAATGGAGCTCTTGATTTTTTCAAAAACCTCTTGATGGGATGAATTCCAGACAAACTTATTTCCTTTCTTGATTAGCTCTCTTAAGGAAGCAGTATGTATGGTGATTAAGGTTTGGGATAAAAGGTGCCATGTATGTAGCCAAACCTAAGAATGTCTGCAACTCCTGGCTGTTGGCTGGAGGTGCCATTTGCTTAATGGCTGAGACTTTGTAGGGGTCTGGTTGAATACCATCTGGATCACAGATAAGACCATAGAACTTTATCTTCTCTTGCTTTACAAAACACTTTTCAGGGTTCAGCTTTAACCCACTTTGTTGACATAGATTGATCATTATGATCACGCTCTTACTCCGTTCTGCCCAAAATTACGATGTCATCAGCAACGCCAATAGAGAGTTTCCGAAAGCACAACGGCAACGGCGACGGCAACTTCATTTATGGCGTTGGCGTTGCCGTCGCTGTTTCGTGTAGCATTCATTCCGTAAAATGTTTATTTTGCCGCGAAATGTCATGAAATGTTATAGTACTCTGTGGTTCCATACTTAAACAAAGATGAGTTTTAGAGAAAATAGAATAGCATTACTGCATGCCCACGATGAAGGTGACATTGACGACGAAGAGTTCTTAATGCTCTAGGATGTAAACAGATCAACAAATCTTGATTTGCCATATTGGGACTACGAACAGTTTGACCTGGATAATCTTTGCAACGACAAGTGTAAAGCTGAATTTCGCTTCCTAAAAAATGACATATACACGCTTTATGAAGTTCTGCAATTCCCAGAGGAAATGAAATGCGTCAATGGTTTTAAAGTTTCGAGCCTGACTGCACTTTGTCGGTTCTTCTCAAAAGATTTGCATATCCTTGCAGGTATTTGGATATTATGCCTAGATTTGCCCTATCTGTCCCACAACTTTCAAGTTTCAATGGTAAGCAATCTTGCTAAAATAATTTTTCTCGTGTAAACGATGTTGGGATGTAAGCACAGATCAAAATAAACACATACATACCTTTTTTGTTTCTCTTGAGCAGCCATGGTTTGTGAGTTTTGTCTCTTTGATCTCGCGTTTTAGCTGCGAGGTTTGTTTATTTCACGTCGGTCGCATGAAGCGAAAACGTCGATTTGGGGTTTCCTCTGACTGGCACATGCGCAGTTTTATTAAAATATCGTTCTTGCGTTGCCATCGCCGTTGCCGTTGTGCTTTCGGAAACTCGCTAATGATACCTTTACAACCTTTGAACGTTTGGTCAATCTTTGCCTGAAAAATATCTTGTGACATTTTTGGGCCAAAAGGCATTTGCTTGAAACAATATCTTCCATATGGGGAATTAAAAGTGGTAAGATAACTTGACTCCTCATCTTGTACGACATTCCAGTAGCCACATTTTGCATCAACAATAGAAAAGAATTTTGCCTAATGTAATTCTGGTAGGATTTCTTCCAAGGTTGGAACAACATGATGCTCTCTTAGAATTGCTGCGTTCAAATCTTTGGGGTCCAGACATAACCTTAATCTTCCAGTTGGCTTTTGTCGATAAACCAAGCTGTTCACCCATTGCGTAGGCTCTCCTTCCTGCAATTTGACTATGATACCATCAGCAACCATCTCGTCCAACTCTCTCTTTATGTTGTCTTTTAAGCTGATTGGAACGCGTCGTGGAGAATGTATCGCTGGTGGAACTGATGGATCAGTTCTTATGTGGTATTCACCCTGGAATTTTCCGATGGCATCAAAACAATTCGGATACTGTGCTAATAGATCTTGATCTTAGTTACTGACATTTTCTGATAGCACTGTTGAGAGAACAATCATATAACATCCGGTGAACTTTAATACCGGATATGACCTTTCATTAAATTAGCAAATCATAAGATACTTGAACTATTACGTCATGAAAAAAAAAAATCCTAAACACATGTTGAACGTTTTTACACAGATACATATCTTTTTTTTTTACTCGTTGTTGTTACCAATTTATTGATATTATTCCTTGGTGTAATAAATGTGAAAAGAGAAACGATGTCTCTCCCTTCAATTCACTCAACAGGTTATGGGCCCAGGAGGCTTTACTTTAATGGAGATCCAAACAACTATACAATTTGGGAGACACGATTCATCAACTATTTATATACACTAGACAAAGGTGTACACAAAGCCATTTTACCCCAAGTTGAGGAGGAAGAAAACGACCGAGACTTCGACGAAAAGAATAGACGAGCCTATGCCGAGTTGGTACAAACACTGGATGAACGTTCGCTACAACTAATAATGCACGATGCTACAAATAATGGACGAGAAGCGTTGAAAATCCTCAGCAGCCACTACGCCAGCGCCGAGAAACCACGAGTACTCACGCTATATGAAGAGTTGACAACACTCCGTATGTCTGTACATGAAGACATCACTGATTACATTATCAGAGCTGAAAAAGCAGCTACAGGATTAAAATCAGCAGGTGAGACAATTAGTGACAATCTTATTATCGCCATGCTTTTGAAAGGTTTACCCGAAGCATACACGTCATTTGTTGTGGTACACACACAGTTAGACAAAGTAAAAACACTGACTGAATTCAAAGCCGCACTACACAACTATTCCAACACCGAAGCCAGCCGCTCTGCTTCAGCCCAAGCGCCATCATCTGCTATGTTCTCATCCAATGATAATAAATCCGGTCCAACTAAATCATCGAAAAACCAGCAAACTTGTAATTCGTCTGGAAAAACAAATCACACATCACGAAACTGCAGAGTAAAATCCAAATTGAAATGTACTTTTTGTGACAAACCAGGGCACGTAGAAAGTGTCTGTTTTCAAAAGAAAAGAGACGGTGCAAACAAACAAAACACGGCCAGCAACGTATCATTCTCTTTCTCGTTGAGTGATAAAATCATGTTCAGCAGCGCACACAGACCTCATTCCCTACTTGTTGATTGTGGCGCAACGTGTCATATTGTGAACGACCCAAATAGCATGATAGCATACGACGATTCTTTCGATCCAAGTCAACACTACATCGAGCTCGCTAATGGTCATCGTAGCAACACCATCGTTACAGCGAAAGGTACAGCCAAGTTCACTATCCTTAGTTCCACCGGCCAACATATCGACATTATGCTCAAGAACGCATTGCTCGCACCAACCTTTCCAGTGAGTCTGTTCTCAGTACGAGCAGCAACTGATGCGAACGCAACGGTCGTCTTCACCAAAGATACAGCTAAACTCATCACCAACCATACTCGATTCGACATCCACAAACGAGGTCGCCTGTACTACCTACCCACAATTACGAATGACACAGCTAGCACAACCAGATCCCTTGCTGACTGGCACAAAACTCTTGGCCACATGAATCATGAGGACATTCTCAAACTAGAGTCTGCCACCCGAGGAATGAAGATCACAGACCCAAAAGGCAAACAACCGTGCAACACATGCAATGAGCATAAGATGACAAAGCTACCAAAGTCCCATGATGATCCTCCCGTGCACGCTACGCGAACACTTGAACGAGTGCACACTGACGTTTGTGGACCAATCACTCCAGTTTCACGAGAAGGCTACAAGTATATCATCAACTTCATTGACGAATTCTCAAGCATGCTCTTCGTCTACTTCCTACGTTCTAAAGATGAAGCATTCCAAGCATTGAAAAAATTCCTTGCTGACGTGGCCACGATTGGGCGACCACAGGAAATCCACAGTGATAACGGCGGAGAATACATGGGTCAAGCCTTCCAACAAGTCCTACTCGATAACGGTATCAAACACACTACCACAGCACCACACTCGCCGTACCAAAACGGCAAGTCAGAGCGAACCTGGCGCAGCCTGCTAGAGATGGCACGATGCCTGATAGCTGATGCATCTCTCATGAAGCCACTATGGTCGTACGCTGTACGCACGCACAATATCTAAGGAACAGAAGCTTTCAGAGAAGAACCCAAAAGACCGCCTACGAACTGTTCACGAATTCCAAACCAGACATGCGAAAAGTACACCCCTTTGGATCACACTGCACCTTCTACCTAGAGGGAAATAAATCCAAATTACAACAGAGAGGATATCCAGGGATCTACCTTGGTGTCAACCCGATAAGCCAAGGTTATTTCATCCTGAACATAAAGAACCAGGAGTGATCACAACAAGAAATGCTCACATTGAAGAAACCATCACTGAAGAACCAGATAGAGAAGTACCACCGATGCAGCCAGACCATCTCAATCACCTGACACCCCCACGATCAATGACGAGTCGAATACAAGTGACAACGAACCACGTTCTGATGAACCCGAGGGAAATTCATCCGAGGCAAGTGAAGAACACCCTCGACGTGACATACATCCACCAAAACGCTTCGCGGACTATTATCTAACAGCCAACGTCGACTATGCCTATGCTGCTGTGCCCATTATACCCACTTCTTATGAAGAAGCAGTTAACTCAGAAGACGCCGAATTATGGAAAGCTGCCATGGACGCCGAAATCCAGACTCTCGAGCAAAATCAGACATGGGTCCTCTCCCCTTTGCCACAAGGTAGAACCGAAACAAAAGGGCGATGGGTATACACAATCAAACAAGGAAAGTCCGAAAGTGAAGTGCAATACAAGGCTCGATACGTCGCAAAAGGGTACTCACAAACCCAAGGCGTCGACTACGATGAGACATACTCACCAACAACTCGTTTCACGTCAATTCGAGCATTACTACAAAAAGCTGCTAACGAAGGTCTACATTTACATCAAATGGATGTGAAAGCTGCCTATTTGAACGCCCCGATCGACAAGGAGATATACGTGGAGCAACCGCCGGGCTACGAACAAACCGATAGTACTGGCTTAAAGCTCAGTTGCCACCTCAAGAAGTCCCTCTACGGCCTCAAACAGAGTGGCAAAAATTGGCATACCACACTGACCGCCTTCCTGAGGTCTGAGGGATTCATCCCCAATAGCAACAACCCTTGTGTTTACACTCGCTCCGACAGTAATGGTGAAAAGATCATCATCCTGTTTTGGGTGGACGATATCATAATCGGCAGCACCAACCTCGATACAATCGAAGCCGTGAAAGAGATGCTCAACAGCAACTTTAAGATGGACGATCGCGGCGAACTGAAATGGTTCCTAGGCATTGACTTTAAACGTCTCGAAGATGGAAGCTATCAGATGAGCCAAGAACGATATGCACAAGCAATACTACGACGCTTCAACATGTCCGAATGTAAACCGGCTCCTACTCCTGTGACAAAAGGGGCCACGCAATCGAGCAGAGCTGATGATCAACAAAACCACAACTTTCCATACCGACAAGCAATTGGAAGCCTCATGTACCTCATGACTGCGACACGACCAGACATTAGCTGGACAGTATCTTGGCTATCTCAATTCTTAGAAAACCCAACTATGCAACATATTACAGTCCTCAAGCGAGTTCTCCGCTACATACAAGGCACCAAATCATACAAGCTAAACTTCACGCAAACCGACGTACAGCTAACAGCTTACTCCGACTCAGACTGGGCGAACGATCCGAAAGACCGACGTTCCGTGACTGGTTATATTATCACACTGGGTGGAGCACCAATTAGCTGGAGAACCCAAAAACAACCTACTGTTACGCTCTCATCATGTGAAGCTGAATACATGGCGATAACAGAAGCAGTAAAAGAGCTCTTGTACCTCCGATCATTTTGCTCGTCGCTTGGCATCACCATTCCGCAGCCTGTTATCCTATTCTGCGACAATCAGTCAGCTATCGCCTTGACGCAAGGGAGTGCTCTATCACATAATCGTACGAAGCACATTGATGTCCGATATCATTTCGTACGTGAACAACAAGGTATCGACTACCGGCACGTCCCGTCAGAGAATAATCTTGCAGACATTCTTACGAAGCCCGTGACCACAACTTTACACGAGCGCATGGTCCGGATGCTCCAGATTGCGGGGGCATGTTGAGAGAACAATCATATAACATCCGGTGAACTTTAATACCGGATATGACCTTTCATTAAATTAGCGAATCATAAGATACTTAAACTATTACGTCATGAAAAAAAAAATCCTAAACACATGTTGAACGTTTTTACACAGATACATATCTTTTTTTTTTACTCGTTGTTGTTACCAATATATTGATATTATTCCTTGGTGTAATAAATGTGAAAAGAGAAACGATGTCTCTCCCTTCAATTCACTCAACAAGCACTGAATAGTATGTGATATGGTATGGGTTGGTGGTGTTGATTGCCTTTCTATGGTGTAGTTGAATTTCACTAGATCCAGATCAGCCGACGTTGGCAAACCAATGATAGCAGGACCTTGCGTGTTTGTAACATAAAACTGTGCCATGGAGCTGTTGCCCTTAAATTTGCAAACAATTGTAATTGTTCCATAATGGTGTATTTGTGAAACTCCATACGCTGTAAGGATGGTATCGGAGAGGGTTCTGTTGATCCTTTCTTGGGGTTGCCCTTCTCATCAACGCTCTGTGGGAACATTTTTTGGTACAATCTCATGGGAAGTATGTTTCCTTGAGCACCAGTATCTAACTTGGCTTTGAGCAATGCTTTAGTTTGGGGTGTTGTACTCAAATGCCTTTATACCTAAGACAGCTGCGTGGGAGGTCGTCTATACTGGAAGCTATGACCCCGGATATACAATATCATTACATTAAGCACATTATACACATTGTTAGGGACCGCGCACGCACGGGCGCTTGGCATTGGAATTAGCTAATTTCGTATGCAAAATAGCCCCTGTTTGCTACAAAATAACTTAAAAAGTAAAATATGCCTGTTACTGCACCTGTTTCGTCTGTTTCCATACGGCTATTAGCCGGTAAAAAACACCCCAAACGGATGGGCTGTCAGCTGTGTAACGTACGTCCGTTTGTACGTTGAGTTCTGTCAATTATAGTTTCTACAGAAATTCTTTACCTAAATCTGAAGTTAAACGAAAAATTACGTTTATAATTTTAAAGAATGAAGTAGTAAGATACTGAACTTTAGAAGTACATGAGATTCTGCTGGAAAATGCGAATATTTTTATTTGTTATGAATTTAATTCTGGAATAAACGAGGCCATCTTTTACAATTACAAGATTCTAATAATGTTTCTTTGGGCTATGAGTCAGTCAATTGGAAAGAGTTTACTCTTATAACAGTTTTTAACAGTTTTATTGTGGTATTTTTCTTTAATTTTTCAAAGTAAGGCAATTTTGTTAGGCATCTGGCTTGATGATCCCCGAGCCGGTGCGGAGCACCGTGCGAGGGTACTAATTCCGCTCGGATATTTACACCCAGGATGTGCAAATGCGAAATCAAAGTCGTCCGCCATTATGCAATGGACCTCACGCCATGGACGGTCTTCTACGTTATGCGCATGCACCAGTGTGAACTACTAAGCTCTTGATTGGTCGAGACAAAAATTTGTATTTTCAAACGTCAGTGAATAACTGTCATTTCGCAAAATTTTGATGAAATTTTTAAATTTATGTTTTCATGTATATGGAATATACGTATTTTTAATTAAATTAGAAAGAAACTTGAATGTGGTAAGGACTTTTCATGGTTTAACAAATAACAAGACCAAATTTTTGAGTTTCGACTGAATTCACAGTGTATAATGAAGTCGGAAGATTTTGCACTTGATAATATTTCATCCGGCACAGCATTAAAAAGTAATTCTTTTGTGGTAAACACAACTTTAATATTTTCAAATGTATTTGACTGTAAATGTGAATGTTTTATATGATATACAACATTGTAATTTCATTTATAAACTTCGTTTTCATAATGAAATAAACCGTGCAAAAACCGGTCGAAGCGTAACATAAAACTTCGGAAGTTGTATGAGACGTCTGATGTTATATTTCATGGTAATTAATAATTAAAACAATTTACTATAACACTGACTATAGATGAGTTAACTTCCGCAAAAAGGTAGGAATCTTATCGTATTTTTGCCATTTTTTCACAAAAATATGAGGGTAAACTTTGATTCTTTAAAAATATACGGCCGTCGGGAGTTGCTATGACTACAGTGTTTCCACGTGCAGAAAAATATTTCCATACTTTTCTCAATTTCTTTTTCTCTCTATACGATCACAGAATACCTAACAGAAGTGGAACTCTATACTATTTTTTCGTAAGTGTGATTCATCATGATTCGTCACTTAGCAAGTGCATTTTTTTGAGGCAGTCACCCCCCTGCCAATGTCTAAAATTAGCGCATTTTTAGTATTGGCAGGGGGGTGACTACCTAAAAAAATGCACTTGCTAAGTGACGAATCACACTTACGAAAAAAGTACAGGAGTTCCATTTCTGTTAGGTATTCTGTGATACGATGTACCCTCCAAAACCCCCAACCACATAAATTTTCTAAAAATCATGTTACCATCCCTATGCTTAAGTGATTTCGTTCAACCGAGGCGAGGGGTTGCTGCATGCATGTATTTCTAGTATAACTAGTATGGGGTACATATTTATTTTGGTTTCTTTATATCAATGGTTTATATGAATTATGCAACTTTGCAATGATTTATAGGTAAGCAGTAAGGACTGCAGAAACTGTATATCAAATTACGTCAAATATGTACCATCTAAGTGATATTTGATGATATGTGTAAAAAAGTTGCCTAATTCAACCCTTCTGTTCCTGTAGTCATTTATCATTATGATGGTCTCACAGAAATGGAGAAGGTTGCTCAGCCTACAAGGTTTTTGCAAGAAGGTAATGATGATGAGATACATGAGCAAATTATATTTTCTGAAATAGAGGATGAAGGATTAGATGAGAGGATCAGTGAAGTTGATAGCACAACTCCTTATCAAAAAGCCCAGAGAAAACAAAAAGGCTTAGGATGATATTAGAACAGAAATGTTCACTATAGAACTGATCATGGAAGTAGAGATACTTGTAGCATAATTCGTCATGCAAGAACCATGCATGTGCAAAATAAAAGGTATGGTACTTGCACGTATATATATGTTCTTCACATATATGTGTCAATAAATGTTGAGAAGTATTTTAATGATTTTATTTTTATCAACAGGCATTCTTAGTGATTGTAGTGTGGACTGTGCAATCTTTCTCAGATTGTTCACCTATTGCAGTTTGAAGATACAAGCAAAGAGGCCGAATTTTCAAATAATGTCATATTTCTTTAATCCTATCCTTTCTGTTATGCAAGATATATGTAATAAATAAACCATTGGGTGTGTAGTGGTGGTATATTGTTGTTGATATTGTTCTTGAAAAAGCCTTTAATGCAACCATAACAAAACACCATTAATATTATAACTATAACATTTAAAACACTGCATGTAGCTCTATAACATATACCTATGCTGTATGCTACATGGTGTATGAATGCTGATATTACATAGTTTGCACCATGAAATCATATTCACGGCTGGCAGTCGTATAACCTACGTCCGCTGTATGGTATATGGTGGTTGAATGGTGATATTAGAGAGTTAGAAGCATGAAATCATATTCACGGCTGGTAACCGTATAACGTACGTCTGCTGTATGGTATATGGAGTATGAATGGTGGTATTGGGAAGTTTGAAGCATGAAATCATATTCACGGCTGGCAGCCGTATAACGTACATCCGCTGTATGGTATATGGTGTATGAATGCTAATATTAGAGAGTTTGAAGCATGAAATCATATTCACGGCTGGCAGCCGTATAACGTACGTCCGTTGCATGGTATATGGAGTATGAATGGTGATATTAGAGAGTTTGCACCATGAAATCATATTCACAGCTGGTAGCCGTATAATGTACGTCTGCTGTATAGTAGATGGTGGTTGAATGGTGATATTAGAGAGTTTGCAGCATGAAATCATAATCGCGACTGACAGCCGTATAACGTACGTCTGCTGTATGGTATATGGTGGTTCAATGGTGATATTAGATAGTTTGCACCATGAAATCATATTCACTGCTGGTAGTCGTATAACGTACGTCTGCTGTATGGTATATGGTGGTTGAATGGTGATATTAGAAAGTTTGCACCATGAAACCATATTGACGGCTTGCAGCCGTATCAGGTACATCCGCTGTATGGTATATGGAGTATGAATGGTGAAATTTTCCACATCCACACCATGAGTGTTTACCACCATCACCTTTGGTTTAAATAAAATGAGGGCTGAGGCACCATATTTCATACAGCGGACGTACGTTATATGGCTGCCAGCCGTGAATATGGTTTCATGGTGCAAACTCTTTAATATCACCATTAGTAGATCATATACCATACAGCGTACGTACGTTATACGGCTGCCAGCCGTGAATATGGTTTCATGGTGCAAACTCTCTAATATCACCATTAGTGGATCATATACCATACAGCGGACGTACGTTATACGGCTGCCAGCCGTAAATATGATTTTATGCTTCAAACTCTCTAGTATCACCATTCAACCATAATATACCATACAGCGTACGTACGTTATACGGCTGCCAGCCGTGAATATGGTTTCATGCTGCAAACTCTCTAATATCACCATTAGTGGATCATATACCATACAGCGTATGTACGTTATACTGCTGCCAGCCCTGAATATGATTTTATGGTGCAAACTCTCTAATATCACCATTCATACTCCATATACCATACAGCGTACGTACGTTATACGGCTGCCAGCCGTGAATATGATTTCATGGTGCAAACTCTCTAATATCACCATTCAACCACCATATACCATACAGCGGACATACGTTTTACGGCTGCCAGCCGTGTATATGATTTAATGGTGCAAACTCTCTAATATCACCATTCAACCACCATATACCAGACAGCGGACGTACGTTATACGACTGGCAGCCGTGAATATGGTTTCATGGTGCAAACTCTCTAATATCACTATTCATACTCCATATACCATGCAACGGACGTACGTTATACGGCTGCCAGCAGTGAATATGATTTCATGGTGAAACTCTCTAATATCACCATTCATACTCCATATACCATACAGCGGACGTACGTTATACGACTGGCAGCCGTGAATATGGTTTCATGGTGCAAACTCTCTAATATCACTCTTCATACTCCATATACCATGCAACGGACGTACGTTATACGGCTGCCAGCCATGAATATGACTTCCTGGTGCAAACTCTCTAATATCACCATTCATACTCCATATACCATACAGCAGACATACGTTATACGGCTGCCAGCCGTGAATATGATTTTATGGTGCAAACTCTTTAATATCACCATTCAACCACCATATACCATACAGCGGACGTACGTTATACGGCTGCCAGCCGTGAATATGATTTCATGGTGCAAACTCTCTAATATCACCATTCAACCACCATATACCAGACAGCGGACGTACGTTATACGGCTGCCAGCCGTGAATATGATTTCATGGTGCAAACTCTCTAATATCACCATTCAACCACCATATACCATACAGGAGACGTACGTTATACGGCTGCCAGCCGTGTATATGATTTCATGGTGCAAACTCTCTAATATCACCATTCAACCACCATATACCAGACAGCGGACGTACGTTATATGACTGGCAGGCGTGAATATGGTTTCATGGTGCAAACTCTCTAATATCACTATTCATACTCCATATACCATGCAACAGACGTACGTTATACGGCTGCCAGCCGTGTGTATGATTTCATGGTGCAAACTCTCTAATATCACCATTCAACCACCATATACCAGACAGCGGACGTACGTTATACGACTGGCACCTGTGAATACGGTTTCATGATGCAAATTCTCTAATATCACTATTCATACTCCATACACCATGCAAGGATGTACGTTATACGGCTGCCAGCCGTGTATATGATTTCATGGTGCAAACTCTCTAATATCACCATTCATACTCCGTATACCTTACAGCGGACGTATGTTATACGGCAGCCAGCCGTGAATATGATTTTATGGTGCAAACTCTCTAATATCACCATTCATACACCATATACTATACAGCGGACGTACATTATACGTCTGCCAGCCGTGATTATGATTTCATGCTGCAAACTCTCTAATATCACCATTCAACCACCATATATCATACAGCAGACGTACGTTATACGGCTGTCAGCTGTGAATATAGTTTCATGGTGCAAACTCTCTAATATCAATATTCAACCACCATATATCATACGGCAGATGTACGTTATAAGGCTGCCTGCCGTGAATATGATTTCATGCTGCAAACTCTCTAATATGACCATTCAACCACCATATACCATACAGCAGACGTACTTTATACGGCTACCAGCCGTGAATATGATTTCATGCCGCAAACTTTCTATCTTTCCGAAATAAATGCGATATCTGAGTTTTTTACCGGACGATTGTGCCATGTTGAGTAAAGCTTGTTGATACTTTGTCTCTTTGCCCCTGGTGGTAAAAGGCTGCATGCAAAACAGGGTCTATTCTATACATGGGCGTAGGAGGCATCCAGAGATTGGGGGGCCAGGCGGACCAGCTTCCAGGGGTCGTTTTGGTTAATAAAAGGGCCTTTAGGGATGGATTGATTGCCAAAGCTTTAAAGACACTACTAGCTAGTGTGGTATATATTTATTCTCTATATTTTTATATTTTCGGTGGGGGAGGAGGGGTGTCTCCACCCGGTTCCTAGGTACATCTTTATAGCATGCGTATCATGTGAACAGTCTCAGTATCTCGGGGAAAAGCCCGCATATTTTTGTGTGTTGTGGCGCAATATATATAACTGCGTTGGATGCATTCATAATATATATAACTAATAATACATATAACTGCGTTGGATGTATTCATAAGTACAACATGGCCGCTCATGTCTCATCAATTATGCTCATTTCTACTGTAATTTTTGTTTGTTTTCTCCTAAATAGTAGACTCTGTAAGGTCTTATCATCTCAAAAAGTTACTGATGTAGCCTTGGAGAAGCTTATTGTTGCGGTAACGAGGAAATTTAATAATATCTCGGTCGGTTGTCGAAGAGTGTATCTCAAACGACGAATTCCATACTACAGTAATCATGTAGCTTGTTTCTCGTTTGACAAAATTCTGGTAAATATACATCCAAATCCTGGGCCGGGAATGGACAATAGCAAACGCTCTATACGTGGCTTATATCTCAACGCCAGAAGCATTGTACACAAAAGGGACAAACTTCAATCGCTTGCTTGTGACATGGACATTATCGCAGTGACTGAAACGTGGCTGAAACCATGCATACTAGATAGTGAACTCCTGCCGAACTTAGAATTCGCTATCTATAGACGAGACAGAATTACTCAAGGTGGCGGAGGGGTCATGCTTGCTGTACGTAATAATGTAACTTCGATAAGATGGAGTGACCTTGAGTGTAATGCTGAGGTTTTAGCATGTGAGATTAGACCGCACTCACGGCGCAAAGTGCTTGTTGTCGTTTTTTATCGACCACCAGACTCAACTCTAGCTTGTTTGAAGGAGCTTAAAAGAACGCTAAAATTGGCCAACAAATCTGGTTTTGATCAGTTGTTTGTTTGTGGGGATTTTAATCTTCCCTACATAAATTGGCGAACTGGCATCCACAACTAACGATTCTATTACGGCATATTTCACCAAACTGGTGCATGATAATTATTTACTGCAGCTTGTGGATTTTCCCACTAGAGTTAACCATACTCTGGATCTAATTGTTACAAACATACAAGACAAAGTTGAAGATATTCAAGGATTTGATGATATAATTAACACTGACCACAAGTTAATAAGCTTCACCTTTGATTTTAATATACGTAAGAAACCTGTCACGAAACGTTATTTTTTACAACTATAAACAAGTCAACTGGAATGCTCTTAATGAAACCTTAATGAATGTCCCGTGGGACTTGGCGTTTGTGAGTAATGATATTGACGCATCGTTAGCAGGTTGGTGTGACTTGTTTTTATCAACTGTATTTGACTGTGTGCCCAAGCGACGCTTTAATAATACTCGTGATCATCCTTGGCTTGATGACGAACTGCTGAAAGTTATCAAGCTGAAAAATCGGTTACGGAAAAAAGCTTTTAAAACAAGAAACCCAAATGACATGGTGAAGTTTAAGGAAACTAGGCGTAAGACTAAGCAACTTTTACTGCAGAAAAAGGAAGAACATGTGCACAAACTTAAAGATTCCCTTGGTAGTAATCCTAAAATATTCTGGTCACTTGTAAAAACATCAACTACGAACCAACCTTCGCCTAATATCCTTCGTGATGGCCAAAAAATTTTCACACATAGTGTTGAACGAGCAAACTTTTTAAATAGTTTTTTCCATTCAGTATTTACTCCTAAAACACAAAACCATTGTGTTCCTGTACAAGCCAACTCCAACAGTCAACTACGGGATTTCGAAGTTAGTGTTACTGAAGTGCATGAATTACTCTTGAATTTAGATCCAAATAAGGCCAGTGGTCCGGATGATATCCCTTCGAGGCTACTTGAATATACAGCAACTGCTATCTCTCCAAGTCTATGCCATCTATTCAACATGTCTCTCGTGCTTGCTACATTTCCCTAAGCTTGGAAGAGGGCAAATATTACCCCTGTATACAAAAACGACGACCCAACGTTGCCTGACAACTATAGGCCAATATCCTTGTTGTGCGTCTTGTCTAAAGTGTTTGAACGCTGTATACTAAACCATTGTCTCCCTCACCTTTCCACGCTTTTGTATGACATGCAGTATGGATTTCAGAGAGGACGATCTACCCAGTCACAATTACTGCAGGTTTACCATCATATCCTAGTTAACTTAGCACAAGGGAAAGAGGTTGATACTATATATCTTGACTTATCGAGAGCATTTGACAAAGTGCCCCATCACTTGTTAATCACCAAGCTGTCTTCTTATGGTATATCAGGAAACTTACTTAGTTAGTACTATAGTTATTTATCGGACAGGTATCAGAGAGTCGTACTTGACGGAGTGTTTTCTAGTTGGTTACCAGTGACTTCAGGAGTTCCACAGGGGTCCATTCTTGGCCCACTTTTGTTTCTGGTTTTTGTTAACGACCTACCAGATTATATCGGAAATGGATCCCGACTGGCTCTGATTGCTGATGATTCCAAGCTGTATATAACACTTGACACTCCTACTTCGACTCAAGCTTTACAACATGACTTAGATTCTCTGGTAACATGGAGTGTGAATTCAAATATGTCGTTCAGTGCCTCTAAATGCAAAACCTTGCATATCTCTAGGAAGAGGACTCCTACAGACGCGACATCTTAACATCTTGGTGACCAAGCCCTCGAACGTGTTTCATACGTCAAAGATCTAGGCATTATAAGCTCAAGCAATTTGCAATGGGCTGACCATATTGAAAAGATATCAGCAAAAGCAAATAAGACCCTAGGATTAGTTAAAAGAGTGTGTCATGACATCAAAGACCAGTCCGTGAGGATGCTCCTTTACCGTTCCTTGGTCTTGCCTCAGCTGGAATACTGCTCTTGCTTGTGGTCTCCATACACAATTAAGCACAGAGCCCTTATTGAAAACATCCAAAGAAGAGCCACAAAGTTTATACTGAATTATCCGCCATCGAACGTTTCATACTTGGATCGACTTTTAACCCTCCATATGTTACCACTGGATTATCGTAGAGAAATGAGTGACCTTCTTCTCCTATATAAATTCAAGACTGGGATAATGGTTATAAACACTAGTGACTACTTTATTGCTTCAGATACTCACTATAGAACATGGAAATTTGACCCAAATAATTTAACCACCTTGTTTAAATTCAAACAAAATTACTTCCAGTTTTCATATTTTCCTAGAGCAGTATCATTATGGAATGATCTTCCCCCAAGTTGTAAGAACGCTTCCCCATTGCGTCATTTAAATCAAATCTGTATGAATATTATTTCTCTAAACTGGCAAAGTATATTCCCCCATGATTCTATAACTTACTCTTGTTAATATTTATCTGAATGGTTGTTTTATGTAAAGGGTGCTGTTATCAATAGGGATTCGTCCTGTTATGGCTTCCTGTCACTATGTTTATATATTCTTCGTCTTTGTTATTGACTGTAATGTTTGTAATAATGTGACAAATTTATTAAACTAAACTAAACTAAACTAATACTATTTGAAAAACAAAATTTATTTATCGATTATTAGATGCAAATATTTCGCAAATGAACTCTTTTTCTGTAACAAAATTCCCTCCAGATATTTCACCTGGATATCAGTGAAAAATTCCTTACAGCAAACCAGACAACAGAGGCTATACAAGGGAGAAATGCCGGAGAAAACAGCGCACAATTACAGATCAATTTAATATTATTGATAGCTAGTTCACGGTAGCTAGGGAAAGTGCCCCAGATTTTGCAGCCTAGTCCCAGGCCTTGTAAACGCGTGCTGGAGATCTTGAGCGCATCGTGAAGTCCGGGGCGACCGGACAAACATACGTACGTTACACGGCTGCCAGCCCATCCGTTTTAGCCTTTAAACACGGCTATCAGCTGTATGACTTAGATGAACCGGGTGGTTACTGAAATCTTTTCTGCTGATGAATGGAAGATAGATCTTCAAAACAAGACAATTTTTAGCTCCTGCCGTTGTATTTATTAAATGTTACAAGCTGCCAAAGTTGACATATTTTGATGCCGTGAGACACCATTAAATTATGCGGCACCAACATTTGTCATAAACACCTCGTGTTTAACCGTGAATCCGGGATGACCCTCGGGCTCTAGGGCTTGCAAAATCTAGGCAAGAGACGAATGTGAATTGTGTACCTTTCACCTATTTGAAGACTATTTAAACAATGATTTGTGACTACTCTAAGCTGTGCTGAAATTCTAATATATATATTTATATAGATAGATAGATGGATAGTTAGAATATATGATATCATTGCTGCAAAAGTTCAAACTAAGAAATGGCTGCGAAAAGAGAGTGATTGGAGTCACTCTTGCGCCATTGATAAATAAAAAAATGTAATGCGCAATTGGCTGCGAATGGAGAGTGTTTGAATCACTCTTGCGCCATTGCTACGAAAGTTCCAACAAAGAAATGGCTGCGAAAAGAGAGTGATTGGTGTCACTCTTGCGCCATTGATGAAACTGAAAGACTTTATAGCTCTGGCTCTGAGTAGAGAGTGCTCAAATCACTATTTGATAGTGTAGCTTCTGTAGCTTGGGGGTGGGTGGATGACCCAATTTTTGGTGTAAAATTTGAATGAACTAAATGCATGCGAAAGATTTCCGAACAATTGCAAAACAAGACTCGAGAGCTTGAATGCTTCGACAACAAATTAAGCGATGCCTGTCACCAAAATGGGGGCCACCTCTCAGCGTGTGGCAAATGTCACTTAAAGGTTGGACACACAAGAAAATCGTGCACATTCAGCCCTTGTAGGTCAGCATTTTCTTGCGGAATCCTCGCAAAGCACATTGATCAAAAATCGACCAGGGCAAACCTAACAAAAGAGGTGTCCAAGCTCGAAACCGAATTTAATAAAGCGAGGTCTGATATGCAGAGTGCCAGAACTGCATTAGAAAATGTGAACAATTCTGCTAAGAAACGAATAGAGGATATTCTTGTTGCTGAAAAACCCCACAGATACATTACTAGCGGATGCAGAAATTGGTTAGTTTTGAATAAAGATGTAATGCTGTTACAGAGTAAATTGAAGGGAAGCCTGCCAACCCGAAATACCATTATGAACCTTCTAAATTCGTTGGTAAGAAATACATCGGTGTCAACTTTGACAAAAACTAGTGAAACTAGCACACATTCGCTAGCCATTCGTGACACTGATCACCGTATGGCTCCTCAAAAACGAGTACTTGAAGAAGAATATGGAATCAAATTCCCCCAAAAAAGTTGTGTGGTGAATCGAGTAAAAGTTTGTGTCTAGATAATCAAGGTAAGAGCGATTTTCACATGGCTCTTAAATTACAACAGGAAGAAATTGAAAATGCATCTAACTTGGCACAGAATGATGAAACGCGCAGGGTAGTTGATGACGACGATGATGGTAAACTTCAACTCCAAGCCGATGCAGCGGCAGCTTTGTTACATTTAAAGGCAAGAAAATAAACTATTCTCAAACAATGATTATGTTTTAGACTAACTTTTACAGTATCGTATTGCACTGTACATGTTGTGTTTTATTTACAGTAAGTATTGTACTGTACATGTTGTGTTTTAGTTACAGTTAGGAGATGTTTATATACAGAACTTCAATAATGTTATTACAAAAAGTACTGTTATATGAAAAAATGACCTTTAGAAATTAACATATTCTCGTGCATTCTTTGCTCATGCATTCAAATTATACAGTAAAGCAAATTTTTAAAGGTCTATTTTTGATACACCTAGTATCTATTAGTAGTACTTACAGTAAAATGTTCATGTTTCATTTTTGTTTTATACAGTTCTTGCTTGAAATTAAATATTTATATTTACCAGTTTCAATTTTAATTGAATAATCAGCTGTCGCATATATTGAAATGGGAACAAAATGTCAACAATGGCTTTCTGATTCAAAGGTTTATATAACCAGTTACTTCAAAAAATCCTCGCATGTCACTTGGCGTAATAAAATCCAGTGATGCATACATACACTGAACTAACTCAGCTACAGTTGTGATATCCCTAAATCTGTATTTCATTACAGTTCGAATCTTTCCGAATACATATTCGGCAGGATTGAAGTCCGGGGAATAGGCTGGCATGTATACAAGTTCAATATCGAGATAGTTTAGGAATTCTTCCAAAACAAGACCACCTTGATTGTGATGTGTCGCACAATTGTCCATTACTATCACAGACCCGGGATCTAAACAAGGCCTACCACTTCTTATGTTTATGGAATGATATGCCTCCTCAAAGAAAGAAAGGAAATCTATTGTGTCGGCACCGCCATTAACTGTGTTTACATAGTCCACCCCAGTTAAAGAGCACATTAAGTTAACTGTAGTATTAGGAGATTCTGCGTATCTCTGATATTCAACAGCTCGTTCTCCAACGGGGGCATGGCCGTAAGTGCGTGTTCCATGTCGTGGAAGTTTTAATCCACATTCATCGAAAAATTTCAATGTATAGGGATTTTTCCTTCCTAGGTAGTTTACGAATAATTGAGTATAAGCCATGTTCTCCAGCGTAAATCTTTCTTGGGCAATAAGCTGTAATTTTTTGTAGCTGTATTCCTCGCCACTAGGAAGTTGATGTCTAACTGCTTCTGATAGGGCTGTTGTTGATGTTTTGCCATACAGTAGGTCGCCAAACTCGTTGAGTTTCTCAATAATTTCATTGTATGAAATAGAAGGCTGCTGTTTCTTCAGAAACTCAACGTACTGAAGATCACCTTGAGATAAGGAACTAGGATTCCCACCTCTATTTTTCTTCGGGCTGATCGTCCCATCCTGACAATAACGTTTCCATATTTTTGATACAACTGCCGAAGAAACCCCAAGGCAATGCGCTATATCAGTATATTTTCCAGGGAAATCACTGGTGTGATGATCACCACCGTGAAGTATTATTTTGTTGATAATCCTTGAGCAAACAAACGACCATGCTCGTTTACGCGCCACATTTTAAATTTAATTTAACCCTATTTTTTAACCCTAGCAACGTGGAATTTGCCACTTGACAAGGCACGCGTTCGAGTGTTGCAATAATCACTTGCTCGTGACGTCATTAAACACTCAACCTGAATCCGCAGTAAAAGATCTCCCAACAGCGACAGATAACAGAGTAAATCTTAAGTAAAATGTTCAAAGGCAAAGGATCTCTCAACAGCGACAGATAACACAATGGATCTTTAGTAATGTTCAAAGGTAAAGGATCATGGAACAGTTTTTCTTTGATTACTTACATTCTTTCCTTTTTCTTCTTGGTCATCCAGGATGTCGAGAGATTGCATTCTCGTTGGATTTTGTCTGGCAAATGAATTAATTACTTCTTCAAGATTAATAGGAATATTGTCGTTTATATGCATCTGTGCAAGTCCATTCAATCGTTCAGTGGTCATCGTGTTTTGCAACCACGTTTTCATGCGGCGAAGAGCAGAGACAGATCATTTACATTCGCATGTAGTAACTGGCAAAACAGCGAGTATCTTGAGGGCTGTAAAAATTTTTGGGTAGGCAAGTTCCTTACAATGACGAAGAGTTTCTGCAACGAAGTCGTGCACAACATCTTCGAAGCCTTTTTTCCAACTAGTCTCCCATAATCCCAATTCTGCATGAATCGAGCTATAGTTGGGCATATCATCAATATAAGCGGATGCAAACTTCATGAACTCCTTCTTCCAATCAACACCTTCGCAATTGAGAAAAATGCCGGGAATGATGTAGAACCCACTGTAAAGATTAGACATTTCAGATGGAAACCGATACTCTATCTGTTCAATAAGGTGGTCAAGAAGAGGAATGGTTAATTTTAATCTGTAGTAATCACGGCGTTGGAAGCATTATAATTCTCACAAGCAGTTTAGACTTTACACATCCAAGGGACCTTCTCTTTCACGTTAACGTTATTTGCCAATGCAAGAGCTTCATCATAATATTGGTGGTGAATATTGTCGACGGTGTTACGTAATTCTTGCACTTGTGCTTTCAAAAGGTTAATTTGTTTCAGGGACTCAACGATGTCGATTTTCCTTCGCTGCAATTCAAGTGTTAAAGACAAAGTGTGATGTAGTACATTGGATGTTACCACAAGCAATACAATGAACTCAAACGATTTCATGGAGCAGAAATACATGTTAGCATCACTGGAGGAGTTGTTGAAATCCCGATTCACATTCAACATCATATATTCCAAGCTTTGAAAGATCGCTTCAAATAATTCTACCATTCCATCAAGAGAAGATATTCGTACAACCCAGCGTGTAGTCGAAGGAGATTTCAACTTCTGCCGTTTAGAACTAATCTCTGCCATTTTTTTCTTCAAGAACTGTGTGCGTTGAGGAGAAGGACTGAAAAAACTGGAAATCTTTTGTGCAGTCCCCAGCATATTTCTTACTGAAGGAAGCTCGCATGTTTTGGCGACAACAAGATTCAATCGATGACTGGAACAATGGAAATACAAGGCTTTTGAATTCTTGCTCAAAATACGACCAGAAACACCCTTTACCTGACTTGACATCGCACTGGCACCATCATAACCTTGGCCACGACAATTTTCTAGAGGTAAGCCCACTTCTTCTAATGTGCGTTCAGTATTTTCTGCCAAAGCTTCGCCAGTCGCATTCCACCAACTTAATGAACCACTCGTTAATTTCTTTGTTGGAATCTACGTATCGCAAAACAATTGGCATTTGCTTTGTATTACTACAATCCGTTGCCTCGTCGCCCAGAACAGAATAGATAGGACAAATACTTTCTTTAATTTCTGACACGATTTTTTCTTAAATTTAGTCTCCACAGATCTTTATAAGCTTATTTTGAATTGTCTTTGAACAGTAAGTAGCATTCTTCTTCGCTGTTTCAACATGTTGTTGTAGATTTGTGTCTCCAGAATCAACCCTGAAATTTAAAAGAGCTTGGAAATTTCCAGTATTAGGAGAAGAGTAATGTGTCGAATCGTCGCAATGTCCTCTTAATGAAAGATTCTGCCGGCCTGTCAAGACAACTGTTTTTGCAATCGAAGTTAGGATATCTCGGTTGTGTTGAATACGTGCACTTCTTAGATTATCAGCTTGTTCATCTACACCTTTAGTTTCACCCAGCATCACGCTTCTAAATTGTGCTAAACGCAACATAGAATCACGATGGATGACCGAATGCTGATTATGATCTTGAAGCTTCCTTGCCGCACTTTGCCAGTTAGTTAAGGGTTCCTTCAACAACTTGATTAACTTCGAACCGTTATGCCCAGTTTAGTGGGCGAATAAAACGCAAGAAAGACAAAAGACTCCATCATATAACATAGAATAACAAAGCCAAGACCAACGATTAAGCCATTGCGGGTTAAATTTTCTACGTGATGAACCAAATTGGGAGAATGGGAAATTGAAGGAAAGAGGAGGTTTCCAGTGGTTGTTAATTAAATTGAATTTAGTGTTGTCATCAATTGTTGCAGAAGAGACAAACCTTCCAATGTCTAACAAATCCACATTTGAGATGTCGACTTTAGATTTCTTCAAAAGTGTTGCTTCTTTGACTTCATTGGATGGCCGTTTTAGACTTAAGATTGGTGGTTCTATCTATTGTCAAAACTTAATACATTTAAATTGATGAAATATCAGTGACCTTGGGCATTGAGGGCCACATACTGTAAGGTTGTTTTCTCAAAGGTTGGGTAACTTGAGTGTTATAAAGATTGAACCTTAACATACATACGTTTTAGAGTTGACATGGAAGGATCACACTCCATCTTGATCTTTTTACCATCCTTCGCAATCACTGGGCCTGTAGTTGGTATTGTTGCTGTTGGAAGATTCTTTTCTATTTTAGTTTTTTGCTCTGTTACAGGGGGCTCTACAAAGGTATATGAAGGTATTCAAAAACCCATAAAGCATAAAATTGAGTGCCAATTTTTAACCCAGGGGAAGTTTGATGCATTGAATGTCTGGTTAAGATTTAAATTTTTCAAAACTATTATATATACACTACCAGAATTAAATATAAATAATATATACAGAAAAGATAAGAACATTTTCTGCAGTCCCTGATAAGTAACTGGATTTGTGAATTCATTGAATTGTGAAAATCATGACTTGGCCTATCAAATTGTATTGCAAATTTGCAATACAGTATTGTAGTCAATTGTATTGTATAGCTAGTATATATATAACCTAGTGGAAGAATATGTACTTCAGTACTTGAGCTAATAAGTACACACTGTACCTTTAACAGCTTTAAGGATTGTTTTGCCCTGTGCCGAAGCTGGAGGTGCTAATTTATAGATGTCAGTGATTTTACATTGATGTCGATCTTTTGTAATACTTTCACTCTTTGCCATCTTAAACTCCACAACAGGAACAAAATGATTTGGTTGGAAGGTATTCTCCAAGCCAGAAAGTATATGAATACCAGCCCTTGTCCACAAGTTTCTCAACAAAGTTATTATGAAAAATTCTTGGTGAAATGGTACCATTTTGAAATTTTGAGTATTTGTTTCCCTCCTTTGCCTTTTCTGGGTAAACTGAAATAACACTCATTCCAGTGACAGACGATAATGCAAATAAACACATAAAAGAAGCAAAGGTCCCATCATTTGCATTTCTCATAGCTTCTCTTTTCACCACTATTACCTGCTACAAGGATCATGCCTGTCATAACCATCGCCCAATGCCATATCAGATGCTGTTGCAGAAAATGCTGTGTTTTCTCTTTCAAATATATTAGATCTCTCCTTCATGTAGGGATGGAAAGCATAAAACTCCAGATTGCTGAAGAGTTCAATACTGGTCAAGGCTCTTAGCATCTCGTGCATATCATCCTTACCACAAAGCAACTTAGAGCAGGATCTATATAAACAATTTCCATCACCTTTTGTTGTATAAATTCAAATTATTCAATTATAAATTTCAAATTACTACTATAAAATTACATTAAATATGAAATATCAAATAACAAATAGGAAAAAAGCTATAGGATTATTAAAATATTTAATAAATTAATAATACAAAGGGGCCACCACTATAGTGACTAAACAGATTAATTATTGTATTACAGGAGTACAGGGTAGTGAGGGTATTGAGGCATTTGAGGGTAGGTCAATTTAATGCAAGATGTGCAATCATTGGAGAGATCGTTCATGTTTGTGCTTCAAATATTAAATATATGACAATATGTTATAATTATGACAAACGAAAATGATTTTCCGAGTGCCAAATATAAACTTGAAGAGACTCTAAGTTTTAATTTGTAATCATATTTCAATATAAACGAATAAAGTCTGAAGCATATGCGTATACCAGAATATGTGATCTTTTATCTTTATATTGAAAATTTATAGTGAATATTAATATCGTATAAATAATGAATTCATTAATTTTACTTACTTCAAAGCCCTTAATTCACCATCCTGCCATTGCATAGTTATATGCTTCGGAATCAACAATTCCGTCGAAATTGCCCTTCAAAAAAGGATTCCAAGATTTCGTTGTCGATACGAGCACAACCGCTTTCTTCATAAGATATCTTCGAAAAGTTTCCATTTCGGAAGATTTCTCTTCTTGAATTAATGACCTCAGATCACTGAGATTTTTCAAATTTCAAATCGCGTTCGATTTGCATAATGCCTTTGTTTGCAGCCATGACTTCAATCAATATGCATATTGATGCATATTGCATATGCATCAGTGAAAGCTTAACGTCACAGTAGAATCCAAATTGAGGCTTAAAGCAAAGAGGTAGCAAAACACCCGCAATCTGCACGAGTGCATCGGTCGGCGGACCCAAATCTACCCTCAAAACAAAGGAAATGTTTACGTCACGGTCGATTTCACACGGAAAAAGACTCGGGACCGATGCACTCACGGGTGCACAAATCCACAAATCTACTCTCAAAACAATGGAAATGAATCGTCACAGTAGATATCACGTGGAAAGGGACTCGTGACCAGTGCACTCACAGGTGCTATGACGTTATGTAATGTTTTGACGCAATGACGTAATTAAACGAAATATTTCCTGTCGCGAAATTTTTTAAGACTACTCGTCGAATAACAAAGGAAGTTCGAGATAATGTTTTGATCGGAGATATGGATAACTTGACAGAAAATATGAACTTAATCGCTTGTTTGAACTGATTAAATATTCTGAACCTGTTTAAGCAAAAGTGGGGTCGGTCTGGTTAGTTATAAGGCAAATATAAGCCGATATAAAGTATTTTTATATGCGTATAAAAGATAAAAGATTTGTGTAATGTATTCATATAAATATAATAGCCTTGATGTCACAATTTTGACCGATGCATTTGCATCTGTTGCATTGGTCTAGATCCGCCCCTGGCCAGCACTCTTGTTTCGTGACCAATTGTGCATTCTAAATTACTTTCAAATAACGATGGCGCAAGAGTGTTGTATTTCCAGTCAATTTTCTTGCAAGCACTTTCTTTTCGCAGCCAATCGTCGAAGTTGGAACTTTTCGCAGCAATGGCGCAAGAGTGTTGTGTTCACAGTCATTTCTCTACGATGATGCCTGCACTCTCGTTTCATGACCAATTCGCCGTAATAAAAAAGATGGTGCCACGCATTGCATTATGGGTAGATCAACATGTTGCGCCAAAACAAGCAATGGCGGGTAGTCATCAAGTTGATTCTATTCCTCTCGAGAAAACTGAAATTTTTGGTGCAAAGCTGAACAAAAAGGTTGAAGAATTAAGTAGACCCGAGGCTGAGAGATGGCTAAAGTGTTGTGGCTGTAGAAATCGTAGTGGAATTACTGTAAAGGAGCTAAAATGCAAGTAAGTTTGGAGTTGTGTGTTTGTTATTGTTGTGATTTTGCAACCTTTTTATCTTAGACAGTGGGAATTTTTATATGCTTTTAATTATTCTTTTTCTTAAAGAATTCACACGTACATCAAATTGGGATGGGACAAACAGTTATTAATGGACCCAGAGGGGAAAGTCCAAATGCAAAAGAGGAAACAAAATCAAAATGCAAAGCAGCAGCTTGTTGAAAAATATCTTGAGGGAGAAAATATACCCACTAAGACCTGGACCATAGAGTTGAAGCATGTTCCCAATATGACACATTCAGTTATCGAGGACTTTTTCAAGAATGCAAAAGACAAGAGACACTTGACAGAGGGATACGCTTTTTCAAAGACAAAATTTGAAACTTTTGGAAAACTTCTACGAATTAACCTCTTACCAAACTGTGATATGTTCCTGTCGGAAGGTCACACAAGACCAGCAATGAAGCAAGCAAAGGGCATTTCATCAGGTAGTGGCATATATTCTTGCATAGTGGTGTTTGACAAGCTAACTGGTAACATTATAGCAGCAAGAGATAGATCGTGTGCAGCAGGACGACATGGCTATTGTAAACACATAGCTGCCCTGTGCTATAAACTTGTGGAGGCCAAAATGAGCTCTGCTAAAGAATTTCCCCGAGCTATCGGTCGTACAGAGATCAAGCAGCAGTGGGGAATCCCAACAGTAAAAGCACAACAAGACCCTGAGGAGGAGCTAATGAAGAAGAAACCTTACAAGACATAACATTTGAAAAACATCTTCTCATCCGTGATCAGAAAGGTGGAAGAAAAAGAAGACTTCCACAGGAGGTGAGCAGTACTTACAGCTCAATGCCTGCAGGTGAGCCAAACATTGATGCTTTATGTGTTGATGCATTCAAATAAGACTTGTCAAAATCCAAGAGTTCATACTTAGTCACCAACTTTGTCCATCTTCATCATAACCCAACATGTATACCAGTGGCAGAAAAAGAGAACACGCCTAGTTGTAGAATAGCTGGTAGCACCCTAAAGCAGAGATCTGAAACCTGGTTCCAAGAAAGAATAGGGAAGGTTACTTCATCAAAAGCCCCAGCAGTTATAGGACTGTATGGAAGAAAAGAATTTACAGAAACATGGGAATGTATTAAAAATAGAAAGCCAGAGCCATCTAAGAATTTTAAGAACTTTCAGAAAGGTATTGTTTTGAGGAATCAGCAGCAAGATGCTTTAGTCTAAACAGTGGAGCTGAGTTATCTGAGTGTGGAATGTTTGTGCTTCCGTCTCATAATCGGTTTGCTGCATCTCCCGATAGAATATTTTAGGGTGAAACCTGTTCTGAAATAACTAATTGTCACACTATCAGCATGACTTTGCCCATGAGGCTCTGGAGGGACACAAAGGATTAGCCCAATCATTGTACATGTTAGAGACAACTAAACACAATATTATGCAGCAAATCCCATTGAGAGTCTGAGAGAGTAAATAGTATTTACAAATTGAAATAACAAACACCAATATTTGAAAGTTGAGACACAAACAGTGTCAGTAAAGCATGAGAGGGTAATCGTACATATTTTATGAATCCACCAGTATTTTATGAATGATATCTTTCCTCAATATTTGTAGATGTCTAGATGATAAAATCATGTGCAATTCAAATAATGCTACCAAGTACTGCAATTAATGTTTCCAGGGTGAATTAGAGCAAGTTTGACCTATGATACATGCAGACCTTAGTTAAATAAAGGTGCATGGTGTACTTTAAAGTAAAAAGCAAATTCCGAACAAACAAGACATCTTGAGAATCAAAATATAATTCAAACAAGACACAGATTGAGACTGTAAATTTTCGACTTTATTACAAAGTCGTCTGAAGATGACTTTGTAATAAAGTCGAAAATTTACAGTCTCAATCTGTGTCTTGTTTGAATTATAATTTGATTCTCAAGATGTCTTGTTTGTTTGGAATTTGCTTTTTACTTTACTTTCTTAAATTGTCGGCTGGTCATGGTTTTTTATTGTACTTGTTACCTTACCTTCAATGAAAAAAAATAACAGAGTAAACTACAGTAATTACAAAACGAATCAAAGTGTTTAGAAAACATTAAATTATGCCTAAAATTTACTACATTATTAGAATGTAGAAAGTATGATTAACTTTCACCTCAGCCTGTCATGTATGTAAATATAAACATAATCTGACACCAACCCTGGTTAACTCGAACCCCCGGTAACTTGAGCAGTTTTTCTTGAGAGTTTGAGTTAGCGGGGGATATATTTACATATGTATTGTTATGCACATATCAATGTTAGCCCGCAGGGGGGGGAGGCCGGGCAAACCAGGGGATTTGATTTGAAATTATCCTTTTTTGTCAAATGTCCCACCCTGGGAACTTATTCTACGGTCAAATAGAATCAAATTCCCTACTATGGGATAAAGATTGTGATCACATGATTACAATAGAACTTAAAAGTCTTTATTTTTAAAAGAACTTTACATGAATGTCGGAGACTGTCTACACATATATATACTCAATACCAGTGATTCATTAACGCGATTAATTATTGCTTCAATTTTGGGCGCTGATTCGCATGATTGACACATTTAGATTATTATCAATAGGATTATAGGAGTTAAAAGACAAGGGAGGGACTGAGTGCGAGAGAGAGAATTGAGACCGCTGTTGTGAGAGGGAGTGTTTTTGTATTATCGAGAATATATCTTTTAAAACCCAAATCCGCTTCGTCTACTCTAGTTGCTTATACCTTTTAGTAAGGGTCAATTTACTAAACCTGGCACCTCCGACGGGATTGTGAAATGAGTGAAACGAATGCCAGCACCGCGCTGGAAACAAAATTAGTTCAATTGCAACTGACGACGAAGCGAACGGATGGAATCCTAGCAAAATCCGAAGAAAAACCTATTACGCGACACCAAGGAACACTAAGAACTGTTGTCCGCGAAATAGAGACACTACGGCTCAAGGTTGAAGCCGAGAAATTGAGCAGAAAAGAGGATACTACCGAGTGGAGCGAGGAAATTGATGCCAAAATCAGCGAGGCAGATGGTCATGTAAGACTGACGAAAGACTGGTTGGCGGAAAACAAGAGGAAGCTAGAAGAAATCGAGAAAGAAGAAAGAATAAAGTTCGAGGTAAGGCTGCATGAGACTAAAGTAAAGTTACAAGAGGAACATATTGTTAAAAACACCTCGCAGACGAGTAAAACTATGATTGGAATGCAAGCGAAATTGCCAAAATTGGTCATCTCAAAATTTAGTGGTTCTCCTATGGATTGGCCACGCTTTTGGGGACAATTCTCAGAGAACATTGATCAATCCAATATTGCCCCAGTGACTAAGTTCTCTTACCTTTGCGAGTTGTTAGAGCCTAAGGTTCGGCAGACAATCAAAGCTTTGCCCTTTCACAGCGAGGGATACAATCGAGCGATAAGCATTCTGAAAGATAAGTTTGGGAAAGAATCTGAAATTGTGAAAAGCTACTCGCGTGAAATACTCGGGTTGCCCACAATACAAAGTACTGATCACAAAAAGATTCACGAGTTTAGCGAAAAACTGTCGTATTGCGTTCAAGCTTTGCAAACGTTGAACAAGCTTGAGGGGGTAAATGGCGCCGTGCCAATGACACTCGATAAGCTGCCTTGCATTCGAGGAGATTTAGTGCGAACGGATTCAGAATGGGAGAGTTGGAACTTCGCTAAACTAGTTGAAGCACTTAACCAGTGGTGTCGAAGAAACCCAATCGAGAAAGCGCCCGAGCGAAACGACGACTCGTTTCGTGGCAAGAGGAGAGAGAAGCTGTTCCACGTCTCTCGTCAAAGATTAAATCCACGTAATTGCGTCTATTGCGACAGCGGCGAGCACAAAACGAACGACTGTACTAAAGTACTTCTGACGTCAGCCCGTAAACAGATACTAGCCAAGAAACGATTATGTTTTAATTGCGCCGCGGGCAATCACAAAGCCTCTGAGTGCCCGAGTAAAGCCACTTGTAGAAAGTGTGAAAAGAGACATCACACGTCCATCTGTGATTCTCACGACAACAACGATGACGACCAAGCCTCTCGACAAAATGCCAACGTCGCCATGACTACGCGCCAAAAACGCGAAGCGGTGTTCCCTGTGGTAGTCGTGCAAGTCAATGGAATTCGATGCAGAGCTTTGATAGACTCGGGAGCCGGGAGTTCCTATGTGTCTGCAAAACTAATAAACTTGCTCAAATTACAACCATCAAAATCCCTGATCAAGAACATTGACATGTTAATGGCCTCTAAGTCCACCAAACTCGAGATATATGATTTGAAATTCGACTCGCTAGACGGTTCGTTCAGTCTTTCCGTGAAGGCTACGAGGTAAACAAAAGTGAACTTTTGCTGATCGATAACCCCAATTACTCGAGATTGATAAATAAGCACCCTCATTTAGCGGGTGTCACCATAAACGATGATGACGTCAAGGAGACTCTGCCCGTCCATGTCATTCTGGGGAGCGGGGAGTACTCAAAGATCAAAACGCAAACCAGACCGAGAATCGGAGACGAGAATGATCCCATTGCCAAGTTGACCAAGTTCGGTTGGTTTCTGATGGGCCCTGGGTATGAGTTTGAAAGCAACATGATGTTAATGACTCAGACCTCCCACGCCGAGTATGAGGAATTGTGTCGATTAGACATTCTTGGACTCGAGGATACCTCCCAACACGACCAGTCGGTGGTATTTGCTGAATTCAAAGAGCAACTAACTCGATCTCCTGAGGGATGGTACGAAACGGCGTTACCATGGAAACCAAACCATCCCGCTCTTCCTAGTAACGAACGCGGTAGCCTGAAGCGACTGGGAAGCTTGACTAGAAAACTTCGACGTGAGAACCTGATGGAGAAATACGATGGCATCATACAAGAACAACTCGCTGAGGGGGTCATCGAAAGAGCCCCACCTCCTGTGGTGACCGGAAGTGACCCTGCTCCACCTCCTGTGGTGACCGGAAGTGACCCCGTTCCACCTGCTGTGGTGACCGGAAGTGACCCCGTTCCACCTGCTGTGGTGACCAGAAGTGACCCTGCTCCACCTCCTGTGATGGCCGGAAGTGACCCTGTTCCACCTCCCGCTGCGAGCGGAAGTGACACAAAGATATTCTACATTCCACACAGATATGTGGTGCGCAAGTCAGCCCAGACAACCAAGATGAGGATCGTATACGACGCCTCGGCCCGTGAAACATCCGACTCCCTGTCCCTGAACGATTGTCTTTATGCAGGGCCAGCTTTGCAGAACAAGTTATGGGACGTTCTGGTACAACAGAGAGCATTTCCGGTGGTGATTTCGGGTGACATCAAAAAAGCCTTCCTACAGGTTCGAGTTCGAGAATGTGAACGAGACGCTCTCCGCTTCCACTGGAGATCAAATGTCGACGAGGAGATACAAACGTACCGCTTTGCACGAGTGTTATTCGGCCTTGCGCCTTCGCCATTTCTACTTGGGGGAGTCCTGGAGTGCCACCTCGACTCGTGGTCCCGAAGATATCCGGAAGAAGTGGACCGGTTGCGTCGCAGTTTATACGTAGACGACATTTTGTCTGGTGGTCAAAACACCACGGAAGCGAAGCAACGTAAAACCACTGCGATTGAAATTATGGACGATGGAAAATTCACACTACACAAATGGAACTCCAACGTCCCAGAGCTGGAAGACAACCTCAACGAGAGCCGCGACGAACAGTCGTTTGCTAAACAGCAACTGCAAGTGAAGCCAGGCGAGTCGAAGTTGTTAGGTCTAAAATGGGACAAGACCACAGACACTATGTCGGTAGAATTTCCTGCCAGTGCACCGGCGACCACCAAGCGTGAACTCCTTGCAAGTTTAGCAAAGATCTACGACCCGTTGGGACTCGCATCACCGATTACGTTGCAAGGCAAACTAGTGTTTCGTGACGTGTGCGACTCCAAAATCGGATGGGATTCCAATCTCCCCGATAATCTTCAAAAGCGTTGGCTGAAGTTCGAGAAATCCCTTCCCAAACGAATAAGTATTCCACGACCTCTCGCCCCATTCCATGAGCCTGTCGTTTCGGCCGAATTACACGTATTTGGCGACGCATCAACTGAGGGAGTGGGCACTGTCGTCTACTCTGTGATCCGTCAAGCTGGAGGAGTTACAACGTCCCTAGTCGCGGCGAAGTCTCGATTAGCCAAGAAGAACCTGACGGTACCGAGATTAGAGTTGGTCAGTGCTCATATGTCAGCAAATCTCGTGACAAACGCTAAAAATGCCCTGATAGAGCTTCCTACACCAGCGACGTTCGGTTGGTTAGATAGCACCGTAGCACTTCATTGGCTTCTCGGAAACGGTTTATACAAACAGTTCGTCGCGAATCGCGTACGGAAGATAAGAGAGCACACTGAGATCCAGTGGAGGTACGTGCGGTCCATCTCGAGCTGATGAGAAACCTCGAAACGACATCTTTCATTCCTTGCTTTAAACGACTCGTCGCACGACGCGGGCGCCCGAGAACCATCTACTCTGACAATGGAACTACGTTCGTCAAGGCCTCGAAGTGGTTGAAGCAAATAAGGAACGACGAACGTGTGCAAGGTCTTTTGCAACAGTACGACGTGTCGTGGAAATTTAACCTGAGCAGAGCCCCGTGGTGGGGTGGTCAGTTCGAGCGATTGATCGGTGTGGTAAAGAACGATATGTATAAGGTGATTGGCGGAGCGACGCTGACGTGGTCGGAATTGATCGACGTTCTGCTGGATGTAGAAATCCAAATAAACCGACGACCGCTTAGCTACATGGAAGACGACGTGGAACTACCAGCCCTAACCCCTTGCACATTCCTATTCCAACGAACCAGTGAGCTACCTGAAAGTGAACCATGGCGGATCGACGATGAAGACCTAAGAAAGCGAGCGAAATATTTAACGACGTGCAAGAATAGCTTGTGGAGGAGATGGCAACGCGAATACCTGACGGCGCTCCGAGAACGTCACATCCTGGTCCACAAAACACAGAAATACGAGGTTTCTGAAGGGGACGCGGTAATCGTAAAGACAGACGACAAGAATCGAGGAAAATGGCCACTGGCGATAGTGGTAAAATTATTCCCAGGATCAGATGGTCGGACGAGAGCCGTTCAGCTCAAAACGAAGAATGGAGTGATAGAAAGACCCGTCCAACATCTTTATCCTCTGGAACTCCAGTGTGATACAAAAGGGAACGCAAAGAAAGCTCAAGACAAATTGAACCCGGACGCCCGAGTGTTCACACCTAAAAGAGCGGCTGCCGCAGATGCCCAAGCGAAAATAACCGTCATAGCTGAATGCGAAGAAGACAGTTGAAATTCTGAACTAGTCATATTTACTATTAGTACTAGATACATTGTTATTAATGTTTGTTTGTCACGAACACGTTGCTTGAAAAAACAGCCTCCTCAGTAAGCATGCAATTTAGTTCCTAACTTGCATGGGGGAGTGTGTCGGAGACTGTCTACACATATATATACTCAATACCAGTGATTCATTAACGCGATTAATTATTGCTTCAATTTTGGGCGCTGATTCGCATGATTGACACATTTAGATTATTATCAATAGGATTATAGGAGTTAAAAGACAAGGGAGGGACTGAGTGCGAGAGAGAGAATTGAGACCGCTGTTGTGAGAGGGAGTGTTTTTGTATTATCGAGAATATATCTTTTAAAACCCGAATCCGCTTCGTCTACTCTAGTTGCTTATACCTTTTAGTAAGGGTCAATTTACTAAATGAACATGAAGAACCCAAAACTTTACATACGAACTACTTGTCGTTCAATTGCATCCTAAACACATCCACACATCTGGGAAACACCCTTGTAATCCAACACACTCTACGTGACACCAACGCAGACAACCATCACACTGAATCCACGAAACCGTGCCTTGACTATTAGCATTATCTGATGCAGGATCTTTCAAACTGCAGATAAAGCAAAGTTCATTCTCTTCATCCTCCTGATTAATTGTTTTTTGCAACTCATTCCCTCCAGGTTGTTTGTTTTTTGTTTGTTCTTTCTCTTTAGCCTTTCTCTTCCTTGTCTCTGCAGCTTTCTTAGCGCCTCTTTTCCTGTTTTCATGAATTTGATAAAGGTGTTCGAACCAAAACTTGACTTCTTCAGGAGTAAGAAGGACCTTCCTTGCTGTTTCCTCTATAACTTCTGCAGTGGGTACAACTTTATACTTTTGGAAGACTGCAAGAATTACTTCTGACAGTGGTGAAGGATTTCCCACCGCTCCGTTTGAAATAAAATTTTCTAGAAGCTTGTCTGGCTTCATGTAGTGTCCAGCACAGACAGTTTTACATTCACTACACTGTCCTCCATAAGGCCTCAGTGGGTCTGGTGTTGGGATGGGAACATATCGCAAACCTGGCCCACCTGGATACCACGAAAGCCCTGGATCGCTTTGTTCTCGTTGACACACAGGATGGATGCAACCTTGCTCATAGCAACAAACAAGGTAGAATAGATACTTTGACGGAAACTTTGAATTACACAGATGCCTTTCACGTAATTGCCATATTCTTTCAAATTTCTTGTGCATTTCAGGGTGATTTGATTTCAATTCCTCCTTTTGCTTCTTATTGCCTTTCAGAAAAATGTTTAGCAATTCACTCTCTTTTCTCTCGGTAGCAGATTCAGCCCCTTTATACATATGTATATGTGTGGACGCACATGGAGCACCATCTACCCTAGAAATATAAATATCAATTGCTGCTTCCAACTTCTTATGTAGTAAGATTTGATCAATCTGACCAGACTCAGAACGGCACGAACCATGTAGAGTTGACGGAATAAAAAGGTTAGAATGGGCTAACGCCAGGCAGCCATTCTGCAGTTCCACACGGTTAAGGTAACTTCCGCCACTGCTACGAGATGATACCATAAGAGCTCTAGTTTCCTTTTCAAGGTGTCTTAAGGTCCTCCAATACTGTATTTCTTGATGGGCTGGACCCTCGTCGAAGCTTCCATCAACCCTAATACATTCAATCTCTTTCATTGCACCATTCGCAATATTAGTGAATGCTGGTTTAATTGCGTCTTGTTTCTCCAAGAATTTTAGGTCAGGCATATGCTGTGGTGGGCCTTTTTCATACAGTCCTGCTGCCTTAACCATGCCTGCACATATTTCACCACTTGTTGTGGTTGCTGGAAAGTTGTATGAAGTTGTTTGCAAGGTTGAAGGGTAGTTATTCACATAATCTGTTCGTGTTGTTAAGGCTTCTTTTCCTGATACACATAATGAGCCATGAAGCTTGTGAGTAGACATGGTATCAAGGCGAAATCCTGCTTGGTCATCCCTTCCAATGTTGGTAATGTTTGTGCCATCAGTGTACTGGATTTTATTCAGCTCTGAATATAAGGCTGCACTCCAGTGACTATCCGGGTTAAAACGAAGGTTAAACCCTATTCTTGCCCGCCTATGAACAACTTTAGCAAGTCCCTTGTAGCGGCCAGCAGAACGCCTTCTTTTATTCCTTGCAATGCACATCTGTACAACAGTTCCATAGGCGAAATTGCGCTTATACTTTTCTTCTAAAAATGCCTTGATGCATTTAAAAGTTGCCTTTTTCTGAACTTTTTTGTTGCCATCAAAGGTAACAACGCCAGTCCGACGCCAGGCATCAGCACCAGCACCACACTGTGAAACGTATTCTTCTATGGCTTCGCCAATTCCAGGGCATTCTTTTATTATTTTGCTGATTCGTTTACTGCGCCGACGCCTAAGGAATCTCTTTTCCATTATTCGTCTCTTGGCGACTCTGACTGCCTTCCTTTTTAGGGAAGCTCTTTTCTTTTCAATAAGCAGCCTGCCATTATTGTCAAGCACATTCGATATGCCATTCTGCCATACCTCTGCGTCACTTGAGTCAGAGTCTGACACTATCAGTCCATCTTGAAGATCTTCTTCTTTTTCTGAACTGTTGTTGACAAGAATGAAGGCTTGTCTCGATTGTTTAAGAAGCATGTTATCTTCTTTGCTCAAACTAGGCAGGCAAGGAAGTTGCTCGCTAATGGTCGAAAGTGACTGATTGATCGTTTCCTTGGGTAGCAATGGGAACTTTTGACTTATGGCCTCCTCAAGTGCAAACCAGTTAAACTTGGTTTGTTTCAAAACATCTAATATATCCTCAGATTTAATTTCCCTTGTAATATCGGGCAAGTCGTTCTGCTGAGAAATATAATTACTGCTATTATCATCCACAACTTGTTTTTCATCAGCAAAATTATTATATTCCGCCTTGGGTTGCTCCAGTAGCTCATCATCGTCTTCACTGTCCGAATTTTCATCACCGCTTAGTGTGTCTTGCAATCCAAACGAACCCAAGAGTGCCCTATCCTTCAGATGTGCAATATTCATTATTGAATCCTTAATTTCACATGCCTCTTTGTATGCCAATTCTATTGCTTCAGCCCTTCTATTCATATTGTGAAATCCAAACACTTTATTTGCTTTATCAGCAGACATTCCAGCCGACTTCACAACTGCATATTTTATACGCTCTTTTTCTGCCTCGCTTTCAGCAAGGGTAAGCAGACATCTCAATTCATCCTTCGTAGCAAAAGAAACACGAGTTTGAACAGTTTTCGCTAAAACCTCGTTTAAAAGTGCTTGGAACACAGCATAATTAGTACACGTGTGTTTTTCTACCAAATAGATGCAGTATGTCCCAGTAGTCTTGCTACCAATGCCAACTGCAGCCAAAGGCATTTGTAGCAGTTTTCGTTTGGCATGATTTGATGTGTAAGTCACACCTGGGCTACACATTTCAAATGCATGTTTTAGTGTTATGTACCCTTCTTGCTTGACATACTTGGCAACGTTTAATTGTAAACAACAGTCATGGCAAGCTTTTTCATGTTGCGCTTTGCAAAATAGAGAACGGGCCTCAATATACTGCTCCAAACTTAACCCCTCAAATCTTGAAACAAAAACGTCATCTTTAATTTGGTCATAGTTTGACAAGTTCATGTTTTTCTGCTGTTTATAAATCTCTAAAATTTCACTCCCTTTCATGCCATGAAAGGGAGTATTCAAAAATCCTGCACCACTGTGTTTCCAGTTTGAGATTCTATATATAATAAAAGAGAAAGACCCGATTACAATGAACCACATTTATAATGAAAAGTTTATGCACACAAGTAATTGTAAATGTCAATATGGATTGGTCACACACATTCGTTATACGTCTAGTTGACTATAGAATACAACTAATTTATAGTATTTATAGATTTTCATTTATGAAGATAATCTACTATGATTTATTCAGGGTAAATATGATATAACAATTTGTGTTGTAACACTATTAAGTTCTTCACACTCATCAAACCTATATGAAGAATTATTAAACACTATCTAAATCACCTGAAGACGACGTATCTGAGCTTTCAAAATTGAAACATTCTATGTTGCTTGACTGCTCATTGTTTTTACTCATTCTTTCAAAAGCAGCCTTTAATCCACCACTTGCAGCTGTTTTAGGAGGCTTGTCTTGTGGACTTGCAGCAGATGTGGATGCCTTGTTCTTGTGATACCACACTGATTTGGATTCCTTTTTCTGTAAGGCTGCTAGCTGTTTGGAGTAGTCATTCTTTTCTTTGAATAGTTTCCTGATCTTGTCGGTAATTTCAGCACATTTGGTGTAGTTATTGACAGTTTTGGCCTTACCCAATTCTAATTGGCGCATTTTAATGCCATCTTCAGACATAGAAATTAACTGTGACAAATTCTGTATCTCCTTTTGCCTTTCATCAGACATCAACTTGGCTCTTTTGGGATGCTTGCAGTCTTCTTCACTACTGGTACTGCTTGATGATTCTGATCTGGAATAGCCTTTCTTGTATGTATAGGAACCATCTGTCCTGACCTTTTCAACAGCTTTTGTGAGAAGAGTTCCTAAAATAAAATATAAGGGATATATTGCCTGTTATATTAATAACTGGTTGAAACAAATATAGTCATATCTTACATGTATAAATTTATGTAACACATTGAAAGATTTTGATAAGTTTGGTGATAATATATGATAACAGTTACCTCTTTTGGCCAAGAGTGTTGGGTCATCCAGTGCCAGTTGTCCTGCAGCAGTGTTTACAGCTTCTTCATATGGCTTTAAAGGTCGTTTCATATCTTTATTGAAAATTCTTGCACTTTTAGCAATATCTTTATCTTTATCTAGATATTCCTCTGATTCCTTTTAATAAGTAAACATATATCATTGCAAGACAGTAGTTTACTGGACATTTCATTCTATTACAGGAACTCCCTGAAAAGCACTTTGGTGAGTGGAGCTTCCTAAATAGATATTATTATTAAGCACCATCTGACCACAAACAATCACTTACAATTAATGTTGGTCCAATAGTGAGTGATCCTCCTTCAACAACCAGTGTTTTTTGACCACCTGAAGGTTTAGGTTTCTTTTTTAATATCAATAATTCTGTGTCTGAAAAGGTATAATATATTCTTAACTACTATTAAATTTAACCCATCAACTGGCAGTACATACCCTATCACTGAATAGTAAAGTTGTCAGTCATTTAGCAAAGTGGATGTTGGTTTTCATTCATATATTCTTATTGATCTAAAGTGTAAATAACCTTCTTGTTGGGTAAATTCGCTGTTCAAAACATTTGCAATTGGCGATGTTATTTCATGTTGTTCCTATCAAAATGAACAATTAAAATTTTAATGACTATACCATACAAATTCTCATTGTTTCATATATTGAGTTCATACATATACTTGGCAAATACAATTGGTTAAAACATTACACAAATAAATAAATACAAGCTACCTACATTTATATCAGTGTCAGTGACAGATAACACATTTTTCAGAAGCTTTTTAACCAACAGCCTTTCACCAACCACAGGAATCAACTCCTTCAAATCTTGGTCATTTGCCAAAAGAAGCAACAAGGTCTCACTGCTATCCAACTTGTTTTCTATGTTTGCGTATATTGAAATTTAGAATTTTATGAGGACATTGAGGAATTTTTAATATTATAAATATCAAATCTTAAGTATGAATACAATCGTATTCGTTGTCATATTTCAAAATCCAGAAACCACATTTAAATATAAAATGCATTTAATGATTAAATACTACATTACCGATAAATGTTTCAACAATATTATCCAAGCCTTTCTCCTTCATCTTATTGAATAATTCATCAACCTTTATACTGTCTTTAGACGCCATGTTGTTTTTTCCACGTGGTTTGTACATGCCCGATCGCGGGTTAGGTCGAAGTATAATTTACAATTTATCAAATGACTCCACCCCCAGGCTCAGAAAGGTGGTCAAATGCCCGTAACAAGGGCAATTGTAGTGTGCCAAATCCCGTGGATATGCCCGGCCTCCCCCCCCTGCGGGCTAACATTGATATGTGCATTACTCTATTGAGTACTGAATATCAGGAAAGCTTATCAATTAATACCAATTAATACTTAGACATCATAGATCTGTAACTTCTTAGCCAGTTTTATCTTGCCAATAGCAGTTTTATAGTTGTTATATTGAATTTGTTATATTTTGTAATAAATTATATATTTGTTCAAATGTTTACATATCAAAGTTTTCCTAATAATCATATATAATCAAGTATGATTAACTGTATGCTGCTGGTTCTTTTTCCACTCCAGTTTAGTTAAGTTATGTTCATGAATTTTGTTATTGTGCCCTCATTGATGTCACACTGTTGCCCTGGTTTCTGAATAAAACTATTATCCGTAAAATTCATCTGAACATTTAAATAAAGATTTTTAACTTAGCACTTTTGAGAAGTGTTTTGTCTATTTTAGACAGTTGTTATGCAACATTTGATGCTAAGTTGTTTGAAGATGCTTCCACGCTGCTCCCTGGTTATATCGTAAAGATTTCTAATTCAGATCTTTCGGCAGCAATTTTTCTTTCTGATAAGAACATCTAGTCTAAAAACTAGCAAGAATATTAAACTAAATGGACAATGCTTGCTTGAGATTAAAACTCGGGCAGAGGGACAAACTGAGTCCTTATCTACAGTCACTGGGGCACATATTTGCCAGGTTCAACTTCAAATGAAGTGTACAGAGATGGGATTAGCCATTCTTCAATCATATGTTCCAGAATCTAACAAATCAAAGTACTTTCTTATTACTAGAAATGTAATTTTATCAATTTATTCATGGACTTATACCTTCTGCATTCAACAATAACTTACTTGAATTTGATTCTATGTTAGGCATTAGGCAGTTTGCAAATGCCTTAGCTAATAACTGTTCAGAAATTGATTTTGTTCTTGTTTGAAGCATTTTTAGCTCGCCTGCACTTTAGTGCAAGAGAGCTATTGCTATAGTCTTGGCGTCCGCGTCCCCGTCCCCGTCCGCGTCCACACTACATGATAAGTACAATGTTAAGATGCCACTTTTATTTTCCCATTATTTTCAACTTATCTACTTAAGGAGTCTATTTGTTGCAAAAGAACCATTTACCAGGGGGGAGTGAACATTATACAACAAAATATAATGATAAGGTCAATGTTAAAATGCTATATTTTTTCTATACTTTGGCTTTACATCAGAGGAATCATTATCAATATAAGTCATCAATATGCATTGTGACTATTTATTGCCATTTGGTGCACATTTATACAATAATAAAGAGAGTTTTGCTCAAAATTATCAAATGATAAGGTGAATGTTAAGCTAATTAGCATAATGATAAGGTCAATGTTAAGATGTTATATTTTTTAAATATTCGGCTTTGCATCAGAAGATTCATCATAAATATAGCTCATCGATATGTCTTGTGACTATATGGTGACATTTAGTACACATTTACACAAAAATAATGGCAATTTTGTTCAAAATTATCAAATGATAAGGTGAATGTTAAGCTAATTAGCATAATGATAAGGTCAATGTTAAGATGCTATATTTTTTAAATATTATGGCTTTACATCAAAGGAATCATCATAAATATAAGTCATCGATATGCATTGTGACTATTCAGTGCCATTTGGTACACATTTATACAATAATAAAGAGAGCTTTGCTCAAAATTATCAAATGATAAGGCAAATGTTAAGCTTATTAGCATCATGATAAGGTCAATGTTAGAGTTATCCAGAGTTATCACGCTCATTACGATTTTCACGCTTTTTACGTTTTTTTTTAGTTCAAAGTTGTAGCTGAATCATATTTACCGAAACTATTTGTACAACCCTAAGCCAAATGAGAAACATTTAAATATTTTCACCTGTATGCTACCATTTGTTTCTATTGTACATGTACAATTATAAATTATGAGATTGTGTTGTGACATGCCGTATCAAAATTCAATCGCTTAATATAGAAATCATTCAGGGAGTGAAAATATATAAAACATAGTGCAACGTTAAAGTTTAAAGAATATTGTCAGATAATTCGCAATTACAAGCTTTGGCACATAAGTATTTATAAGTAGAAAGCCGATAGGCTCGGAATGCAAAGGCAAATGGCAACGCATGTGACATATATTTGCATATTATTTATGTAGATACACATGCAAATATATTATTAAAGCACCTATAAGATTTATGTACATACCTTTTCGTTGTTTGATGCATAATCCTTTTTTGTGTAGATATAAAAATCCAATCTTGTTTATTTCATAAAGCTAGGCGCACACACGACGATCTAATAGTCTGCCGATTCCTGTCTAGATGGATGTTTTCATCAAAATGTGGCGACTGGCGATCTATACTTGGTCATTATTAGACCAAGTAGACTCGCGTACACGCGCGAGGCGCGAGCGCCGCGAGAAGGAAAACATGTCTGGGCAAGGGCTGCCTATATGTCTAAACCTGAATGGACCAACTACCGCAAAATCGTTGTGTGTGCGCCCGGCTTAAAGCAGGGACTTTTGCCTGGTCCGTTAACTTACCTGTTGATATCACGTGCGCGGATTGCGAGAAACGGAAGAAATATTGGTCACAAATAAAACTAATGTAATTCCGAGGCCAGTTTTGGCCAGTAATTCTGAGGTCACAACTAATATCTGAAGTTGGTGCTTAATATTACCTTCCAACGCGGATTTTAGCCTTGTAATTTGTAATAAAAAGATCGGTAATTTGTGCTTCATACAGATACCTTTCATACAGAGTTTAGCCTTATTCTAGACAAACAGTGCAGGCGAGCGTTAGGTGATTTCAGCACCTCTCTGGTTAATTTATGTGATAAATATTATTAAGTATTTACAATCTTTTTGTATAATTTGTCATCATTATGATGTTGGTAATATATTAAATTCATTGTTTGTAATATAAATTACAATTATTAATTTAAATACAACATTAAATTATTCATATATTAATACACTATATTCAATAAATGTAAAGCATTTACCATAATTATACAAATACAAGTGGAAATTGGGAAAATAAAAAGGTGTGTGGGAGCATGACAGTCTATTGTTTGTTCGCAGTGACATGATTTTCTCCAAATGGCAGGCAATCAAACAACTTCAGGGTGATTCCCTTCCTATCATAGCAATCAACAAAAGATAAACTGTGCAGCAATCCATATTTAAGTTGTAAAAGTGTCTCTATACTTGACCAAAATACTACAATATCTATTTTGTTACATTTTCCTGTCAACTGAAGTCCCTAAACAAGTCATCGCAAAAAACTAAGGGGTGGTGGGTTTTCACACAAGTTTGAATTTTTCCAATTTCCAAGACTATTTACATAACTATATATTAATATGGGAAAATGCTTTATATTTTTTATAATATAGCACCAATGTTAATTAACATGGCTCTTAGCCAATCAGCATTAAAAATTTACAAATGCTATATAATAACAATAATGGTCAATTATCAAAGATGATGGGTCTGAATCCATGAGCAACCACACTCAAAAAATCCTAATTTGGGAAAGCTGGAACATGAAATATACCAACACTGTCTACTGTTCAAGTCCTTTCGTATTGCATTACACAATTTTAAATCATCATGCAACAATGAACTTTTTGCATTCTATGCACTTGAGGGGAGTTGTTGAGTTGCTGACAAGCTAAATTATTGCACAGCTGTCAAGGTATTTGTTACTCATGGAATGTTCTCATGCTAAACACTACTCTTCATTCATTTCATGAAGTAGTTCATACTTATCATTAACAAGAAAAGTTAAAAAGGCAGTTAACCAGCAACATACATTCCACATCTTTGAAATCTGGTGCACATATCGAATTGGCATGTTTTCTTTTAAAGATCCATGAATACCTTGACCCTTCGTATCGTTCTTTCCACATGTACCCTAACTTGAGATATCCTGTTCTTCAGTGAACTGTTTGTTGCTTGAGAGTTTCTCTGGTGTATCTACAATCACACCATATACATCTAGAATATGCTGCACCATAAATCCTTTGTCAGCCAGCCACCTGTCCCCCACATGAGCAAGGGAGAGGGTTCCAGTTTCTTTTACGATGTCCTCATCTGATTTACTGCCTGGATAAATTTCAAGAGACAAATAGTGGTAGTAGAAGAGGTGAGATTGCAATCGGTCCTTTTCCTGTATTGTGCCCTTTGTATTCAGACCAGGTACAACTTTATTGTATGATTTGTGAGAACTTCTCTATGAATATTTCTGTACAGTCAATTATAAGATAGACATCCTTATAATTTGGCTTGAAGCACTTTGGTAAATGCTTTTTCATAGTCTCACGGTCTGTTAAAAAGCTCAACATTCCAAGACAATGACACAAACGGTCAATCCAGGTTGCAAAGATCTGTGATACTTCTGGCTGAGTAATGTTATGTCTGTCAGCCAGATCTTTTTCCAGCAAGCCGAGATGTAACCTTGTCAAAGTGAGAAATAGTTCATCAATTTCACACAAATTTCTCGGCCTTCAATGCGAAACAACATAAGATGGGTCTTTAGCTGCATTGGTGTACCCGTTATAATAGTTAAGACTAAATCCTGGTTTAGGTTTAACAAAATTGTACAAAGAAACAAATGTCACATAATCAGGAAGTCCTGTGTAAAATCTGATATCTGGTCACTTGCCATAAACCTTCGCACACCAAATCTTTCTATCTCTTGACGCTTCTCCAGTTCACTAATTCGTTTTTCTCAGCTCATCTATTCTTTCCACACTCGCATGCATTCTCTGATGGTAATATCTTCTGTGGTGTTTCCGTTACGTTTTCTGTGCAAATCTCCTGTGGCTGTCACTCTTCTTGCTCTCTCGTCAGTGTCTCACTCGTACAAGTCAACACTTTCCGGTTGTTTGTCCAACGATTCTGTAGGTGTAGTAGTTTCAGTAGTTTAACAAGTACAAAATATCTACAGGCCATACTATCTGGTCAGTTTTTTCTGCCATCGTTTTGGCGACACGATTTGGCTGAGAGCAAGTCCTCTAGGAATTTCAGTATAGCTCAGTGGGCTTCACTTAATCAGCCACAGTTATCATTCCAGATCAGTAAACTATAATAAAATCTGGAAGGCTGACTCGGGAGGGAAAATTGAAGCCGCTCTTTGTAGGTTGTGCCAGTCTTCTTCTAGTTTATTTTTTAAAATGTATAGTGCACATTTTTACCAAATTCGCTCCCTAAACTTTTCTTTGCATTTATATTTATTATCTGTGTTTGTTTAAAAGTGGCTGAATTTATAAAATATAAATCAAAATTTAAACTAACCTTGTAAATGATGTGTAAATTCGTCGTCGAAGATAAAGTTGAGAAAAAAACAGCGTTTTGCCCCCTTTTTTTTGAGTTTTTGGAAGTTCCCAGCAAAACAAAGGGTTCAAACCACTGAATTATTGCAGTTCATTATATACATCTACTAGAAATACATGCATGCAGCCACCCCTCGCCATTTTAAACCAAGAAAAATATTTTGTGCGCTACCCAGACCTAACTTTCTACCATAATATTATGGAAACAAAGATGATCGTAAAGGTGAACAGAAATCACTTGTTTGCCTGCTGCATTACGTTGCAGTTTAAGTGAGTGTTAAACTTTTCTATAGCTAAACCTTCAAAACATCAAAACAGCACAAATTATTATAATAACCATACAAGCACTAAACATCGAATGTTGTTTTAATGTTTTTCGATTACTTATTTTATTCAATGATTTTAGCGACTATATAAGCTGCAAAGTGATATTTGTTTTATCAAAACTCTGAAGTACACTTTTGAGAACTCTTTTTAAAGTTTAAGCGATGATGTAAAGCCTTAAACAGTTGGTTAGCTCCTTGTAAAACGACATACGACATACCAAGCTTGCACTTGTCAAAATAACAATGCATTCTTACAGCAAACATTGAATAAGCAAAATATAGACACCTACCACTTCAAAGATTATAAACTACGAGTCGTTCGTATTTCACCAACTTTTTCTGTGCTGTGATGATTTTTAAATCTTTTTAAATCTTTTATTATTGTTTTAATATTTGACTCCATGATTTCATTTTAAATGTTTAAAAAATAGTTTGCAAAATGACAGTTAAAATGCTGACACTCTCATGCGTGCTCTCTTTTTGTCTTAGCCAATCAGCAAGTTGTAGATGACCGTTCTTTCTTCGCTCAAATTTCGCGCATGCGCACAACTACCATGACCATCGAACGTCCATGACATTTGGGCAACTTAGGATTTGCATATGTTCTGTCAGAATACCCGGGCGTAATTCCTGGTCTCCGGGCGGGATTAGTACCCTCGCACAGCGCTTCGCACCGGCTCGGGGATAATGCAGGATGTGTGAAAATAGGGCAGCAATGTACACAAAAAATTGCCTCTGCAAATGAAAAAAATTGATATTAACAAAACTAATAAATGTTGGGTGTTAGCCCCAGTCCTTTTTCATCCCAGAGGGACAGATTTCTTCAATATATTTTAATAAATATTATTTATTTAATATCATCAATAATCTGCAAGAAAACCTAACTGTCAAAATTGAAATTGCTGACCGACTCCATGCATCATTTGACAAACTCCAACTGTCTATTTTCCTAATGTAAAAAATAATAATGTTACCTCTCCAAATGGCAGAAGATATACTGATGACACAAAAGAATTTTCGTTAACTTTATATTTTAACTCCCCCAAGGCATATGAGTATGTGTGCTCAATCATACCATTACCAAACCCATCACTCATAAGAAAGTAGTCGAGTTCAATTGATTGTGAACCTGGTTTCAATGATGAAGCATTCCAATCTTTGAAAGCTGAAGTAGATAAAACACCATTGCAAAAAAAATTGCTCCTTGGTGATAGATGCTATGTCCATTAGAAAACAAACACTTTGGGATCTAAGTATTCAGGATTTGTCAACTATGGCCCTATACCCCAGAGGATCCAGACATGCTTGCAACAGAAGCACTTGTTTTTCTTTTAGTTGGAACACGTACCAGTTGGAAATGTCCAATTGGATATTTTCTTACCAGCAAATTGAATGCCTCTTTTCAAGCACAACTAGTTAGGATGGTTCTTGAAAAAGCAGCTGATGTGGGATTACAAGTACGGACACTAACATCCGATGGTTCATCTGTCAATATTAGCACATTTGAACAATTGGGCTGCATATTTAGTACCACATATGAATCTATGGTCACCAAATTCAAGCACCCATCAAAGGATTACTATGTTTACATCATTTTAGACCCTTGTCATATGTTGAAACTCGCCAGAAATGCTTTGGGAAGTATTGGATAAGGCTTTGATAACAATAATAGCAAAATTTCCACAATTTACATAAACTTCAGGAAGCTGAAGGTCTAAAGTTGGGTGACATGTTTTTATGACAACATCTGAAATATGAAAAACAAAATGAATGTGAGGTTAGCAACACAAACATTAAGTTCCTCAGCAGATGCAATTGAATTCATGGATGTTGCAATGCAGATGCCACAATTTAAAAACGGCAAGGCTACAGTTACCTTTATTAGAATGATTGACTGAGCTTTTGACATTCTAAATTCAAGAAACCCAATTGGACAAGGGTAAAAACAACCCCTAAAACCCTCATCAAAAGAAATATGGGAACCTATCCTCACATCTACAGCAGATTATCTTCTGTCACTATACTACTATTTCACCAGTAAAAAACATGAAGAAGAAAAAGTTCCTCTAAACGCACAGGAGAAAGACCTTCATAATTAGTTTTGTTGCAACGATAAAATCAACGATTGAAATGGCAAGCGAAATGTTCTTGATCATTGAAAATCCTTTCAAGTATCTTCTCCGATATAAGTATTCACAAGACCATGTAGAGTTATTGTTCTCATGCATTAGATCTAAAGGTGGATGAAACAACAACCCTAACAGCTTGCAACTTAAATATGCGTTGAGGAAGATGCTCTTCAGAAATGCTGTCACAGCCTCCAAAATACCAACTGCATTGAATTTTCCGAATATTCCTCATTGATAATTCCAATTCTTCACCAAAGAAAACACAATTCTCCTCTGATTGAAGAGAAGACTGAAGTCAAAGATGGCAACAATTTCACCCCATCAAAACAAATGCTACTAGGGCAGTTGGACCAAAGAGGGCATTCTGAGTGAAAATATTTTGTTCTACACTGGTGGGTTTGTCGTTAAGCAAATATTAAAGTCTGTTACCTGCACAGCTTGTATAAGCAGCCTCACATCCAGTTTCAGCATTCCAACACTAGAACATGATTACTGTGGCTCAAAATCAGCAAGAAATTCTTGTGATCCATCTGCCTCATCCTTCACACAGTTTGTTGACCGGGGTGGTTTGACTAATCCATCGAAATCGGTCTTTGCCGTTCTCAAATACACGTAACATGTTTTTAAAGCGATTGTCAGCAAGGATGGGAAACAAATCAGTTTGAACGAAAAATTACGCTGCAAAATTATATGGGAGGTCTGCCATCACTTCATGGCAGATGAATGTCTTCGACCAACTGTCTTCGCTGATCACAAACCTGGATTAAATGGCATTCATGACAACCATAGGGTGAAGCTAATTAAATATACAGCCAACCGATATTTTACACTTCATCTTTTCACGTACGGCAAGCATCATTCCAAGTCTGTTATACAAGAAGGTAAACCTAGTGAGCTAGTGAGAGATTTCAATTAACAAAGTTAATTTTATTCAAAAATCAGTGAAAAATCACTTGATATTCTTATTTAAACAAAAAATTTATACACAAGTTATAAATTTGCGGTTAATAGAGTAATATGTTCTAGAAGGTCCTATTTCAACCTACATATGGACCATCTCTGGTCTAGCTGTTATAGTTATCACACACACTAATTTAACCTGGCAAGGTCAAGGCCTCAATAGAACAAGGCAGTCTATACCAGCAATGTTAATAGTTATAAAGTCGAAAATCTGAACGAACTCTGGCATCTTAGCATGTGATCAACGTATGCAAACTTGCGATACGGCCGATCAAATCTCCCCTGACAATTGGTCATTTGCAAGACCTCAGCCAATGCGTCCACAACGCTGGTCAAATATTTAAAGGTCTTTTATCAAAAGGCAGTAATACATATATCTGCATTTCAAAATTAATTATAATAACCAAAAACTACAATGCCGAAGCAAGGTAAAAAACGCTGTTCAACTTGTACTTAACCACAGCGTCAAAACGAACACACTGGCGGAAACCAACGGCGAGACGTCGAATGCGGCCAACCACACCAGCGAACAGCCACTTAATTCTGCCACGAACTACGCCAACATGTCCATTGAAGTCCTTGTCTTCTCTTGGCACAGCGAAACCTCTCTATTTCTGGTTCGCGTGACGTTCTTTTAAGCCGCCTTGCTGATCACGACAGAACAGCAAATGCTCTAGCTTTAACATTAGCTCTACCACCACCTCTTTGCTTCTCCCAGGTAATTCAGACCGCCCCTCTTTCGGTCCAATTCGCCTGTCAGTAGAAGGTGATCAGGGCTATTCGATACCTCTTCCGAATTTCTTAAATTTCGGCAAGCTTCCGAAAATCGACAGTCTCAATAAGCGGCTAACAATTTTCGGTATTTATGCTTCGGTTGTTGTCTAAATTTCCATACAAAGCTTTGAAGATTTTCGCAAGTTCCCTCAATTGGGGCGAAGACAAAAACTGTGAAGACAAAGGGTCGTGCATTGGTTGATGTATTGCTAGATCATAGATGTATGCCTCCCCCTGTGTCAATCCACTGGATATAAGGTTGAATTCCTTAATCTTTTGTTTTGCAACACCCAAATCTTGCTTGGTGCTTGTAAACTGTTCTTGTAGTTCCATAAAATAAAGTGATATGTGTATATTCTAGATTATGGGGATACAGTTTCGGTGCTATTTACTGACAAAGAAATACAGTCAAAAACATTTGCATAGTAAGGTCCTGTCAGGGTTAGATATTTGTAAGTAGTCCATCATTGAAAACATGCTTCATCATCTATAACAATACATTCAATATGGAAATCACATAGAAGAGATTAGGTACTTTTCACACATATATGTATATGAATATGTATAGGTGTATCTATGTATATAATATGTATGTATATATGTGTATATATGTATATAATATGTATATGTCTATGCATATGTATATGTATATGTATATATATATATATATATATATACATATACATATACATATACATATACATATGCATATACATATACATACAGTATACATATACATATACATATACATATACATATACATATTATATACATATATACACATATATACATACATATTATATACTTATATACATATATATATATATATATATATATATATATATATATATAATATCAAAATATACAAAATATCTACATATTATACATATGTCTACATGTATACATATATACATGTGTACGTGTATACATGTATACATGTATACATATCTACATATGTACATATGTACATATGTACATATGTACATATGTACATATGTACATATGTACATATGTACATATGTACATATATACATATATACATATATACATATATACATATATACATATATACATATATACATATATACATATATACATATATACATATATACATATATACATATATACATATATACATATATACATATGTACATATACAGTGGTCCCTCGCTAACTCGAACTCCCAAAGGGAAAGAAAAATTGTTCGAGTTACCGGGGGTTCGAGTTAACCGGAGTTGGTGTCAGATTACGTTTATTATATAAGTAATACAATAAGATATAAAATCCAATCGAATCATTCTTTAAGGGATACCAGGCCTCTCAATATGAATGGTCAGCGAGAGTGGACGACGTTTTAAAATTAAAAAGATCGAAAGAATACGAAAGGAACTAAAAAAGTTAGATCAATAACGACCGTAGCACCACACAAAATCTTTTAAAATTTATAAGCATTTATATACAATTATACACTGATTAACTTGTTGTTATTTTGATAGTTTCCAGTTGTCAAAATTCTACATTTTAAAGTTTGCTGATCTATGATTCGAAACCAAAGTTTGAGTTAACCGGATATATTTGACCAAGGGGAAACAAAATTTGTTCGAATTAGCGAGGAGTTCGAGTTAAGCGAGTTCGAGTTAAGCGGAGTAAATTACTATAAAAAACACTATCAAATTCAAGGGGAATTGGATTTAGTTCGAGTTAGCGAGGAGTTCGAGTTAAGCGAGTTCGAGTTAAGCGGAGTAAATTACTATAAAAAACACTATCAAATTCAAGGGGAATTGGATTTAGTTCGAGTTAGCGAGGAGTTCGAGTTAAGCGAGTTCGAGTTAGCGGGGGACTACTGTATACATATATACATATATACATATATACATATATACATATATACATATATACATATATACCTATGTTTACTTGGAGTTGTATCTGGTTTAAAAACAATTTATTAAAAAGATTCTAGATTAAAAAGTACTAAATTTTCGGTAGCTAACTGCTACCTTCATCAGAGTTCTAATGTTCAAGCAGTATAGACATACTATTATATAGTGTCACTATCCTTGCATGATTGAATAATTGGTATGTAAATTTGAGGAAAATGTTTATGCTCATTCACTGATCTTTTGTCCAAAAACAAATGCAATGACTCAAGGAAGAGTCTTTTGTTTGCGTTATGCACTTTCTTTTCCAAAATCCTAGCATTCTCCATTGACATTTCATGACCGGTATTTTCTGCATGGTCTTTAATCGCTGACTTAATCTCTCGTCGTACGCCAGGTTTATGCTCAGCCCATCTCGATTTCCATGATCTTTTACTCTTGCCGATATAAGTGAATTGACAATCTGGACATTCAAACTTATATACAATGCCTTTTATTTCAGAATCTAATTGTTTATCTTTAGGTTTCCCAAGTATATCACCCAAATTTTGCATAGGTTTATATGCCGTACGTACGCCAGCGGTGTATAAGACTCGTTTGATTTGTTCGGATACCCCTCTTACTTATGGGATGCTTGTGAAACAAGTGGCGTTACTAGGTGTAGATGGAGCTTGAGTTGGTTCACTGGAATGGTCAATGAACTTGTTAGGATAACCATTAAGTATAAGTTCTTTTTTAGCTCGTTCTCGCTCATTTTTTCTATTCAAGGTGGTTGAGGGGATATTATCAGCCCGGTCAAATAGACTTTTGACAACGGCTCTTTTGTTTTGAATAGGATTGTGTGAATTGAATGACAAGTATTTATTTGTATGGGTCTCCTTTCGATATACATCAATATCCACATTACGATCATTGCCGATAATTACCATAGTATCTAAGAAAGGGATTTGCTCTCCACGCTCAGTTGACGAAGACATTTCAATAGTGAATTGAATGTTCTGGTTGATGGAATTCAAGTGAGAGTGGAATGTGTTAACATCACACTTTCTCAAGCATGAGTTAGAATCATCGACATAACGTCGCCACCAACAAACCGGTACTGGCGAAGTATTTATGGCTATGTTTTCTATCTCTTGCATTACTATTTCCGCGATTACGGCGCTGACGGGAGATCCCATGGCGCATCCAGAGATTTGGTGGTAATACGATCCATTGAATTTAAAATAACTATTGTTTAGCACGAATTTTAGTAACTTGACAATATGTGTTTCTTGCAGGCATGTATATGATTTCCATGTTTCGTTGTCATGTAGCTTGCGTTGGACTATGTCCAAAGCGAAAGGTACAGGAATTGATGTAAAGAGTGATACGACATCAAACGAAACAATTGTTTCATGAGTTTTGATTATCTTATTTCTGACGAATTCTGCAAACTCAGTACTGTTATTAACCACAAAATCGTTATCGAATCGTAGGTGCTTGAGTATTCTGGCTAGGAATTTGGATAGTTGGTATGTTGGTGAGCCAATGTTACTGTTTATTGGGCGTTAAGGAACCTGACAGTCTGTTTCGTTTTTAAGCGTAAAATGGTCATCGCTGCATGTTAGAGATACTTTGTGTATGTTGGGTAGACCATAGAATGTAGCGGGAGAGGAGTCGAATGGTTTTAACTGCCAATATTCCTTGTCGGACAAATGTCCTGCTCGCTTTAGCTCTTTTAAGAGTTTTTCCAAGTCTATTTCAGTTTTGGTTGTTGGGTTCCTTCGCTTTTTAAACCAGATACAACTCCAAGTAAACATGTTTTCAACTGGTTGCCTAAACAGCATATATATACCTATATACATATATACTCTGAAGGAGCAGAATTTTAATTTGTTTAGTATTAACTGGATGTATCCTGAAACTAAGAAAGTATGATGTGTTAGGTCTTGTCGGATATTACCTTGCATGACTTGCTTTTTATTATATATTTTAGGTATGCCAGGTCCATTTGTTAGCCATTGTAACAAATCATCTAATTCTAAAATTATATATATATATACAGTATGAACCACGGTATTAATTAATTATTTTGGGCATGTGGGGTTTCTTTTTTGAAAATAGCACGTCCAGTTTGCAAAGCTGGTGATAACTTCAAGGAAAACTGTGGAAACACCATCCGGAATTTTACATTTGTAAAAGTCATGTGACAAAGGAGGAAGGAACCTTTTTGTATATAAAGGTGACCCACTTTATTAGTTTTTCTCATTCACTATCGCAATGGGACAAGGTAAAGATCTCAACGCGGAAGAAAAAACTCAGATTATTAAAAGATTTAGCCAAATCAACTTCACTGGAAGGTATCACAAAGAAGATCAACCGCCATTTAGAGAGAGTGAACAAATTTGTAAGTCACCCCACGAAGAAGAGGAAGCGCTGATCTGATAGTGGTGTTCTGAAATGTTTCTAAGCAAGATATACGTCGAATCAAAATAACTTTACGAAAACAACCTGGAGCAATCAGCGAAAGAATTTTCCAAGCCTGTGGCTTGACAGGCATTGGAAAAACCACTGGAAATAGAATAGTGAGAATGATAGCGAAATACATAGCTCCACAAAAAAGACCCCCACTCACCTCAAGGCACAAAGATTTGCACCTTCATTGAGCAAGAAAATACATGAAATTGGATATGAAACGCGTCCTTTTTACAGACGAATCCCAAGCAACGTTTGATGGACCAGATAGATGGGCAAAAGGATGCGTCATAAATGGTGAACAGTCTCCAGTAAGATTAAGACGTCAGCAAGGTGGTCGGGTGAAATGATATGGGCAGGCATTATTGGTGACGAGCTTGTTGGTCCTGTAAGGGTTCCTCAAGAGGTGAATCTTACATCTGCTACGTACTGTCAGTTTCTCAAGAACGTACTTGTCCCTTGGCTAAAAGAAGTACCATTATATTATGACGACTAAAGAAAGTTGTATACATGCATGACAACGCACCATCCCATGCTGCAAAAGCAACAAGTCTATTCCTGCAGAGCCTTGGTTTCAAGAAACACTAATGATTTGGCCCCCAAATTTGCCGGTCGTAAATCCAATCGAAAACGTATGGGCAATAGTCATTCAAAGGATTTATGCTGATGGGAAACAATTTTCCACATTAGATGACTTACGGTAAGCTGTTGAACAAGTTTAACAACAACTGCTATTGGCAGATCAAGAGGATGGTGGGTATTTTCATATATAAAATATTCAACAGTGCCTGTCGCACCATTGCAAAAACCAACAGTCGGCCATAAATTCATCACAGCGTAATCTTCGCACCCTTAGCTAAATACAGCACAGGCTGAAGGCCAGAAAACTCATCTGCAGGAATTTTTCGAGCGGTGGCAGAAGAATGTCGAGCGTTTATTTGAGCAATTGGTTTTTGAAGTTTGACAAGGTTTTCATAATTAAAATTAGCAACTTCCTCATTGCTATAAAACAATCTTGTTGCATCATTAAATTCGGATAAATTGGAAATTTTTAAAGGTTGTCGAGTCAAAAGCAGTTTCCAGTCATCTACTGTTGATTCACCTTTTCTTAGCCTCAGCAATAACTCTCTAAATCGTGTTTGCTCTGGATAATTTCCCTGTACACGCTGATTAACATCGAGTTTAACTACATTATCAAACATCTGATATGTAACATATCCCTGTTCACCAATGCTATTCGTTGGTACCGCATGATAAAAGCAGCTTGTCTGCTACAGGAGGTAATTGGCCTGGATCACCACATAAAATCATAGATTTACCACCAAGCAATCTGTCTTGGTAACCAGACACTTGCTTACACCGTCTATCTATCTAACCAAATGTCATTTGACCAAGCATGGAATATTCGTCAGTTATGATATAATCAATTTTGCTCAAAGATTCTTGTAATCTTATCAAACTCTGCCCTGTAAGATCTTTATTACCTTTCGAACCAACTGGTAGTTTCAAAAGTGAGTGAACTGTCACTCCATTTATATTAAAGGCAGCCTTACCCGTTGTAGCAGTGACCGCACATTTCTCACCTAGTAGCACCCGGATAGCATTTATAAGATAGCTTTTGCCAGTACCTGCAACCCCATTAATGATAAGGGCAAGTGAGACTTTGTTTCTATCAGCTGACGTGTTGTTCAGGTGAGAATGGACAATGTTATGTGCAAGTGTCTGCATTTCACTAAAGCTATCAATATCAATATTTTCGTGGTTATCATGTAAAACTTGATCTGCCTGTGCTCTCATATTTTTTATCCAGGTAGGCATATCGCCAATTTGTTGCTCAGAAAAATGAGCTCTATCACAGTTCCAGTCATAAACAGATTCTAAGTTTGTTTCCAAACAATGTGTAAAAAATGTATGAGGATCTGATATGACCATCCATTCTTCACGTGTGTTTCCGGATTCTGTGTCAACTACCTGTTCTTTGGGCTCTTTTGGATGCTGAATCACAGATTGAAGTTTATCAAACCAGTCAGGTACATTTTCCTTTGCATATTGTATTTGAAGAAATACAATACTGAGAAAAGTTTGGACCTGCTGGATTTGGTGATTATGTAGGAAAAATTCTAGGAACTGTAATATCTTTAGCGAAGGGTAATAATAGACACACTCTCGTAAGTGGTTGCTATGATAATGAATTTAATATAAAGTGGCATACAATTATATACAACGACGTCACCTAAACCATGCGAGGGATTTGTTGGATCTCCTTTACCAACAGGAAATAGTGTAGGAAATGCTAGTGTAGCTAAAAAGGGTGTGACCGAAGAAGAAGATCCTGGTCATCAGAAACACTGAGCTCGTCCCGGATCTTGTGGAAAGCGGTGAAATCCTGAACGTTGACAAGAGACCCAGGAGTAGCAGGGGTGGATTGCCAGGAGTTGTTACGGATGGCCTCGATAACAGCTTGCAGAGTAGGGTCAGCGCGGGTGGAGGCTTTGACTTCATCAATAGTCATAGCTTTTGGGGTGGTATGATGTGCTAAGAACGCAATGTATTCTTCAGCTTGAGTGGATGCAGTGGAGGGATTGGTTGTGGGGAGAGGATGACGGGATAGATAATCAGCGGGGTTAGTTTTGCCAGGGGAATAGGAGATAGTGAAGTGGTACGAAGTGCACGTCGACGAAGGCGAGAAGAGGAACAGCTGAGGATGATCTGTGATTTGATTTCTTTGTCAACGGAGGTAAATTCGCATGTTGAAGACAATTGGCGCAGACGAGTAGCAAATTGGTCCAACGTCTCATTGGCATTCTGGCGAGCTTGACAAAAAAGGTAAGTTTCGTAATCAATGTTGCATTGTGGCGAAAAGTGTTCAGTTAACCGGTCCATCGCTTTCTGATAGTCCTTCGCTTCACCAGTATCCGTTAGTGTCTCGAATATATCGAATGCGGACGAGCCAATATAGTGTAGCAGAAGTGCACGTTTGCGGGTATCATCTTCGATGTTCATGGCAAGCATAAAATTTTCGAAACGCTTTTTCCATTTGGTCCAGCGTTGACTGGTTGCAGTGGGGTCGTCTTCGACGTTAAATGAAGGAAATGGTGGTAATGTGGAAGCCATAACGCAAGTAAATTTATCCCATCCTCGTCGCCAATGTAATATCTTCAGCGAAGGGTAATAATAGACACGCTCTCTTAAGTGGTTGCTATGATAATGAATTTAATATAAAGTGGCATACAATTATATACAATGACGTCACCTAAACCATGACGTCAGATCGTTACAGGAACTACATTATCTGGAAGCTTTGCAAGCTTATTGTTCACAACTTTAAATTGTGTCGCAAATTGAACGAAATTTAATTTGGTTGTATCAATTGCACTGCAGTATTGCGCACGATTAGCGTAAATATCAAGTAGGGAATTGTTAGAACAGACTTCACCATCTGCTGAAAACACGTGTGTTTCTGGTCTAAGCCACAATCCATCATCTGGTGGATTTGGGTTCAATGTAGAAAGCAACCAATCTACATACTTACAAGCTAATTCAGAAGCTTTCTTACCAGCACTATTATCATTGTGAGCGCTAGTGTGTTTTCAAGTTCTTTGTTTTCATTTTTGAACCTTTGTGCTATGAAGCCCTTAAGAGCAATCTTAGTTAGATCACACAAACCAGGGTCATTGTTTAGTTTTGCAATCCCAAGGCAATGTATGCTTCCTCGTGCTTGGTATTCGAACCTATACCAATGCCATTTGGCATCAAGTGTTTTGTACAACCAGTGCTTGATGAAACTTTCAAGTCTTTGAATAAAAAACCAATCTACAATATGTGGGTTATTGATTGCTGCTTGTCGGCTTTCTTCACTAGCGGCATTGACACTCCCAAGTAGTGCATGTAAATCTGGCCAATGCATGTCTGCTGATGAGAATGTAAAGAAAAATGTGGGGGTTCCAACTGTTGTTACAATAGCTTTGAGTTCTTCTCTTACTTTATACCAGTAAGCATTAGAGCCAGCAATATTTGCTACATATCGGGATATTTTAGAAAGAAAGGCATTACTGTTACTAGAACTTGTAGCTATTTCACGCAGTTCATCTATTGTCAAGTGAGCATCCCCTGGATTTTGTTTAAGAAATATTCCGCCTTGTTGCAAGGTTCGTTTTCTCTGTATCATGTTAAATACCCAATAGCTAAACCTCGGGTGACTGGCGAATCTATAAATCCATTTGCCATCAATGTTTTCAGCAAATTTGATTAGATGCTTTACCCTTTCAGCCAAAGGAATATCCTTTAAAAGCGAGGGATTTGTTGGATCTCCTTTACCAACAGGAAATAGTGTAGGAAATGCTAGTGTAGCTAAAAAGGGTGTTTCATATTCATTAATGGGCTGGTCATCAACTGTGGGCCAATTTATTTTTTCTTTTTGACAAATATGATTTTGTATGGTAACCACTTCTTGTGGTTGTGTTTGATTAACTGGCATAAGGCTACTAACTTCTGTTGTCTGATTATAAACTTTATCTTCATCATTTTCAGGTAGGAGGACCCAAGTCAGGTAAAGTAATTTCTTCAAGCACACTATCACTAACAGATTCAACAGTCATGATCTCAGATGGTACACCATCAACTGGTAATGACTCCAAAGCTTGTTTACTAATAGTAACATTTCTATAATGTGGATTGTTTTGCAAAAGCCATAATAAAGCATCCTGCACTTTTTTCCTTCTAGCTTTTACATCTTTAAATGTATTGCCCTGACCTTTCATTTTTACTATGATTATAGACAGGTCCTTAGGATACCTGGGCAAAACTGATGCAAGCTTTTCAACATGCTGATGCAAATTATTGCAATGTCCAGAATAAGCTCTCTGCCCACCAGGTTTAACATAAACCCTCATTATTGGAAGGGCTCAGCAATTAGCATTTCTTCTGTTTGAGTTAAACCTTGTAACTCCACAGGTACTGATCCTGGTATCATGGCATTGTCTTCAGAAAATCTTTTTGGAATGTTTTTATCTCTAGAGCATCGTAAGCAAACATATGTATCAGATTTTGGGTTGGTGCTGATTGGCCATGCCTCACAGCAGACTGTGCATTGGAAAATTGAATATTGCAAAAATTTGTGAAATTGATTCATGTTGAATTTTGCCCAACTTTGATCATGTAATAGACCATTTTTTATGCTATCAAATTCATTCAAATATTTAGTTTTAACTGAGCTACCAAGATAATCAGAGGCACTGGATGCCTTTTTCTTTTTAGCACACTTAGGGTTCACTACATCTTTGCTTTCATTTGCTCTGCATGATTTATTGAATGTGGTCTGCTTTTCAAGCCGGAGCTTTTTTTGCATGCGTAGTTTCATTGGATCGCTGTTGCTTAGCAATTACTCTCTTTTTTGTAAGCATTTCTTTTCTTTTATTATCAGTTTCCTTGTCTGCACTTGGTAAAGTAGAGACATAATGTTTATTATTCAGATAACCCAGAAAAACAATATTTTGCCTCTGAGGCAATTTAACAGGTGTTATAATGGTTGCATTTGGATTTGCACTTGAATCCGTAATATGAATAGTACAGCAGAGTGCATTTGCCACTGCTTGCATGATTATGTTATCACACCAAGTTCCAGCTTTGGACATTTCCTGGATATATCTATCCCATGACATGTGCACAATATTTTCAATATAAAGGCTTGGATTGTTAATCAAATGATTTATTCCAGCAGTACGAATTTGAAAATGACAGTCTGTATCTTTATACAGAGCATGACCAATAGATGGAAAAAAACAATAACCAGGTGGACCTCTGCAATCATGAGGCACTCTAGCTAGTAGAGCCAACTTTTTTTCTAAGTTGATCCACAACGAATCCCAGTCATCAGTACAAATATTATTTGCTGAAGGCATACCGCCACACAAGCCGAATTTAGCACAAGCATATCCTTTCAAGGATGAAATATTATTTTCTTCTCTGACACAACTGCCAGATATTGTATACAAAAGTAACCCAGCCGAATAACTGGGTTGTGCATATATATTTCTGTGACCACCTTCTATAGACATGGTCATTGTGCTCATATGAGACCCAGCCAAATAACTGGGATTTGTGTAGATCTCTGTGCGAACCCCTGCTGTAGGCACCTTCGCAAAGTCATATTTTCCAACGCTACAACTTGGCAAATTTACATAATCAATAATGTACATCTCATTTACATTCCTTGACAAAGTAGAACATGTTGACCAGGTATCTACATCACTGATGCAGAGCGATATTTGCGGCAATATGAGAGAAATTTTGTAGTTTTTCGCTTCTTGCCGTTTCTGCATGCCAACTATTCATGGGTTTCCATTGGAATATTAAAATATAGGTTATGGGTCGTGTTTTGAATATATTTTTATGGCAATTGGAGTTAATTAAAGCTCATCATTTTGGAATTGTTTTGGATCAATTGCGCAATATTTTACTAATGTTTACTATTATGCGTGCGTCGTAGACTCGGGGATTGGACGTGAGCACAAACTGTGCAGGTCTATGACTATAGTTTCCGCCAAATATGATTCTTGCTTAACATCGAATGGCCTCCACTCGTCATACTTTTCACTGTAGTAGTGAATTCGCACCAAATTCCGTGCCTTATCGACTTCTGTTACCTCTACCTCATACAAAATTTTATCTTTTTTAACCTTTTTACAACTTCAGCACTCAAGGAAACGCCAGACTCATATGTTAAACGCTTTGGCGGACGCGAATCGCGCCTTGGTCTGTCTGCGATGTTTGCTTTTAATACCTGATTACGCAACAATAACGCAATTTTTGCGTCGGCGGGGCCTTGGCACTACTTGGTAGCAAATGTTCAAAATCATGGCAAAAAGTTTGATATGTTTCACAAAACATTTGCAAAATGTCAATCATTGAGAAAGCGAAGCGATCTCGTAAACAAAATTTTTCGCTTTCAGTCTAAATTCTCCAACAGATGGATCCAGACGAGGATCCATATCTTGGTCTTCTTTCTTCTTTGGCTTGGTTATGTTGCACAACAATAAATATTGGGTACAGGTGTTGTATGGCACGTTCCAGGTGGCTTTTACCTGCTTACAGTTTTGCTACACAAACAACTCCGTCACGACTGGCAATCAGGTCCTCCACAATACCTAATTTCTGCTTGTTTCGGTTGTGTTTGTCGGCTCTCATTATCACCACATCACCCACGTTCAACGAAAATCTCTTGTTGTTGTGTTTGAGATTGTGTCTTTCTCACAACCCTGTCGATATCCGACAGATTGCCACAGAAAGAATTGGGCAAACCAAAAGGCAACATGACATGGAGCATGAGAGTGAAGATGATGGTGAAATATCTGGAAAACACGAGACACCGTGCAAGCGGAAAAAAGCAGATTTTGTGCAACTTTTTTCAGATGGTCTCAAAATTAAATTAGAGGATCGGCGAAGTGAAAAGCAGCAAGAGCAAGCATATTTCAACAAGGCTTGCTGCAACAACAGAATGCATTTTTTTGCTCAACTGCAACAGCAGATGATGGAGTTCATGAAAGATACCTTTGAGCAAAGCAGAAACAGCAGCAGCAGCAACTTACAACATTCATTAGTGTACTGAAAAAATTAGTTTGCACGCAACATAGTTTAATGATATATTTATATATTCATTGGCTGCAAACCTACACAAATTGCTTTGACATCATAATAATTTCTGTTGAGGTAATAATTATTTTTTACATGATGTGTTATTAACGTTAAGTACTTAACATAATGTATATCCTCAATTAAGTTCTCTTCGCTCTATCTCCCCAATGGATGGAAAAGTTCATGAAGACCCCCTGTTTTTTTACCAAACTGTTCTCCAATAAGACACATAGGACAGGGCTTAATAGAGGAATTTTGTTTCACATACTTTGTTGTAAAAACATTTGAAAATTTATTGTTTAATAAATATGAATTTTATGTTTGAAAATATTTTTCAAGAGTTGGTGTCTGCAAACTAAAGTAGGTGGTAGTCGTTGACCCATACAGACATGTAAAAGCATTTCTCAACAAAGCAGCAACTGCATACTGTTTGCCAACTGCACTTAATTCAATTTTCAAATCCTTTTTGAAATCAAGAAACTTCCAATACCCAATAATATCTCCAAAGACCCATTTAACAGACACTCGTACTTGACTCATAGACACATTGAATGCCTTTTGTGCATCTGTCAGGTTGTTATCCCAGTATGGTGATTGTAAATGTGGCCTGAGAGGGTATGCTGGGTCACCATATATGCATAGTACAGAGCCATCTGGGACAATTGAGTGTTGTTCCAGCTGGGTAAGCAATCCAGACATTGTAAGCATCCTTGAATCATGTCTTTTCCCTTCAGTGAAAAAACAAAAAAAATCTTATTATACTACAATCTCACATTTCTTTCATTAAAAAAGCAAATATGTAATGTAGGTACATAGGTTGGGGGTAAGGAATCGTGCATGTCAGATACTAGATCTCATCTATCCAAGGATCTTTCCTTTTTAGGGGCTAAATTAGTAGTGATACAAAGTATTCTTTTGCACCTACCTACAGGACAAAAAAGATTTGCAATCAACCCATTAGCAGCTACAGCGCTCTGAAATTTAAGGGCATGGACCTTTTTATGGCCATTGTAGACAAGTTTTTGATTCGTGTTGGGACGACCTATTGGACGAACTGTCCCATCTACAAACCCCCAGCAATTGTCTAGTGCACCTCCTTTTTCATGAACAGCATCGGCATAAGATTTGAGCATATCTGACTGGAGCCACACCTGTTCAAACAACTGGAGTAGATAACCATGACGAAGACTTATAATATCCACCATTTTGTTGAAAATATAGCACAGCTCTGACACCGACCTTCCAAAACAAGGAACCAGATCGTAATATCGATTTGGATAGGCCACTCTTTGCAGCAGGACACATAAACCTTCAATCATAGGCGAAACGGTTCTGTTTTCACGAACAGTCTTTTCAGGAAGCTACAAAGCTTTTGCTAGCCGATGGATATTGTGTTTCTCAAAGCGAAATCTTGCTATACATTCATCAGGAGTTAAATTATTCAAGTCAAATCTTGAATAGTTCCTGTACGGTATATAAATGTTGTTTGAAATGTTTTTAAAACCGTGAAGAAGCATCACATCTTCCACCTCCAAAGCATCTTCTGAAAACAATTCTAAAATAGCCAGTTCGTATTCAGCCCTGTTCATGTTTACAAAATAAGTAACATGTTCGTAGTTGTAAAAGTTTGACAGAACTGCTCAATTCAAATATCCCGCTGGACGAAGACTTAAGATGAAGACTACTATTCCCAGTTTACCTCCGAAATACGTCCTCGTCTTCGTACTTTGTTGCCTTGCTCAAACTTGCTATTAGGCCAAGTGGGTCGTATATTCTTGTCATTTTCCCTAGAATCCCTCTCTTGGTATAATTCGCAGTATCATTGGGAATGTTCACTTGAATGTTATCTTGATCTTCCTTGGCGTTTGAGTGCCATTCATGCAATTGAAACCCAGCTTCACCAAATACTTCTTTTGCTGCTTGCTTTAACTTGAGAGCCTTGGGTTTGCTATCTGCTTTGTCGATGAGGTCGTCTACATAGAAACTTCTCTCCATCTCTTCCACTAGGTCAGGATACTTTGGTTTGAGGCCTCGCAAATGTTCCTTGATCACAACAGCAAGCAGAAATGAGAAGGCGCCAACCCAAAGAGAGCTCCAGTAAATCTCAGGACTTCTTTCTCCTTGGTTTGGAGGTCTTTCAGCCAAATGAAATGCAAAATGTCACGATCGTTTTCCCAAATTTGCACTTGCAAAAATGCTTGTTTCAGCCCTCTCGTCACTGCGATTGGATGAGATCTGTTTCAGACCAGCACATTCCACAATAGGTTTTGCAAGGGAGGTCCGGTCTCCAGGCGATCATTAAGTGACGGTACTTTCAGGTTAGCACGTGCTGAAGCATCGTAAACTACGCGCATCTTCATCGTTTTGGCTGATTCTCGGACAACCGGTTTGCGAGGAATGTCTTTCGCATCGTTATCCACACGTTCTACAATTCCTTGCTCGAACTTATCTTAGATTATCTTATCATATTGCTCTAACAAATCTTGCTTATCCAGTTTTTGTATTAGGTTGTCAAGTCGACCTAAACTTTTCGCCTTATGGTTTGGTAGTGAGGGAGGCCAGTCTCGTACCACCCCTCCAGATTTCTTGTCAGTTGTCAGCACCGTCCATTTTTCTAGAGCTTTTACTAGTTCAGGGAATTTCCACTCCTGCCAGTCATCGTCCATACGAACAAGGTCCCCTCTAATGCCCTCTAGTTTGTCGATCATGGCCCTGACATAACCATTTTCATTCAGCTTTCCTAGGGTTTCTAAGGACTGTACATTGCACATTAGTTTCTCGTAAAATTCATGTATCTTCGATGGTTGGCAGTCGTGAATGTTAGGCAAGGACATGATATTTTGCACATAACTATTTACTATCTCGCTAGATTTCCTATACCTTGTTTGCAGAATATTTCTGGCTCTTTCATAGCCCTCGGTTGTGCACGGCAACCCTTGAATTGTGATCCTCACCTTTGGCGTTACTAACTCTCTTAGGTAATTGAACTTTGTCACTGCTGGGATTTCTGCTGCCTGGATTTCGGCTTCAAACTGGTTCCAAAACCATAACCAATCTGTGCAGGTGCCGTCGAACTTTGTAATCTGCAGCTTCTGAAGCCTCACGTTGGGTTTCAACGATTTGTTCTCGCTTGACCTTTTCATTCGTTCTTCTGTTATTTTCTTTTCGTAAACTAGCTGTAACTCCAGTTTCTCTTTGTTGTATTTCAGCTTTTCCTGGTACTGTTCATCTCTGCCTTGAGCGGCTAGGCTCTCTTTCTCCCTCAGTTCATTCTTTTTCGTAGTCTTGATGACGGGTCTCCAAATCGGAGATCGCATTCTCAATGGGTATATTGTCGTTCGATTTTATTCCTTCGGTCCATGCTCGTACATCATCAGGTGTAATTCCCTCGCCAAGCTTGATTTCTTGAATGCGTAGCTTCAAATCATGTACTTCTTGTAGTTTATCGTTTAGCATTTTCTATTGACGCTCTAGTTTGTTAATCTTGGCTTTAGTAATGATCTCCCTTATTTTTTCGTTAGTGTGTCAAAGGAGATCTGCTTTTGTTTTAAATTGTTTCACAAGATCTTCTGATGATTCTCGATCAATAATCACTCGCATATTCTGGTTTTTTAAAGGTTTTTATTCGCGATATCTACTCTCCGCACTCTGTCTCACACCACTCTGCCCTCACTCTCGTCTCGCTCCCATCTCACTCCCATACATATCTTGTCAATCAGCTGTTATTTTACCTTTAATCCTGGGCAAAACGGTTAAAAAAATTATTCAAAATCTTAAAAAAATGTTTTGGTAAAACTTGAAGCAAGTGTTTCCCCCTCTTTATCTAGGGAGAATATCGCATGAAACAAGTAAGTTAATCAGAATGAAATGAAAATTGTACTTTCCCAACAGTGTTATTAACAGGTTTTGTCCATGATTGTCTGGATTTTGACTTTTCATAAACTACGTTTTAAACACTTTAATGGCCACTCTAACTATTGCCTTATGTCATTATAACATTATTGTAGCCGTAAATTCTATTACCAATTATATGTAATAATCATATAATTAATTATGTCATTAATTAATAACGAAAAAACGGATATTATATTGGGAAGTTCATTCAATATGGTGTTTACTGGAAAGTTTTCTGCAGAAAAAAGAGCATACATCAAACTATTGGGAAAGACTACTACTTATACGGCCAAGAAAGTAGCAAATGAATGTAAAGTATCTGTTCCAAACGTGTATTGAATTTAGAATGAGAAATTTTCGAGAGATAACAAGAAAACGGCTGGCGACAGGAAGTTTGGCGGTCGGCCAGAAAAACTGTCTCTGAGGCAAAAGCAATCTATACTTCGCAATATCAGCATTTTAAGGGAAGAAAGTAGCAATTTCACATCTAAAAAATTACTTCTTAGTTCAGGAATTAGCCCTAAATACATTTGCTCCCGTACAGTGCGACAATTTCTAAATAAGAATGGATACCACTATTTGCAAGCAAGTAAAAAGGGTGTGTTAAGCAAGAAGGATATTAAAAGGCGCTATAAATTTGCTAAAAGGATGTTAAAGGGGTTTGGAAGTGACGTTTGGGAAAAAAAGTATTTTAAAAATCTGGAGGAGGGGAGAATGTTTAGAAGGAACTAATGAGCATGTTTTAGTGTTGCATGTTTACTAAGTTATTATATTAGCTAGAGACTTTAATCGTTGAGACCGAACTTTATTATTCATTATTTAGACTGAACTTTAGACCGAATTATAATCGAACGTTCTAAAACTGTTCTAGTGGAACAAATCGAGCGCTATTAGTATTGACTATTGTAGTAAATAGTTGCATCGCGTGTTTAGAATATTAGCATTATGTAAAGTAGAGAAAAAGCTATAAAAGCCGTAAAGTAATGGTAAACAAGTTAGTTGGTTAGTTAGTTAATCGTTCGTCGCTCAGTCATTTTTGAAATAAAATATCGTTATTTGTATAAAGCTTTAGTTGTCTTCGTTCTCGCGAACACTTACATTAACTAAACTAGTGTCTCCACACGATGAGTAAAGGTCCATGAACTGACTCTTTGAGATCAATTCTTTCATGTCTTCATCATTTTTGGCATCTACAATCTGTAATTAAATTTACAAACACAACATTATTGCTTTATAAGTTTTAACTCCAGCATTGAAATGATTTTAAGAATTTTGTGTGAGATCATAATTGTTCCATAGTTGGGCAATTGTTCTAAATCAGCAGATGTATAATAAATCAAAATTAGTCCTATAATGAAATGAACAGAAAATTCACCTCTTATACAATTCACATATCTTATAGAGTAAGGGTAAACAATACGTACCTTCATAACCCACTGATGGTTTAACACATCGGGTATATCATAAGGATCACAATATGCCATGGCATTTATGACATCGCCTGTTGCTAGATAATGGTAGCATAGGAGAGATAAAAATGGAAAGCCAGGTCCACCTTGAACCAAAGAATGAGACATTATCTTGCCAACAATTTCAAATAGACTTGAAAATACAATTTGTGGACTATGGGTTGGACACATATGACCAGACTCGCCAATAAACAAAGAAACAGGTTTTCCTTCAATGAAACGGATTTTCCTTCAATGAAACATGAAAACAGATCTGTGAAAAATTGTCTTAAAAGACCAGATTTTTTTAGATATGAATGTTTATGAATGTTAACTGTTGAAGATGAACCAATATTTTTTGTTGAATTTTGAAACAATTCGCCAACTATAGACAAGTGCATTGAATAATGCTATGGTAGCCCAGCAAAGGCAACAAGAGCAGTTAATGCAACAAATGCAAGTTCAAAATGCTGCTTTGCTTACATTGATGCAAAACATTGCACAAAAGCAATAACAGTATTGTTTCATTGTTTTTAGTTTATATTACACTTATTCACAATTCATAAAGTGGAAAAAATTGTTTGAAAGTTAACAGGTAAATGCTTTAGTTACTGTTGTTTTATTAAAAGTGTAAATGTAATATTTTGTGCAATAACTTTATGCATGTCTGTGTCGATCAGGCAATGTCTTTTTGTTTCATTGTGTCATAAAGTTGGATTCTTTTTACACATCTGCATTGTCTTTTATGAAGTATTCTTCAATGCATGGGGGTTCAATCTCAAAAAATTTTGATGTATTGGACCCATATAAACAACATCTAGCATTGTGAAGTAGAGTACAGACAATGTACATTTTCCCTACAGCACTAAGTTGGATTTTCAAATTTTTCTTGAAGTCAAGAAATTTGAAGTAGTTGATAATATCCCCAAATATCCACGCCACTGAGACCCTGACACTGCTCATAGCAGTATTCCACTCCTGTTGCTGGGTCCTCCTAAATGCATACATGGTCTCCATTTGGTAGAACATCTAGTTCTTGCAGTTGGTTATATAAGCCAGATTCTGCCAACATGGTGCTGTCATGTCGCTTACCTTCTACTGGACCTTAGAGGTTAGCCACAAGTCCATTAGGAACTGCCACTGATTGAAACTTGATAGCGTGGACTTTCTTGTACCCATTATACAAAACTCTTTGGTTTTGTTCTTGGTCGACAAACTGGCTGAACGGTTCCATCCACGAAACCAAAACAGTTCTGCAAAGCACCACTCTTTTGATACACAGCATTACAAAAGTTCGCCATTTTGTTAGCAGACAACCATGGCTGATTGAAGCTTGTGAGTAAGTGACTCCATTCTGAATACATGTGGTCCATCACTGCATTACTCACCATACACAATTGTGGGACGGGTCTGCAAAATCTAGGAATCATGTCCAAGTACCGGCAAGGATAGGCATAACGTTTAAGGAATATACACACGGCCTCAACAAGATCTACTTTTAGCCCATTGTAACATTGAATCTCTTCTGGTAGCCTTATCAGATCAATTAAACAGTAAATATAATTTTTAAGAAAACAAAATTCTGTTATTGTTCGTTATTAAGAATTTTCTCCTTTGTGTTGAATTGTTCTCTAGATTCAATGGCTAATCTCTACGCTGATTTTTGTATAATTTTATTACAATTAAAACACCGACATACACACAAAGAAAAAACCCTCTCGTACAAAATTTCAGTCAAAGTCAATTTTCCTCGTGGGTTTGTTTTTCACTACGCAAGCGCCATACTTCCACTTAACAAATTTAACTTCCTTATACTAAATATGGCACTTCTCTCCCCCCCCCCCCCGTTGACCAATCAAATCCTTAGGTCAACAATCCTAACACAAAATGTCATAGAACTCAATAATATCACTGAATAAATTCTTACAAAGTTCGATCTTAGGATTGTTCACATATCTTCAATCTTCATAAATCAAGGTCCTTGATCCATTTCTTTCTTCGGCTGTCTGCTTCGATCGCTGCCGCTCTCCTGGGTCTTGCTCTTTTCAATTCTAGGTTGTTGCGTGCCTTGGCTTTGATGGGCGATTCAATTCTTTTTACTGTAGATTTGATTTCCAAGGGATAGAGTCGCTGTACTGGTCGTCTTATGATGGTCGACCTTCCCTTCTTCGACTACACCCTCACTACCGCTCCTCTTGTCTGTCCATCAACTCCAGAGATTAAACGTTCCGTTCCATCCTTCCTAGTCTCCAAAGTCCCCTGGGGTGTGATTCTTCGTGGACTACCACAATATCACCAAGACGGACCGTCTCATTCCCATCCTGTTTTTTGACTCAATGAGATTCTTGTAACTCTAGCAGGTACTCATTTTTCCATCTCACCCAGAAATGATTCATAACATTGCTTAAATGTCTCATCCTTCGTGTCAAATCACTCGCATCTAAGTTGATGCCAAAATCTGGATCCTTCTTGTCGTAGTTAAGTTCTGGCAAACTCAATATTCTTCGTCCCATTACCAGATGAGCCAGCGTAAGCGAGTCCTCTGTGGAGATATACGATAGAGGACGTGAATTGAGAATCATTTCGACTTCAGCTGTTGCCGTAAGGAGTTCCTCGTACGTAAATTTTGCTGTTCCCAGGGTTTTCTTAAAGCATCTCTTCGTTGATTTGACTAGTCTCAAAGAAACCTCCCCACCATGGGGCCTTTTCCAAATTGAAATGCCATGTTATGCGTTTTCCAGCAAAGAATTTCTTTACGTCAGGATGAGTTAAAATGCTAGTAATTTCTTTCGCTGCAGGCTTAAATGTGCTACCATTGTCCCTTACAATAGTTGATGGTATTCCTCTCCGGGCAGTAAATCTTCTGAAGCTTCTCATGAATCCTTCTGACGTCAAATTTGGCACATCTAAATGTAGTGCTCTGACGACTTTTTCATGGCACTCTTTAATGATTAGGATTGTGATAGGATGATTTTTCTCCAATATGATAGGATGCTTCGTCATCGATGGTAAGTTTGCTTTTCCTAGTCTCCCCTTACATCTCCATACATTCCCTTTGTCGCAATAAAGACCAAATTGAGCCTTCCAGTGTTCAAACTCTCCTTTTTCAGGCAATGTTCGTTGAATTTCCCTCATCCACAGAGCGCGTGCTTCATCCATTTCTCTTGCACTTAAACTATCACCTTCGTTGGTGCTACCCTTCTTGCGTTTTACTGCTTTCACAAATCGTAGAACGTAGGCTGTAACCCGAAGGAGCCGTTGCAGGGATCCAAATCGTTCACACTGTATTATCTCGTTGAGGCACTGGGTAGAACTGCTCGCTGTAGGGGTTGATAAACTTGGTGGTTTTGTTACCTTCGCTTCAGCTAAACACTCTTCCGGTGGTACACATTGCTTGTCACCATCTTCAAATTGTTCAGGATTAGTTTGACTTAGCCAATCTGGACCGCTGCGCCATATTATGCTCTCCGCTAACTCCGAAGTGTTTATTCCTCTTGAAGGTATATCGGCAGGGTTATCCTTTCCTGGGCAGTGACGCCAAGACTTAGGTTTTACCAAACTACGAATTTCCACTGCTCGATTCTGCACGAACTGTTTCCACTCCTGGTTTTTGTTTTTGATCCAGAACAGCGCTACTTTTGAGTCGGTCCAGCAAATTGAATCTTGCAAATATAAGTGCTGACGTAAGGCTTCCTCAACGTCTTTAATTAATCTTGCCAGGATAAGACAGGATAATAGTTCCAATCGAGGAATGGTTTGCTTTTCAATGGGGGCGACTCTTGTCTTGGATGCTAAGAATCTAACGTAAGTGCTGTTAACAGTTCTGATCACTAAATACGCCACCGTGGCGTATGCCATCTTTGATGCATCGCAGAAACCATGGATGGTGGTGGAAATCACATCCTCGCCTATATGATGGAAATAGCAACGGGGAAGGAGGATTTGTTTCATTTTCTGTAGCTCCGCTACTAGTTTCTCCCATCTGCTTCTCATTGGATATAGGAACTCATCATCCCAACCAACCTTGCTCTCACATAGCTCTTGGATCATGTGCTTAAATTGGACCGTTATTGGCGACATATGTCCCAATGGATCGTAGAATTTTGCGGAGAGTCGAATGATATTTCGCTTGGTAGGTTTGCAGGTTTTGGCAGCTTCAGCTATACCAGTTAAGTCAAAAACAAGTTGATCCTCAACGAAGCTCCAATTTACCCCAAGGACTCGTTGTTCACTTTCAGAGGTTGTAGTCTCAGCACCAAGCATGATTTCCTTTTTCAGCTTGCTGGATGACATAGATTCGTCCCGTTCAATCCTCTTCATCAATGCTGGCGAGTTAGTGACAAACTTTCGTAAATTGAAACCCCCTTCCGCTAGCCGAAGCTTTGCCTTCTTATACAACATGTAAACAGATTCATCATCCCCTCCACCAGAATTCAGATCGTCGACGTAAATGGCTCTCAAGAATGCCTCCACAAACTCGGGATCTTCGCTCCGGTATCGTTCAATGTGGTGTCTTATGGTGGCGTTGAGTAAAAACGGACTTGATGATACCCCAAACACGACCCGGGTGAATCTAAAAGTGATAACCTTCGGGTGTTCCTTCCATACATCTTCGAACCATAAGAACCTGAGGACGTTTCGATCTGCCTTTGCCACTGCTACCATAAGAAATGCCTTTTCAATGTCCCCAGCTGATGCGACTCTGTGGCTCCGAAATTGTAGAATTATGTCCATGATGCTCTGTGTCATTGCAGGACCGGTGTACAAACAATCATTCAGGGATGGACCACTCGTCTTTGCTGAAGCATCATACACTATTCTTAACCTTGTGGTCTGCTTATCTTTCCGTATCACCGCATGATGGGGCAGGTAATGAACTTTTACCATCTCGCCAACATCCTCTTCGTATTCCTTAAGTACTTCTGGGTACTTTTGTAATCGTTGTAGTAAGCTCATTAATCGTCGGCGACTCATCTTAAAATTATCTGGTAAGATTTGGTGCTGTTCCCTCCAGGGAAGATTTACTTCATACCACCCATCCTTGTATACGACGGTGCTCTCGAATTCGTTGTGAACCGACCTTTCTTGCTTAAATATGCCCAGTGATTCTAAGTCCCAGAAATCTCTCAGATCCTTTTCAATTCCTTGACGTTGGGTTTGAGTAGGGGACGTTGCACATCTTAGGACATGTGTAGTGTCTAGTGTTGCAGTGTGTTTGGAGATTGGCATCTGCTCGTCATCGACTGGACCAGAAAGAACCCATCCCAATCATAAACTACACAATGTGTTTCACATGCCTGTGTGATCCTCTGGTATTTTCATTATAAATCAACTGAGCTAGAGTACGAGAGGAGTTCCCATGCGCTTTTAAAAAAATAGTTCAATGAGAGACTGAGAGTTATAAATATTAACTAAGAAATCTAAGAAACATATCAAATCATGTATGTGTATTTTGATGTAACTATGATTCAACATCCCAATACGAATTTAGGGAAACAGTTTCATACAACTGACCCCAGGTACTTAATATTACTTAAGTTTACCATGTTTGTTTGGATTCAAAAATATCTGGATCGTTGGCATCTTCATCTTCAAGCTCATCTGATAATGCCATTTCATCTTCAATCACTAATGTTTCATATGAACTGTAATGATGGAATTATAGAAATGTTCTCATTAACAAAAAGAACCAGTAAAAATTGCCTGGCATGTAAAACGAGTTGAAGGATACATTGGTACTCTTTCACCAAATGCATTAGAGTTCAGAGTCGAGATATGCATTGTTTTGTACTATTCAAAACTTGTTTCAACCCAAATATTAGACTTTTAGACTTTAGACTTTATTAGATGTTTTTTAATCTCTTTGAAAATTAACTGCTCGTTTGTGTTGCTAAAATTATGTTAACAGGTTAATGTTTCTGACATTTGTGACATCAATTTACATTACAATAATTTACACTGAAAATCATTTTATGGAATCAAAGAATTTTTAGCAAACAATAATACTGTACCTTGTTTGGATTGTATTGGGAGATGGTTCTCTACCTTGTATGTTGGAAATATTGGATGAAGGATCTTCAACATTAAAAGTGTTGGCTGTCCCACTATCTTTAGAACAATATTGAATAAATAGACAGTAATAAGATAATAAAGTTTTTTGTCACTGTTATTACTTTCAATAAAGCTTACCTCTATTGTGATATCAGGTTGTGTTTTGTGTGGTAATGGTTCTATGTCAGCAATAACATATAATGTGGAACAAATTGACAAAACTTGCTGTGCATCCATTTTAAACAAAGTTGATGTTCTTGGGTGACACAATTTTTTGGTTCCAGCCAATGTACTGCATAAATAAGGTCTTTCGAATGTTGATAAAATCAAATGTTTACTATTACAATGTACAGTATCTATGAATCTGCATACCCGAGTTATTCAAATGAAAACAGTCTTTCTGGCTCATTTTCACTTTCAAATATTGTTTGAATAATCCATATATCTCAGCACAGATTTGAATCTCATTCAATGTACTATCGAATGACAATTTTGCCACTAGTCCTGCTTCTATCAGGCTTGCATGATTTTCTCCACGAGGAATTGGAATCGAGGTGGACTCTTGAAAATTGTTTGGAAACAACATTTTTTGTGTATGTCTTAACATGTAATGTTGCAGTTGCTCTCCTTTTCTTTGGTGGCACGGCATTTCTACTAGTTGGTATAGTTCTTCTGTAACTGCTTGGCAGCACTGTTGATGTACTGGCATTGGATCCAGAAGGCAGCTGTATCGAAATAAAAGTTAATACACTGCATTTAATATTGAAAATTATGGTCAAAATATTTAAAAATAATCCTGAAAAGAATATACTTCCTGGTAGCCAAATAGAGAGCATAGATCATGAGAGTTTTAATCAATTTCACTCTGTGAGCATCTTGCTGACACTTACAGTACATTGGGACCTGGACACGTAAGTCATATTTCGGTAACAATGATGTATTATTAACATATTTTGGTTTAAAAACTGCCTCTTATTAATTTTATTAAATATTAACAGTCAATTTGACAATAAGGCGACATAATAGTCTTACTAAAATGTGATACATGTAATAAAACAATCGCACTAACAGATAAAATTAGTAAATTTACTAAATTATATACTAAATTAGATTAATCTGCGTTGGGACAATGTTTGTTCTATTCGAATGCTCAGAACATCCAGGTAGTGATTGAGTAGACCTATTTACACAAAATTGATTCAGCTGTCCACTTTCATTTAAAGCTTTGGTTACAGCTTCAGAGATAAGTTTAGCTAAGTTAAGCGTCTGCCATTTGCAATATTCATATAATCCGCTCGCGACTCGTTAATAATAATTCCCGCTAGTTTTCCCGCCAAAAATTATAATATCTTACAGCCGCTGGTCATTGCAATGAGCTGCTTAAATCGCACTTGCGATTGATTATATTGCACTTGCAATTTATTATATCGCACTTGCAATTTATGATTTAGTTTTTTTTTAGAAAATATTAACTAATGAATAACAATAATATTAATAATAAATAACAATACATAGAAAATATTAACTAATAAATAACAATATTTTGTTGAAAACATTCACTATCTAAGACTAAATAACACAAAAACATACACAATCGGTGCTAAATATTTTTTTTACAAATGGCTCCCCATTGTAAACAAATCATTATCTGAACTTCAACACAAGAAGAGTGATACTGACAGCAAACCTCAGATTATAAGCCATCCAGATATAAGCCCCTGTATGTATAAGCCTACCACATTTATTACTACTCAAACAATACCAAATATAATGCTAAAAACAATACCAAATATAATGCTAATAAGGTTTAACAAATAACAAGAAATTTTTGACCGAATTCACCGTGTATAATCAGTAATGAAGTTGGAGGATAATATTTTACCTGGCACCTTTAAAAAGTCATTATCTTTCTGGTAAACACACTTTAATATTATCAAGATTAAACGACAACAGTAGAATTTCATTTATTAACTCCATTTACACAATGACAAAAAGAAAATCAAATCAAAGTATTTGCATGCAAAAACCATTTGAGGCACAACATGAAACTTCGGAAGTTGTATGAAACGTCCGATTTTATATTTTGTGGTAATTAAAATCTTAAAATAATTTACCATAACACTGACTATAGATGAGTAACTTTACTTCCAGAAAAAGGTAAGAATCTTGTCATATTTTTGCCTTTTTTTTCACAAAAATATGATGGTAAACTTGGATTCTTTGAAACTGTCACTCAGTGGAATTTACTCATTTAATTTAGTCATGAATATTTATTGAATATCATGAGATTTAATCATGAATATTAAGATATGATCAAACTCAAAACTGAAGGTATATGCATGTTGTTGCACACAAAAATTATCTTCAGTTCCAAAGAGTTGCCAATTGTGAAGTTCTATAGTCATCAAACCATGTGATCAAAGCGTATGCAAATAATATCGTGTGTATTTATAAATATAAAGCAATAAAAAAGATGGCAACATTCAAACATAATGCCTGATGGGTCCTACTAATAACCGTCAACAACCGACAACAAGCTAAAAATTACTGACAGAAAGCTTATAATCATCGATAACGATCTAATAGACGCTAATATTGTGTTCCTACGACTTTATTTTTACAATAACAGTAATAATATTACGATTTTCGGGCCTGTTTGTTGGCCTTTTTATGCTTCCGCACGCCATGACTGAAGCGAGTGCTTCCACACTAAAAATTTATAATTGCCTTTAGATGCAATATTATGAATATTTTCGGTATTTGCTGGATTTTTCTGCCAAATTTTCTTCTCATTTTTTTATCTTTATCTGACAATATTCCTTTCTTCCTCTGTTGCAAAAAACCATAACCATGCTCATTCAATATTCGTGAAACTGTTCTTCGGCTGGCTATACTTGAGTCAAGGCCATACTCAGTCATCAGTGACCTAACAGACACATTTGGTTCGCGTAATCTCAATGTTTTTAATACTCTAATTGAAGAACGCATATTTTGTTCATCCAACTTTCTCTGTCTTCCTATTCTTTTACATACTCTCTTTGATTGCGTTTTATTGATGGCCTCTTCGCATATCCTTTGGCTTGACAAGTTTGATATTTTACAAAACTTAGCTATTTTGCTGTATGATGCATGTGCTTTTGTGCGCAAGAAATGGGCATAGGCCTTTTGCGTTGCAGTTATCCTGTCCCCAGACATTGTTTCTTGGTTTGATTTGAAACACAAATTGATGTTTCTATCAATGTCACACTAATTATTAGCCAAATTGCTTATTGACATATTAATTGCTTCATAAATTAATATATGAATCGCACAGCAAGACTAAAGACTAAACAAGGCAGAAGATAGTTTAATAATTACCAGGCAGTTAAATTCTATGCGTACTAACTGAGAAATTTAAAAAAAAAATTTTATAAAAAAAACCCCTCCTGTTAGCAAAGTAAAAAATTGTTGGTTTTCTAGACAATCTTGGCCAAAAGTTAATAGGACGGCGTACGCTATCGCAATATCACAACTACTGTGACCACCTACACTCGCATTTTCGCCAATTCCTCCCCTCCCCCTTTTCAATGTTGGTCCCTAATTAATATATTAATTGTTGTAATGTCGTAAAAACGAAATTGCATTAGAATTCAACATTGAATGAGGGGGGGTCTCAATCCTGTTTTTCCTTCACTGAGGCCATCTCAGATATTTAGGTTTTAATACGTAATCTCCCTCCATACCCTCAGTTGAAGCAGAGTTATGCTTGAAGTACTGTGTTAATGTACTAAATTCGGTATTTAGAAATGATGATATACCAACATCAAATGAAGAAGGCTCTTCATCATGTGGTAAGACCTCATCTTCCATTTAGAATATCTACTTTATATTCCTACATCAATTTTGTTTTCATCATAAATGACGCATGCAATAACCTAAGTTTAAATTATACCCACTTTTTCAGGCATATACATAATATATCCAAACTAGCATGAGAAATTCTAAATCTTTGTAGACATTCTTTCTTGCACTATATAACATATTTGGAATTCTGAAATATCTCTATTCAAAAAAGCAGAAAATCACATTTGAGGGACTCTAAATTTCAAAATTTCTTGGGGCATGCATCCAATCCCTCCTAACACTGCTACGACCTGTCAGTAGTATAAGGCTATTCCACTACTTTTACTGATCCTCAAAAACCCACTCACCACAAGCGATTCCATGGAATTAAAAAGAACTCACTGTGCTTGTTCTCTCACCATGTAAATACCTACTTATAGAACTTTTGTGATTGTTAAATGTTTACCTAAATGGAGCATTTGGATTTTTTTAACTGCCTAAAACAGATAAGAAAAATTCTCGATGTTTCAACCTAAAGGCCTTCGTCAGGAGAGTTAGTGTGTTTAGGCAGTTAAAGAACCGAGGTGCCCCTGTTATATCAAAATGCTGCAACCTGGACTGTCCATTGAAGAACAAATTGAACTAGACAGAAGACTAGCTGAAATGCTGACTGCAGAAGAGGATGAAGATGACTCACAGTGAATGTGAGCACATTCAATGATGGAGATGTTTAAAGCAAATCCTTATATGAGGCCCTGCAAAAGCTTTCTGTTAAAACACAGCCAGAAACTGAAAAAGCAATCAATATGTTAATTCAAAGACGTTATGTTTTTAAGAACGCATTGTAAGACCTGGAATTTTCTACAATGGTATCAAGCAAGGTCTCAGTCAAATTTGTGGGAGAGCGTGCTGTTGACACTGGTAGACCTTCAAGAGAACTTTTTGCTATTACTTTTCAGCAAGCAGTTGATTCTAAAATCACCAGGGGATCTTTACCTACTGTCACTTTCATGCATGACCAAGCTGCACTTTCAAATGGAGACCAAAAATCATTTGGGCAACTTGTGGCACTGTTATTTCTAAATGGGGTTGGTGGACCACACATTTTTTCTCCTACCCTGGCTCATTTCATTTTGGGTACAAAGGAAAATTTGCCTGTGGAAGACATCATCAATGAACTTCCCCTAGACCAAGCTAACATTGTTACAAAATGAAAGAGCCTCAATGCATGCACAACTACTAAAGATTGGGTAAAGGCATTTACTGCTTTTGATGAATGCGTTGATATGGGGAATTCACAGAGCCAACAATCCCCTTTCAATAAAAAGAAGAGGTGATCCCTGGTGCTGTGAAACAGATCATGATAAATTCTGTTTTGGAGGAAATTTACAGCTTCGCAGAGGCTTATCAGCATTTGGAATTCTCAGTGTTTTGAAGAAACACCCAGAAGAAGCTTACATAGAGTTAACCTACATTGAGCTAAGTGTTGAGGATGTGATAAAACCATTCATACCAACATTATCAGTGAAAGGATCATCGAAGAGGGTAAAGGAAGAGCAGATTATTTTCAACTACAATCAATTCCTCAAGAAATGTAATCAGGGCCAAGTCAGTCGTACGGTAATGGACCTTGGCAGCATCTTAGTTGGGTCGTTTGATGTGGAAGAAATCACCAAAACCTTGACCTTACATGATGTCTTCCAGTTTATCACTGGTTCATGGTTCCTCCACCTGGTGGAATGAAGGGAGCACTTGATTTCACACATGATGCACTCCATGGAGCAAGATGCAAATCAAATACATGTGCCAATTCATCAGCTTTCCAGTTGATAGCCGGCATGCAACTGAAGATTCTGCTGTTTTTTGTGTCAAATTTTGCAGAAAACATCTTTGCTGGGCCAGGGTTTGGCAATGTTTGAAAGAAACAATAATTGCAGTTGCTAACTAGACGAAGAATAGTATAAAAAGAAGAGTAACGTGTGAGATTTATATTTTGGTCTTGGCTTACAGTTTTAAATAATTGAACGGTACTATTTACATTTGAAATTAAAATAATAAGTCAAATTTTGTAGACAACATCTTTGATGGGCCAGGGTTTGGCAATGTGTGAAAGCAACACTAATTGGTGTTGTTAGCAATCATGCAAACTACATAACGAATTGTAAAAAAAGAAGAGTTACGTTTGACATTTACGTTTTGGTCTTCGCTCACAGTTATAAGTAATGTGAACATTACGTTACATTTGAAATTAAAGTAATAAGATGCTTCAAATTATACATGTATTTACAAAAAATAAAAGACAAGGTTGAAACTTTTTTTATTGTCAGCTCTATTAAAAGGAACTGAAGTGACAATTATGGTGTCTAGAGTTCTTTCCACCATGAGTGGGGAATGTTCATATAAAAATATACCCTGATTATTGTTAGTTTGTAAACCCAGCAAAAAAATATTCAAAATGAGGTTAAATTTGGAGCAGTGTTTAAATATAAATAAAGTCATGTTTGGAAAGACTTGCATGTTAGTTTTACAAGAAGGTAATATTTGGAATAGTCTCTGCTGAATGCTGATAAAGAACTTTGGAGCATTTACTCCTGCACACTTTCAGCAACAAACAAACAAGCTTCTGTATACAGACCTATACCAAATTCTTCATCTGGTGCTAGTGGATTAAATCTCTCCTGCAACAACTCAAAATATTGGGTTGATAACGTGTTTGGTAAATCAGGTATTGCAACAGAATTTTCCAAATTCACTTGTGGTGACAATATCCCATCCCATAACAATCAATACCATATTGACCCCAATCCTAAAAACACATATAATTGATATATTTATTCTGTTTATGATAAAATATTGTTGTCTGAAACTCTTATTGTTTGGAACCTCTGAGGTACACTCAATGTATATGTAAGGACATTCACATAACATACCTTCTAAGCTTGTGATTGCCATCCATATGCCACAAACCTAATGGGGCTCTAACATTGTATGACCATCTGTGAGCCACACAGATTTGAAGAGCTCTAACTACAGTGCCTTTGGGGTCTCTCTGACTCTGTATTCTTGTAATTTAAATCCTTGTGACAGAAGATGACCATGCATGCCTTAGTATCCAGAATTCGGAAATTCTTGCAATATGCTTTTCACCATGTCATCCAGCTCCATATCTGTCAATTTAGCATATGTTCCACATACTGAAATTTCATATTCTTTTAATCTCCTGTGGACAGTTTTACAAGAAACACACAGCAAACTTGCTATATCAGTAACTTTAAATCTGTTGTCAATATGGCAAGCCAGCTGCTCGAAAGGTATATCAAACCTTGGTCTCCCTTTAAACCCTGTGTTTATGAGACTGGAGGGGAAGCGAAACTGTTTATATCTTCTTGTCCATCGCTCAACATCGATAGCACTTGCTTAGCTTCAAGTAAGTATGGAAGTAATCCTCAACAACAAACTAATTAGCCAGTCTACTTTATAGTTAGCAAAGTCGATTTTATTACCGTAGGATTGGCCTTCAAATTTTGTTATAATATCATTCAAAACACTTTTAACATCTATGCAAACCAACTCAACTGGAGATCTATGTTCTCCATCTTGAATTTTGATCAGGCCTCCCCCCCACAGGGACATATAGGGATAATTTCCTGATGGCATTTCACTCCGGTTACAATGTTACAGCGTTGCATATCCCGGCACAACATTGCATATCCGGGTACGGTATTGCATCTCTGGGTACAATATTGTATATCTGGGTACAGTATTGCATATCTGGGTATGGTATTGCATCTCTGGGTATGACATTACATCTCTGGATACAATATTGCCTCACCGCGTACATTTTGGTCCGACTACTTTCTAAATATACATTGTATCGGCTACGATATCAGAATTTTGTCCACAATCCCCCTCCATATGTTCATGAAGAATGTGATGTTTGGATCACATTCGTAATGATGAGAGTGCTATTGATGACGAAATTCAAGCAGCATGCCTTTTTCACGAAAATGTTTGATGTTGACACTGAATCTGAGTTTTGAAGGGTTCATTGCAGGAGAGTGCTTCCAAGACACTTGGAAGACTGGTGTCGATCTAACTATGACCGGCTTTTACAGAAAGGAAGTTTTTACGTATTTAGACACAATGCTTAGCGTGCTGTTGTCCAAGATTAATACCTTGGATAATTCCTTCCAACCACTGATCGACGTACTTGATCCAAATGCTACGCCAAGTGTAGAGGATGTGGCATCACTTCTGCAGTCTTCCCCGTTGATATCCCAGACCCAGATGCTCTGGCAGCCAAGTTAGAAAGCAAAATGGAAAGAGTCTCAAGAGCCATTTACACTTTGCGACACAGCAAACCTCACCATACAATGTGATCGCAAGCACAACCTTTTCCCTAGTGTATTGTTTTTTACTAACCTTGCTGCCAAGTTATATTTTATCAATTCTTTGTTTATTGGTCATAGTAGAGCAGGTGATATTCTAGAACGTTACTCTCAAGCTGTTAAAGATTTAGATTCATCCAAGACTTGGCAAATTGGAATGCATGGCCCCAATGTTAATGCTTCATTTCACAACAAGCTTGTTCAACAACGCAAAGAGTCAGATTTACATATGCTTGTTGGATATTAGCACATGTGGCTTGCACACAGTCCATCGAGCTTTTCAGATCGGAGCAAAGGTCACTGATTGGAATCTTGACCAATACCTCCTCAAAGAATACAAGTTATTCAAAGATTCACATGCTCGTCATGAAGATTTTGTTGCATACACCGGGTCTGCAACTTTTGCTTCTAAATTTTGCAACCATAGGTATGTTTCTCTTCATATATCACTTACCTTTTGTGGAGAACATTGTAGTTCATTATAGTTAAATAATTGTAGTTATTTAAAATTAATTTGTAGTAAATTTATATTAATTAATTAATTTCATAAAATATTTTCACTAATTTCAAAAGGTGGCTTGAAAACCTTGATGTGGCTAAAAATCATTAACTTTACTACCAATGATGAAATTTTTCTGTGAACAAGCACAAATCAATAAAACTGAGCCAAAGAAGCACCAGGGTTACAGCTTTGTCAAAAAAGCAATGGAAGACAAGCTGTTGAAAGCTAAACACCTGTTTTGGATTTCAGTTGTACAAGACTTCCAGCCATTTTTTATTATTTATCAGGCAGATCGACCCCTTCTATATATTCCCATTTCTGTCTTCTGACTTGGAGGCATTACTCAGGGTCATCATGGGAAGGTTTGTTAAGGGAGCAGCGATGACTAGTGCAACATCGTATGTGAAACTTGTTGATATCGATGTTTCAGGTCTTAACGATAGAAAGCCTGGAAAGTCTTTAGACATTGGTATTGCTACAAGGAGAGAATTGACAAGCTTATTTGTTGCATATACACCTGTTAATAAGGGAGCAGTGATAACTAATGCAACTTCGTATTTGAAACTTGTTGATATTGATGTCTCAAAGCTTAACAATAGAAAGCCTGGAAAGTCTTCAGACATTGGTATTGCTACGAGGAGAGAATTGACAAGCTTATCAAAAGCTAGAAAGGTTACTCAATTGGAGGAGCTTAAATTTGAGAAACAACGCAGATTGTTTCTTCTGCAGGCCACAGAAAATTGCTTGAGAAGTGCCCTTTGAAATTTAAGAACTATGACAAATTAACAGACAAAAGAATCGATTCACTTTTAGCCACCATGGTGAAAGATATTCCAGCTTATGCAAAATTATGGGAGCTTGTGAAATGTTTGCTTGTATTGTCAGCGTCAACAAAGAATTGATGCAGTTCAACTTCACTTTAAAGGAAAGTGTAAATGATCTAATGGAAAGAGCAGAGAAAGAGCGTAAAATAGCACATGTAACAAAGCTAACAGTAAAGGAAATGGACATTGAAGCGGAACAATTAAATGAAAAAATAAAAAGTCGTAAAAAGAAACTGAAGCATTAGATATGCTCACAAATTAAAGACTCTGTTGTATGTATGTTTATTAGTGGTATTATTCACTCTTTTCTGCAGAGAAATTTTAATTTTTTGAAAAACTGCAGTATTCTTGTTGAACAGGGTGGGATAACAGGGCATATTATCTTGTGGGGTTGAGGGATGAAAGATGAAAAGAAGCACTTGCCTACACTCCTGTCACTTTCCAAAACATACGCATTAAAGCCTCTGCGCAGAACAGTGGGTATTATAGAAAAATGAATAAGGTAAACCCTCGAAAAAGTCCTTGAAAATTATGAATGTTGTTCTTAAAAAGTGCTTGAAAACTCCTTAATTTTGTTTATTTGAGCACTGCACAAACCCTGTATGTACACTGTTGTTGTGACTATCTCTTTGGAATTCACGGTATTCGCTATTTAGAACATAAACATTCAGTTAAATATCTGGGCATAAGTGAATTGTTGCACAAAATTGAGCGGTTTAAACTTTGCAAAGGATTGATGTCATGTCTGGTGCAACTGAGCCAATTGGAAACCCATCTACCAACCCTACCACTGTTGCATGTCACACTATACCCAAAGCTATACAAATGGAAGAGCCCAGTTTTGAAGTGACACTCTCGTATCAGTCAGTTTCTTGTGACATTTTTGTTGATGCTGAGCATAAAGAGGAACTGTGCAAGCCATGTGCAAGCTCCGAAAATGCAATAAATAATGAAGGAGAAGCAGGGCCTCTGTAAGCCCAGCAAAATCTAAAGCTTTAAAAATCGAAAAACATGGAATTAAAATCAGCAAAGGCCTAGAGAAAGACATTTTTAAGATTATGGGAGGACAAAGCCTTTTGAGGCAATAACCCATATGAAGTTTGTTTGGCAAGAACAAATAAAGCTGTTGCAGTCAGAAAAAATGCATAGACGGTACGTACCACCCAAAGATAATTTATTTTGCTATTTCGCTACATGGAAAATCTCCCTCTGCCTGTAGAAAACTTAGAGACAGCAGTGCTCTTATTCTCCCCAGTGAAAGAGTTCTTCAGGACTATAAGAATTATTTTTCTTATAACAACTGAAAGCTGGTATCAATAAAGAAAATGTTGAAAGATTTCACAAGTATCTGTTTGGTCTTCTACATTGTGTGCATGCACCAGTGTTAGCAACTAAGCTCTTGATTTGGCAAAACAAAAATTTGTATTTTCAAACATCATTTCGCTGTAATTTTGCAAAATTTAGATGAAATTTATAAATTTATATTTTCATAAACATGGATTGAAAATATTTTTACAGTTTAACTAAAAAAATAAGACCAAAATTTTGACCGAAATCATCATGTATAATGTGGGAAGATTTTAAACTTGATATTTGATATAGGGGACATGCAACAAAATAAATCATTGGCCCATAGCGGACATGCAGCAAAATAAATAATTGCAGCATTTTTAAGACTCTCTGCCACACTTTTATACACTGCGGCCTCATTTTTATATGCAGCTGCTGCATTTTTATACGCTGTTGCTGCATTTTTATACACTGTTGCTGTATTTTTATTCACCATTGCTGCATTTTGGTAGTTCCTTTATGTGACCTTATTATAGTGTATCACATACTCTAGTGTATCACATATCTTCTTTAGCCTGCCTTAGCCCTCCTTAGAACACCTTAGCCCTCCTTAGTCCTTCTTAGCAAGTGAACTCAAAGAAGTCTTAGCAAGTGAGCCCAATAAGCGTTCCAGTCTTATTTGACTTCCTTAGGCTTCCCTAACGTTCATTATATCTCCCTAGTTCTCTAAGGAAGGATGACTAAGCAGGTCTAAGGACATGCAAGAAAGCTTAAGGATCTAAGGGACCTTAAGCAAGCCTAAGGATGCTTATGGAGGGCCAAGGAGGTGTAAGGTGGACTTAGGACGTATCAGATGGGCTAAGGAGGACTTATCGCAGTCTAAAAGGGTCTAAGGAGGTCTAACGTGGACAAAGGTGGTCTCAGGAGTGTTAAGGTGGGTGAGGTATGTGATAAACTATACAGGGTGGGTAAAAAATCTGACACCTTTGAAATTCAAATTAGCAGCTGTAATATGACAGAAGTTTATTAAAATATCTTAAGGGAACAAACTTTATGTTTTAGGTTAACGAATGGGGTTCACTTATTTGATATGCTTCGTATACATACAAGATATTTTACGCAACTTCTGTCACATTACAGCCGTTATGCAGCTAATCTGAATTTCAAAGGGTAGTTACTTTAAGTGTATCATATGATTCTTAATTTTACTAGCTCTATAGCAACATATCCAACCATAGACCTCCATGAACCTCCATAGGCCTCCATGGCCATCCATAAGCCTCAATAACCCTCCATAGCTCTCCATACCCATCCACAATTATAATTACTTCAAATTTATTATTTTGAAAAAAAGCGATAGACACCAACAAGTGACTATAGCATCAAAGACTGTAATTTTTTACCAATCAAAATGCAGTAAAACGAATAGTTAAATTAAAATTTATATTAAGGAGCGTTCTGTTCAAGTTGCGGCAGTTCTTTTTCTCTTGCTGCTAATTTTTGTCATAACTGCGGGAAGAACTTAGAGGAAGAGAAAGAAGTGATGATGAAGAAAGCCTTGATGATAGGATACAAAATTTGTTTAATTATGGATACCCCTACATTGATATTGTGAGGCCTCTTGCCCAAGAAGGTATCACCATGCATGTGCGAACTCTTAAGCGTAAACTTAAGCAATATCGGTAGAAATCGCTGGTCCTGAAAGTCTCGCAGGATACAGAAATATCTGGCATGCCCTACATTTATGACATATCCACGTCCCTAGAAGTCTAGTGGTCAGATTTTTGAAGGAAATGGATCCCCAGGCAGTGGAGGGAAGAAAAGCACGCTGTTTGTCGAGAAGAAAGTACATGTTATTTGAACCAACTTTTTGCTGGGACATTGACAGTAAAGAAATTTCACAACATATGTACCATATAACTACAATTGCATTGTAAATAAACTCTTGCAAGAGAAATACTTTTTACAATTCCTGAGTGTCGTTTCTTTCCAGCATAGGTTATGACAAGTATCTTCGCGCAACCACATTGAGCATGTATCTGCATGGTTTTCAATCTCATCAAGTGGATAGTTGTCAAAACATACAAGGCATTGTGTAGTACCCTTAGAAGGCATTTAGGATGTGTTATATCCTGATGTATTTTCATTGTTCTCCTTATCAACAGCCAATGCAGGAAAGGCCAAAGCACTATGGTCATGCAAGGTTGCCCTGCTTCCTGCAGATGCTGTTGGGCTAGAAGTACTTCTAGGTGGGGATAATTGAGGCTTGCTGGTACTTAAGGTATGTGAGCTGACCAAATCAATGTTATCATCAGAGACAGAGGCAATGGGGTCATTCATTTGGTTTTTCATAAAGTCACTTGATGAACAAAGAAAACAGGTTATTCGAGAAAATGGCTTGTCTATTTCTTCTTTGTATCTTTGCAAAGTGAATAGTTCCTCAGTACCTGGAAGATTGTTCCGGTGACATTTCTTCCAGCATGTGCATCAAATTTGCCTTTACCGTTTTCATTGGGTTGCCATCTACAGTTGCAAGACTCAAAGGATACGGACCGAGCGAGTAAGTTAAGACAATTTTCATGTCCAACTCCGCCCAACTTCTTGTTTTGCCCCTTTGAAAACCACCATAGGTTTTAGCTTGGTTCCATTTGCTTTGGCAGCTAGACAGACAGACACTCTTACTTTTTCATGGTCCGTCATTTTAAGAGTGATTGACTTCTTCCAGTTTTATCTATTGTAGTCTCTGAAATAATATTGCATCAAACTTGGGTTTCATCCATTGAAATTATATCTGAAGGTTGGTAATTGCGTTTCTTTAGCATTTGCCTAACTTGAACTATCTAAGACACAAGTTTATCTACAAGTCTTTCCGGATCTTGTAGTGGAACAGATGTCTTTCGTCTGAGCGACAAGTCATTTGGTTTCATGAAACATGTCAACCAGCCCCTTGAAGGCTTAAATCTTTGTTGCTATCTGCTTAAATACTGCAATAGGTTAATTCAGCTTTTTTCATAATAAGTTTACATGAAACACACAGACCACTAGCTTGCCAGCTGTCAATCCCATTTGGTCAAAGTCTCTTCCAAATTCGGGCTTAGCAGTTTTTGGCCACCTCCACTTAATTTGCGTCTTTGCTTTCCTTTCTTCGATACAACAAGTTGCACAATTTTGCTCTTTTTTGATCGAAGAGGCTGGTCGATTTCCGTGCTCTTTTTTCTCGAGGCCAAGGCTGTATTTCTGACTTTTTTCCCTTATGCAAATACTTCAATATTTCCTACAAAATTTTTGCCTTCGTGATAGTACATTCAATGCTGTGGATAGCCTGGCGGCATGTGGGTTACAGAAATTGACACCATTAAAATGCCGAGGTGAGATATAGCATGCCAAACAATGCCGACAAAACGGTTAAGCTGACTTCGTCAACACAAAAGCAAGAAAAAATGGCAAGGGCTTTGCTTGTAGAGCTCAAAGTTAATTTTAAAGTAGAATATGAAACAGTTATCTGAAGACATCAAGTTTATAAAAGCATTTGAACTCCTGTCATGGATGAAAAACTAGAATGTAACATGGATATGCATACTGAGCGAAGAAACACAATGAAAATGCATATATCGCGTTACAAAACAGCTGGACGTTGAGCAGCAAAAGAAGACGCTTGTTGGTCATATTCCAATAGAATTGTCGTGCTTAATGAAGAACTCTAGAAAACGAATACTGAAAACAAACTCTTCACACAAGTCACCGGGAAGAGAAAAAGAGAAATTGGCCTTGTTGTTCCAGCAAACTTCTCTGCTTTTACGAAGGAACTGCACTTTGCCAAACCTTGTTATACAAGAACATAAATTTCTGAGCTTGATTTAAGATTTGTTGTTATTTTATATTAGCATCTTCAACGATTCTAATGGTGCATTAATTAAGCGCCGCAATTGAAAATCAATGCGGTGCTCATTTCGGTGTGACGCTCTTTGAAAAAAGTTATCACAAATGCGGCGCTCATTCAGGGGCGGCGCTCAAACAAGTAAATACGGTATGTGAATTGCTAATATTAACCATATATTGGCGGTGTCTTTACTTCTCGTACAATCTCCTTTTCTAGTTCATACTTTGGGTATGTGACCTTCATGTACTGCTTTTTTTGTCTTCTAGCTATCTCGTTTTAAATTTTCATTAAAATGCAGCACAGCTAGAGCAGTCCTAATTAGTTACAGAATATTAGCATTAGACAAGTGAAACAACACACAGGTAACTAGTTCATTGCATGAATGTAACTTACCTACAGTAGCATCCCAACCATGAGTAATTAAACACTTTGGGATGCCAGTTGTTTAATGTGGCATGGAAACCCTCCAGACAACTGGCCTGTGCATTTGAGGATATTTTTTTAATTGCTGATTCCAATCTTGTATCATCAATTATTTGTTGCACTTTGTCAAAAACAGGTGTTCCTATATATTTTAGATATTTAGAATATTTGATTATATTATTACCGTCGATTTCAGATCACTTTTCACTGAGCGGTTCCCAAGTTTGTTGCGAAGCTATCAATTACATTTCCAAATTCAGAAATTTCAAGAACAATTTGCGGGAATTGCCATCATAAAGGGCACAGGAATCAAGGGATAAATCCATATTGTCTGCCAAAATGTACTGATTAAATGTACTGCGGAAATAAGGACAAACACCCAGAATATTTTTAGAAACTAAACGCAATGAAAACAGAAATAAATAAGCGAAAAACTGTTATTTCAGAGCTCGAGAACCAAGTAACGTCAGTAGAGAACTTTTCAAGCAAGAGTGAGTATCAGTTTATCAAAAATTTAACACCACGCATGTATGCAATGGACAATTCTTACAAACTAAACAAGGCAAAATTGATGAGAGACGTGAGAATTCTATTAACTGCAAAAGATGGTCGCATTCCTGAGGTCACAGCGAATGATAGTAAACAACTACAAATTCTTCCTAACAAATAAAAAAAAGACATGAAAGCTGAAGTTGGTTTGAATTTTACGAGTGACAATGAAATGGACGAGACCAATTTTGATCCAGCTACCCCAAGGCAAAAACAAGATGAAATCAGACTATTTGTCTTCGAGTTCGGATGATAATACTAAGCAGGAGAGAAAAAAAAGTAGAAAGAAAAGCAGGAAAAAGAAGCGGGAAAAGCAAAGAAAGTCGTCATCTAGCAATTTACAATCACACAATCAATTCCGAAATTCCCCCTGACCCGATCCAGATCCCACTCATGTTGCGCCCACCTTACCCATCACAACTTATGCACAGACCAAATATGGAAACTTCGTTTTTGCCATTTAGAGAACCCTATTGCAATATATCACATTTCCTTGCTAATGATTCTGCAAAACCAATGCCGTCATCTGAAACCATCACACCTCCAGCTATGTCAGAAAAAGGTTCTGAAGCAATGACAAAGAAACCAGATAAAACTGGGCAAACCCAATGAGAAAATTTTGAAACTCTGGCAAACCTAGCATCCTGTGAAAGGGGTCATGAACAGGAGTAGTTTCTGTATATCTATGTAAGAATTTTTTTTACTTTCTCTATGTCTTGTGACATTCCAATTTATATTGCTTTTTGTGGTTTTGTTGATATCAACCTTGGGTGGGGTAGACAATAGATGCATAGGCGAACTATATTTAGTTTATATAGCAAACATATAATAATTATGTTACAATGTATCCACAGTACTTATAGAAGGATCTAGCTGTTCCCGCTGTGATATTACTAAGTCCGTACAGTGTTGCGATTTCCATCAATAACTTACATACGTTTAGTTGGGGATGATATGGAGGTTGATAAACCAATCTTGCCCCACAACGAGCAAGCATATCTCGCAAAACAGGTTTGACATGATTTGTGTGATGGAAACTTCAGTTGTCCATAATAATAGTGTCGCCCGGCTTTATCATATGATTTCCAAATTCGAGTCCATCAAAGGCCCCCGGCAATATATTCACATGAGATATGCCAGAGATGTTTACCAGTAAATTTACGGTTATAGTTGCATTAGAAGAATATTTTTGCACCTCGATTGCTTTCTCTCCTTTGGCGGCATGGCCGTAACTTCTGTTGCCAGTATTTTGTACCACTGAGCACTCCTCAAAGAAATGTACTGTATTTATATCGATTCCCACGCAAATGGCCAGACATTGCATCAACTTTTCTCTTGTTGTTGGCGTAAGTGACTCTTGAGCAACAACAGTTTCTTTCTCATGTACCAAAGGTCATCTTTTAAAGCGTGACTTATTGAAGTAAGACTCGGCACATTCTCGGGGAAACAAATATTATTTTGTTGCAGTTGATTCTGAATTTCAGCAGCATATGTACTTGGTTTAACCGTTTTAGCATACACGATAAATGTTACAACGTCATCTGTTTGAGCAGTTCTGAATCTCTGCCCCGGCTCAGTTGGTTGGATATTCCCATCATTGTCGATAAACTTTTCTATAATATTTAAAACCATTTGTAACAGTAGTTTAAATTGCTCTGCAATCTCATAAGGTCGCATTTTATTTAGCCATGATTCCACAATTTCCTCACGTACGTTTAGTGGAAGTGCACGTCCTTGACGTGAAAAAGGATTTCTACTCATATCGACTCTTGTGAATTACTTTGAAAATTGAAAATTCAATTTACGCTATTTGATTTTCAGGACTATGTTGCTAATTTTGTTGCAAAGTTCACACCCTATTTCTAAATTTTAAATTGTAATTGGCAGCTTCGCAACGAACTTGGGAAGCACTCAGTGAAAAGTGATCTGAAATTGAAGGTAATATTATTTATTGTTGATGTTGCACAAAAAAGGTATGCCTATATAAATTAACCTATTCTAATCCATTTCCGGGGTGTTTTCAGTTCATTGTGTGCACATTTAGGAAATAATTTATTTGCATGCCCCTCATGTTGATTGCCAACATGGTTTTTGAATGACCTTTACTTAACCAGAATCATCTCTGAAAATCCTTCTTTTGTAGATGTTCCACACCAATACAAATGATTTTGCACACCTTTGACCCAACAGACAAACACTTCACCCCCTTATTCTTTTTGTGATAGATCTTACAACATGCCAGATGTCATAGAAGTAGTTAGTTTGAGGTCTGGATTCTCTTACCCATTTTGCAATCCTTGCATGTTGATCAGAAATAAACTTCACTTTACTGTGAAACAAGAAATAAATTGATTTTGTCAAATCACAGACATCAATCTAGTAGAGGCCAGAAGTCAGCTCATTCGTTAGTGATTAGGATATGACCCGGTAGTGATCGGAATTCCTGTCCCCGAGCAATTTTTATTATAACTTTTCTTATCTTTTATCCCCACGTTTAGTCACTCACAACCACTACATATATTCCCTAATCTTGACAAACTATTCACACCTTATAGGTTTACTGTTATCAACCACCGTTAATGCTATTAACATCACACATCACAATTACATTTCAAACACGCATTTCGATACCTGTTCCTTACAATTTTCATAAATATTAGTCGCCCCTATTGTCCTACCTTATAACACGCTTTGGTGCATTCTTTTGTCTATTTTGTATTGTGTTTGAATTCCCCAAGCATATTGAATTGAGGCTTCATACCCTTTTGTTTTCCGGTATAGCTTAGTATGCAGCTTGAACACGTTAAAGAATAGCTAAAGACATTGCAGACCCATTCATCTTCCATGTCAGTTGAAGCGTCACTAGCACAAGTCCAACAACTTGCTTTCGCGACCCGCCTCCGATCATTGCCTCTCTTCAACAGTTAGCAGATGTCGCCCAGACAACCAATCACGCCTCGGCAGCTGAATATGAAGTAATCCTTTGTCAAATCCGCCCTTATACCTTTAACGCCCAATTGGCAGACATCCTCATTAGGTTACTCGGGTCGAAGGAAGAAAGCAAGATAGCTACAGCAATCGCCAAAATGACCAAAAGGACTTTCCCCGCTGCCGCAACACCCTTTATGTCACAACAACCTTACCCACATTTCAGATCTCAACATCTTCCCTGATTATAACAAACATCTGCCCTTTTAGGACCTTCATTATGGAGTTTCTTCGCTCACTTCGGGTCGCAAACGGCTCCTTGAGGTTCTGGGGTGTAATCGGCGAAGTCACACATGTGCCACGATGAGAGGTTTTTGAATCTTTGGGTAAAAGACCTTCCCTTTTTGTTAGATTACCTTTCCGACCTGCCACATTACATTGGTCCTGACCACTTTCAAACGGTCTCCGAAGAAAAAAGTGGTTACAACCATGCCTCTCTCACACCAGGAAGCCAAACCTTATTTGGCCTCGCATGGGCAGGATGCTATTTTGTTTATTTTACTCTCCCTTTTGGATGGAAAGCCGGTGCCTATATCTATCAATCAGTGGGTTTGATCGCAACAACATATATTCGTTCCCTTGGCGTACCCTGTAGCCAGTATATTGACGATCATCACCATGGACAGTTAATTACGCCACCTTCATGTCCGTGGTCATATCTTCGGAAAGCGGAAGCCACCATTTATACTGCCACCACTGTCTTAACTTCTCTTGGTTATACTTTAGCCTTAGATAAATCAACCCTAATCCCCAAGCAAATTGTCCGATATTTGGGTTATATGTCTAACTCCTTGCTTCGCGCCTTTACTCTACCGGAGGAGAAAAAGACTAAGTTTCAGCACCTAAGAGAGTCAATTCTGTCTCGCCAAGACATCAACCTTAAAACTTTACAAAAGTTTGCGGGTAAGACTACGTCATTCTCTTTTGGCATTTCGGCCGCTCGGCTGTGTACACGAGTGTGTTACAGAGCAATTGCAAGCCACAGTAAGACACCTCACCGGCCAATTGAAATTTCCGGCAAATTGCGTCAAGAAATTCTGTATTGGCGTTTCCTTGACACCTGGCAAGGACACCTCCCACGGTTCGACAAACGACACCGAGTAATCACAACCTTTACCAACGCTTCACGTTATGTGTGGGGCGCTACGCTCCACACTGAAAATGGCCCCTCTCAGTGCATTCGCGATTATTGGGATGATAACAATTGCCCTCACCCCATTTTACATAAAAAAGCTCTCGCTTTCCATAACACTCTTCAAGCCATGGGCAAGTCTCTCAAAGGTTCTCGTGTGGATGGTCACACGTTGACAGCCTTCCTCTCATCCAGGCGTGGAAAAACCAAGGAGAGAAGAGTAAAGCATTAAATGAGATTATTCAATCAATTCATGAGCTGACTTTACAGTATAACATCGCACTCTCTCTGAGCTACGTGCCTTCCGCCAAGAACTTTGCCAACGTCCCTTCACACTCACTTTCTATAAACGATTGCAAGCTTGCTCCACAAGCTTGGGCTGTGGTTGAAGGATGCTGGGGCCCTCATTCTCTCGATTTGATGGCCCTCGACTCTAATGCTCAAGCAGACAATTCAGGGACCCCTCTTCCTCATTACACACCATGGCCCACCACAAATTCATCAGAAATCAACGCCTTTGCCCAACCTATCCCATGGCAACAAAATGTTTACGTTTTTCCTCCATTTGCATTAGTTGGATCCTTGTTACATTTCCTCACCCCATCCCCCCACCCACCACAGTTACCGTCCCCGATAACTACCCCTGAAAGTTTTGGTGGCCAATCGTGTCTCGTCGTGCCCGAGATTCTTTGTTCGTGGGCAAGTGCGGCGACTTCGACGCCTTATTGTTTCCTTCTCATGACAATAGTTTTGCGACAAAGCCACTTCCTTGAGATCTCTGGGCCTTTAGACTCGCCCCCCCCCCCTACCTTAACTATTTACTTGTTCTTTCCTTTATGTATTTTCTTATTATACTACTTTTTGAGCTAATAAATTAATCTTTTGTTTTAAAAAACTTTGAAGCTTCAAAAGTAGCTGAAAATTTCTGATATTTGTCCTACTAAAAGGTATATGATACAAATGAGAGAAACAAGTATCATATTTATGAATTTGATTTACACAAGAAAATAAATTATCAAAACTACTAGGGAGTAAATTATTATGTCATAAATACATGAATTTACCAAGATGACACAAATAAATTTTTATAGAATCTTTTATTCACTAAAAATTGGATCAGAGTGTGCATCAAATGGTTCTCTATTCAAAATTCTCACAATACGCTTTTGAAGCAAAATAATATGTTTTAAATTTTGATGGGTAAGTGGTAACCCCAGACAGTGATACAATACTGTAAATAGGGATAGACTAGCGAATAATATAATTTACATAAAGACGATTTTGAAAGAAAAAAACTAGCTTTGTATAAAATACCAATAGATTTCGATATTTTCCTAGCAACATGAGAAATGTGAGGTTTCCAGGAAATATGTTTGTTTAATATAATACCAAGAAAACAGCCTCTTCAACCCTATCAATCACACAACCATTTATCATTATAGAGAAATCATTGTGCAGTATTCTTTTCTGTCAGGGTTTAAAAATCATATAATTAGATTTCTTACTATTTATTGACAACTTATTAGCTTTGAACCACTCAGATAACCTTTCAATCTCACAGTTAACTATATTCATCAAAGAAGAGAAGTCACTGTGCAAAAAAAATATATTTGTATCGCCAGCAAACAAAATCAATTCTAAAATATTAGAAACATTGCCAAGGTCGTTGATATATAAGAGAAAGAGGAGTGGACCAAGAATAAAACCTTGAGGCACTCCACATTGAATAGTTTTGTAAGAGGAGCATGTATTATTATATTGAACAAATTGCAATCGATTAGTAAGGTAACTTTTCATCCATGTAAGCGCCACTCCTCGGATACCATAATGCTTATCAAACAGAATTTCAACTCGAGTGATATCAAGTTAATATAACTTCCTGTTAAAGATGTGCGATGCGAGATATCAGACTCTGATATTTTATTTGCTAGATTAATGCCAATATTAGAGAAATAATTCCAAAAATGATTGGCAATTTCAATGGGATTGAATATTTCTCTATCATTAGAAAAAAAGGTTGAAGGTAATTTACAGGGGTTTTTTTCTTGTTAATGACTTCATTCAATATTTGGCAAGTGATTTTAGTATTTGCCTTGAAATACCCTAATTTATTGTCATAGTAAATGCATTTAGCAACTCTTAGGGAATGAATCAATTTGTTTTTATATCTTTTATAAGATGTCTCATTAGTATAACTGGGTCTTTTTAAATATTCTTATGTCTATTCTTATGTCTTATTGATTTGAGAATACCCTTAGATAACCATGGTTTTTTTAGAGCATATTTATTTTTTTTTTACCTTTTTAGTGGAAAACATTTATTATATATTTCACGGTATTTAGATAAAAAGCTCTCATATGCCTTCAGAGGATCATAGAACCCTTCCAAATTTTGCAAATTAACATTACTTAAACAATGACAAAATTTGGTTACATTCGTTGCATTTTTATCACGAAATACTATATATGCATCGTCATCCCTATCCAACAATTGTGATTGAGTAAAACAAAATATAGGCAAATGATCAGAAATATCCGAAAGACATAAACCATTAAAAGAATAATGATCTGAGTGATTGGTAAATATGTTATTGATAATCGTAGCAGTATGTGATGTTATTCTTGTTGGAAACGTTATTAAAGGAAAAAACATATAACCAAACATAATATCTAGAAATTCCACAGTAGGTTGATGACTATGGTGATTCAGAAGATTCAAATTAAAATCACCCATTAAATAACAGATTTTGTTTCCCTTGGAAATTATTCCCATGAGAGTATTAAGGCTATTAATAAACTCATGTACATTTTGGTTGGGTGGCCTGTTAACAATACCATGTTTTTCCCCCTTTTTGTTAGTTAATATTTCTATAAACAAGGATTCGACACAGGAATACTGAGGGAATCTTAAGTCCTTACGTAGTTTATATTCCAACTCAGTACTTAAATATAAACCTAAACCGCCTTCAGATCTATCATTTTGGTAGCTATGTACAAAATTATATCCGTCAATATCAATGGCATGTGATGAATCTTGTAACCAAGTTTCAGAAATACCAATAACCGAAAATTTATGGTTAACCAAGAGAAGTAAATTTGTTAGACTATCAAAATTTCGTTTAAGACTTCGAATATTTAAATGAAAAAAAGATAAATCTTCTGAATATGCACAATTGTCTTCAATGCCAATGGTTTTACTTAAACCACTCTCTGTATAATAATCACAACTGCATATATAAGAATAAAAATTAGAGTCTGGATCAATATTTTGGGATAACGATAAATTTCTGTAATTACAAAAGATAAAGGATTAAACTTTAAGCAAGCAAGTCAGTCTGCATCGAGTTTCACCCTACCGTTTGTCATCTGGTACATAGCTAATTCAAAACTGTCATCATCAAGCTGATTAAAAGGCAATTCACACATGTTCAACAAAGCAAATGAAACATAGTATTAATAAATACACACACAACTTATCTTAAATATGTTCCTTTAATTATTAAACTTCTCGTTGAATTCCTCAAAATCTTTCAGAGAAGCAGAAACATGGGTTTCGGGTTGGTTTTCATTCATCTTAAGTAAGACTTTCCCTTGCAGAGTCCACACAAATTTAAAATGGTGACGCCTTTTGAATTCTTTAACATTATTAAGGATAACCCAACATTTTACAGTAAGACTTTCGTTTATATACAATCGGCTACTCTGTTGGAACCCAATATCCGTAGTGCTTTTTGAATCAAGATTCCTTTTTTTCCTATATATTGGATCTCGGTTGTCACGTCTCACAAATTTGACTATGATTGGTTTCATGCGTCCCCCAACCGCAGGCAGACAATGACTTGTGGATATATCCGATTCACAAATGTTCAATTCTGGTGCAATTAGATTCACAACTTGTACAACAAGACTGTTAGTATTCTCTGTGGTACTTTCCGGAATGCCATGAAATTCAAGCAGGTCTCTACATAGATAGCACTTGATACTTTAAATTTCATTGTTTATTTTATATTTTGACATAGGTAATTGGAACCAAATTGTAGTTCTTATATAGTTATAGGTTAATTTGTAACAATTGTTTATTTTATATTTTGACATAGGTCATTGGAACCAAATTGTAGTACTTATATAGTTATAGGTTAATTTGTAACAATTGTTTGAATTAAACCAGCGTTAGGACGTTAAGGTTAGGACGTTAAGGTTAGGACGTTATGTATATGTGGGCAAAAGGGGAACATAATAAGTGATTTGTTGATTAGTTAATTGCGAATTAAGGGGTGTAGAAATAGAAATAAAAATAACCAGATGGGGTTGATGGAATGTTGTTGGACAACCGCCAACAATGTGGTGTGTTTGAAATAAAATTTTTGTAAATTTTATATCTTGACATAGGTAATTGGAACCAAATTGTAGTTCTTATATAGTTATAGGTTAAGATGGCTCATCGCGTTGGTTTATCCAAGTTCAACAACAACTTTGGTAAGACACACAGTGTAATTTTATTATTTTACCTTTTACGAATACACTTTCACGCAGGTTTGATTCTTTATGATTCTCCTAGATATAAACTTCTATTTCTACACCCCTTAATTTGCAATTAACTAATCAACAAATCACTTATTATGTTCCCCTTTTGCCCACATATACATAACGTCCTAACCTTAACGTCCTAACGCTGGTTTAATTCAGACAATTGTTACAAATTAACCTATAACTATATAAGAACTACAATTTGGTTCCAATTACCTATGTCAAAATATAAAATAAACATCATGAAACTTTGCTGCAAGGAAATCTTGACTGCTTAATCGGCTTTAGTTGTATCAATAAACTTTGCGAATAGATTATTTATTTGATCAAACTGTTGTTTTAAACGCTGATCCAGCAATGCCTCAAAACCCAAAGGGAAGGCCGCCATATTTGCATTCTCTATGACATTAGTTTCTGATTCAACCCTCGGATTAATCGTTTCGACACACGGATTACTCGTTTCTTCTTGTTGTTTTTTCTTCTTGGGAGGCATTTGATTACTGGTACTTTAAGGCTGTACACAAACAAAATATTAAATAATATTAAACAGAAATAACAGAGCTCGATATATACGTCTGCTCTGCCTGACTGACTGCTCAGTGCTTCAGCGCACCCATTCTGCTGTGCACCCACAGAAAAGATAAAACTTTCTCAAATTGAAATCTAGTTCCTCTAAGTTTGTTTTTCTTAGTCGGGAAGCAAGAACAGCTGCTTGCAGCTCTTACAGCGGAATTGTTAACTGCTTTAAGAGGGCTACTCTCGACTTGGCAGTGGTAAATCTTAAGTCAAAGGTACCATCATTTAGGAGCCATCTTATATATGCACAAGTTCCAAATGCTTTCTCCGATGCATCCGAAAAAATGCAAAGAGTGGGTTTGCCGATAACGCATATTGGGGTATCTTATTACGGTAAGATTATTGAGCTGTTTCATTTCTTCAAATAGCGCTGTTGGGAATGCCGTTAGAGGTTATGTTGAGCCAACACAATCACAATTATAGTTTAACTTTTAATAATAAAGAGTAAAGTAAAAAACGCCAAGTAACATTCACTATCAATCCCTAATTGATACTCTCAAGTTGAGTGTCACTTCCAATCTGTTTTCAACCATGCGAATTCCTTACTTATTATTGTTGTCGTGGTAGTCTTGCGTTGGGATATTGTTTGGTCTATTGCGCATCAGAGTGTTTGGCGTTAACAGCAGCAATTTAATGTTGTCTTCTACGTAGCTGAGGTCTCTTATTCAAAGATACTTCAATGTCAAGTAAAGTCAAACTCAAGTAAAAAACGCCAAGTAACATTCACTATCAATCCCTAATTGATTCTCTCAAGTTGAGTGTCACTTCCAATCTGTCTTCAACCATACAAATTCCTTACTTATTATTGTTCCTCATTCAATGTTAATTATACCTATGACATTTGCATGCATTATGTTAATTATCATATATCCGCACAATTTCCAACACACTCCCCCTATTTGATTTTCGAAGAAGAGAATATGAAAAGTTGTGCCTCATTCAGTGTTCACCGTCCCAATAATTATTAACTTTATTTGATTCTAATTTTAACGTAACTGTTTAAAAAATATATGTTTAAAAACTAAAGCACTAAATTCTATACTATCTTTTGTGTAAGACCAGATCTACTGATCTTCGTTTTCTACCGTATCTTGGATTCGCAATTCTGCCGCTACGGCGGCATCTCGCTTTGGTCTGAATGCTTCAGCTTCGGGGCATAGGATCAGTCCCTTCTTCTTCGGTTTGAATATGTTGCAAACTTGCACGGCACGCAACTTGCAAGGGTAGAGATGTTGCACGGCAAGTTCTAGGTGACTTTTACCCACCCTCATCTTCGCAACGCGTACAACATCGTCTCGTCCTTTGATTAGGTTTTCGACTATCCCAAGTTTCCATTTGTTCCGATCTCGTTCGTCTGATTTGATAATGACTACTTCACCAACCTTCAATGTGAATTGCTTGTTGTTATGTTTCAAGTTGTGTCTTTCTCGCAAGCCCTTTTAGGTATTCATCGGTCCATCATCGCCATAACTTGTCCTTGCATTTCTCCAGACGTTTAGCTGTTTTTCGCAAATCTCTTTCCTCTACTTCGTGGTAGTCTTGCGTTGGGATATTGTTTGGTCTATTGCGCATCAGGGTGTTTGGCGTTAACAGCGGCAATTGAATGTCGTCTTCTACGTAGCTGGGAGGTTTGTTATTCAAAGATACTTCAATGTCAAGAAGAAGATCTTGCAGTGCATTCCACGTAAGCAAGGTGCCTCCTCCAGTCTTATATAGCGCTTGTTTGACCAGGCCAATGATTCTCTCGTACTGACCGCCCCACCATGGGGCTCTACTGGTGTTGAACTGCCATCTGATCTCAAACTTGGAGAGCCAGTCATGTAGGCGTTCATCTTTCATGATATTTCTCAGCCATTTCGCTGCCGCAACGAACATCTTAACGTTGTCGGAATAAATTCTCTGGGGACGTCCTCCTCTTGCTACTAACCGCTTCAAACTTCGCACGAATTCGCTTGTTTCTTGATTTGGAAGAAGCTCCAAATACGTGGCTAGAGTGAGGCTTCAAGCATACAGGATAATGTATGCCTTCCCTTTGCGTTTACTCTTCTTAAGGTACTTTATCGGACCTGCGTAGTCTACGCCGACCACTTGGAAAGCTGTGTTCCCTTCGGTCCTATCACTTGGGAGGTTTCCGATTGGTGGGTTTGCCACTGCGATGGCTTGGAATCTCTTGCAGGTATGACAACTCTTTGTCACTCGTTTGACGATGCTTCGCAATCGGGAGGTCCAGTATTTTTCGCGAAATTTTGCCATTGTCATCCCCACTCCCCCGTGACAGCTAAGCTTGTGGGCATGTTCTACGATCTTTTCAGTCAGGAGCTCGTTGTCTGGTAGGTAGATAGGGAAATGACCTTGGATTCTTCCTTGACACTCGTACACTCCTGCTTCGTTCTGCTGAAGATTCAGTTACTCTCGATCTTCTTCGAATTTAGCGGTTCCTACGTTATGTGCCTGGATCTTCTTCACCCAGAACTTGACTTGTTCGCTGGTTTCTTCTGTTGTCAAAGGACCGGTGTTCTTGTTCTCACAACCGTCTTTCACGTTGTCCACGAATCGTTTTGCTGTTGCTGTAATTCGTATCGTTTTCCAAAACTCAAATTTCTTAAGAAGTTGATCTAATTCATCTTGCACTGGTACCGTCAGTGAGAACAATTCCTTGACTGCTTTCGCTTTAGCTTGCGTTTCTGTTGTTTCTTGTGTTTTGATGTTCAGGGGCCAGTTGTCTTCGTCGTTCAACCAGTCAGGACCGTTCCACCACAGCTTGTCTAATTTACTTGCATCACTACTTCCTCGGCTGGTAAGGTCTGCTGGGTTGTTGCGTGATGTTAAGTGTCGCCATTGAATATAGTCTCGCTCCTGGATTTTCCTTACTCGATTTCCCACGAATTGTTTTAACTCTCCATTTCCCCTGATCCAATGTAAGGCCACAGTACTATCTAACCATCCGAATACCTGGCTCACCGGAAATCCTTCCAATACTTCTCAGACGTTGTCAACGAGGTTGGTTGCCATGTGTGCTGATACAAGCTCCAAGCGGGGTATTGTAAGGTTTTTCTTGGCTAACCGCGACTTTGCAGCAACGAGATCTTGGGTTGTGCCACTAGCTTGTTGGACCACGGCTACCACTGTTGCTCCCACTCCTTGAATACTCGGATCACCGAATGTGTGTAGCCTGATATTCTCAATTGGCTCCTGGAACTTCACTAGACTCCTTGGCGCGGCCACGTTCTCTGGTAGGCTTTTCTCCCACGCCGCCCATCTAGCTTCTAACTCACGAGGCAGTTTGGCATCCCAGGGGACCTTCGCGTCACAACAGTTGCGGTAGAGGAACTTCCCTTGCAGAGTAATGGGCGAAATCAACCCGAGGGGATCATAAACGTTCGCAATCTTTCCTAGGACTCCTCGCTTCGTCGGACTTGCTGGGTCAGCAGGAAACTCGATTTTCACGACTTCCGGATAATGTTGCTGATAATTTGTTAGATGTTGTTGAATAACGCCCCCAAGGAGGAAAGGGGAGGGCGACAATCCGAACAACGCTCTGGTGAATCGAAATGTCACTACCTCTCTCGACTTTAAATCTTTAAACCAATGAAAACGCATTGCATCACGATGTTCTTTTTGGATGCGTACTTGTAGGAATGCTGGTTTAAGATCGCCAGTTAGGCCAACAGGGTGGAATCGTCCGCGAACTAACACTTGCCAGAGATTGTTTTGTAGAGGGGGTCCTGTTTGGAGACATTCGTTCAAGGGAGGCGCTTTCTCGTTTTCACGTGCCGAGGCATCGTAAAATATTCTCATTTTGGTTGTTTCTGCCGATTCTTTAATGACTGCTTTATGTGGTAAATAAATCTCTTTACGGACCGCCTCCTGCTCTGCTACCTCTACAATACCTTCCTGCGCTTGCTCCATGATGATTTTATCATACTTCTCCAAAATGTCTTGTTTCTCTAACTTCTTCACTAAATTGTCTAGTCGTTTTAGGCTGCTTGTCTTGTTACTAGGTAACAGGGGGTGGTTTCCCTTCCACGGCAGGTCGGTCTCGTACCAACCCTCGCCACTGTTCGACAATTGCTCCTTAAATTCATTATAAACATCATGTTGATCGCCCGTAGCTGAATCTTCGAGACCTAGAACATCTAGCCTACAAAGTTTTTCATAATCCTCACGATGTACTTGAGTTAAAAACGTGTTGTTTGAATCAATCTCTTTACCGGGGGACATAATCGTCCAGCCAAACTTAGTGAGCTCCGCGACCGGCTCACCGGGAGAACCAACCCTTGGTTTTGTTGCGGTTTTAATTTTTGAATAGTTCCTAGTCCCTAGAATTAGATGGACGGGCAGCCGCACCTTTTGATCATTATCGTGCATATTTATGCCTTGCAGGTGGGAATGATTAGCAATAATTTCCGCATAACTCGGATTGTCTAAAGTTAATAGTTCATTCCTTTCAACATGTGTCACTTCTGTTTTAATGTTGAATTTATTGTTTGTTTCGTTTACTGTGAGATCATAAATTTTTACGTTCCTTGTCGCTATGCCAAACATCATTTCAACGTGCCGAATTTCTTGCTTTTTAACTTTAGCTTTGATAGTGTCTAAAATAAAAGCGCTGACGAAGCCTATGAACTGCCTGCCCCTGTATCGGTTAAAGCGTGACATTTTACACCATTCACATCAACGATCACAGCAGGATAAACGACTGGCTTATTAGCATCGGTTGCAGTATTAAGCAATCTGTCACGCCTCGGCTCAGGTGGGGGTGGAGATTCACTTGGGGCATCACAAATTGAGGTGTGATGTCGGCGCTTACATTTTGTGCAACCTGTTCGACTACGACATTCAGCCACACGGTGGTCTACTCCAGTTCAGTTAAAACATAGGCGTTTTTCGCTTAGGCACTTCTTACGTTCCGCTGACGTAATTAATTTTGTACAATTGACAGATGCATGACTTTCTCATTACAATACGCGCACCGTTTCTGTTTTGTGTCACGCTGATGCACCTGGTATGCATTTGTTCTGCCAAAACGCGCGGCTTATCTGGCTTATCGCTTTTATCACTAGTTCTGACAGGATTCCTCTCCGTCCATTTCCGAAGCGCGTCTGGCAACCACATGAAATCCCACTGGCGCAAATTATCACCTGTTCTTACTAAATCGTTTCTGATTCCTTTTAGTTTGCATAAGCACAATTTGCGCATAACCATTAACTTCCTTTAGCTTACCCAGCGTTTCTAAAGATTGCACGTTGAACGAAAGCTTACTATAAAAATCATGGATCTTACCGGTGTTTGTTACCTGGATAGTTGGCAAATTGATTATATTTTCTACGTACGCGTTTACAATTTCACTTATGTTACCATACTTTGTCTTGAAGATATTCTTCGCGCATTCGTAGCCTTCTGTTGAGAACAGTAGCCCATCGATATGAGACTTTACTTTTGAATCCACAAGCTATTTTAAATAGGAGAATTTTGTAACAGGTTCCACGTCAGCCTTGTCAACCTCGGCTTCGAATTGGTTTCAAAACCGTATCCAATACACCGGCATTCCGTTGAACTTTGTTATTATAAGCTTTGGTAACTTTGCGTTCTTACCCTGCAATTTCCCCTGTTCATTGCGCTACCTTTCCATCTTCATCTTGTGCTGTGTTTGCTGTTCCAATTTTGCTTTGTTGTATTCTAACTGTTCTTTGAATAAGTTTTGAATAAGTTCCTTTGCTGCTATTTCTTGTTCACACGATTTCGCCTTTTCATCATCTTCTCGTTTCCACTCCTGCGTAGTTTCCAAAATGTCCACTATTTCCTTGTCACATGATGATTCAAGCTCCTGTTCTATATTTTTTGTCCACGGTTGAATTTTGTCCTCATTGTCGTCCTTCTGAATTCTTATCTCTTGTACTTGCACTTTAAGTTTGTAAATTTCATCCGCCGCTTTCCTCATTGTATTCCTTTTCTATAGCCCTCTTTATTGTGTCACTTGTACTTAAGATCACTTTACATTTCGTGTCGATTCGCTTTACTAACTCTTCCATTTCTCACAGGATCCCGTTGGAGGTGCCACTTATGTTTGGAATGCTGTTAGAGGCTATGTTGAGCCAACACAATCACAATTATAGTTTAACTTTTAATAATAAAGAGTAAAGTAAAAAAGCCAATTCACATTCACTATCGATCCCTAATTGATACTCTTAAGTTGAGCGTCACTTCCAATCTGTCTTCAATCATACAAATTCCTTACTTATTATTGTTCCTCATTCAATGTTAATTATACCTATGACATTTGCATGCATTATGTTAATTATCATATATCTGCACTTTTTCCAACAGCGCCATCCACTTGTCATGATCTGCTTTCGTTAGTTCTTCATTCCATTTGATTCCTCTTTCCCAAAGATCTTGCATTCCAATTTAGCCTTAATTATGAAGGCTGCAGCAAATCCGAAAGGATCAAACACTCTGGCTATTTGACTTAGAAGTTTTCTCTTTGTTAGCTTCTTTGTCGCCACTTCGGTTGAATTGTTGACAGGCTAATATTCAATTTGAAGGAGAAAACGTCTTTTATATTGTCCCAAATAAGACCTAGTACTTTCTCAGCGACATTGGTCTCTAATAGTTTAATACATTCTTCTATTCTATACATTCTTGTATTCTTTGGAGCTGCTGAATTGCTTATGTGAACTGCTGAACAATTAGATAACCAGCCCTTCACAGTGAATCCGGCTGTTGCAAGAATTTCGTCAACTTTCTTCATTATCTTCTCTGCTTTCTGTTCAGCAGGAGCTGAGTCGCGTCCCTACGATACATAAAATATAATAAAATACAGAACTAAAAATAGGCACACAATGTGTGCATGTGTTCGCTCTTAAAGTTACGGATTTAAAATAGATACCTATGATGTGATATTATTTTATTTGCAATGAGAAATGGTCTAAAACTCTAAAAGTGCTTAACTGGAAATACAAATGCCAACCTTGGGAGGTTAGTATGAGTAGGCTAGTCTGCAATAAAGTTCTATAGTTGCGAGTAAATTATCAACTGATGCAATAAAATATTATTTTCTAGTCTTATGTTCTAATGCCATAGACAACGGGATAAACGCCCTATAGTTAACTGGTTGAATACAGTTATAATGAAGTCGATTTATTACACAATCTATATATTATAATATTTTATTGTATTAAATACATTTTACGACAGATCAAAACATATATAAAAGCATTTTTACAAGAGATAGGAAATGAAATTTTTTAAGCAGAATAGGTGAAGAGAACAAAAAGGAGAGTAAGGTTCCGGGATGGTGGCACACATCGTCTGATAAAATAGCTTAGTTTAGAAGGAGAAAAAGAAGGTTTCAGACTTTTTCAAATTACTTCGTTTTGATGTCCCTTGATTATCAGCATGTCTTTGTTACATACAAGATTGGTTCTTTTGTTGATAAATCAATGTTATAGTTATGTTAATAGTCAATAAAGGTTAAACGTTATTGTTCCAGTAAGATTTTACCACTTGTTTGCCAAAGTTTATTGACAATACGTTTCACGATTATAACTGATAATGATTTTAACTGATAATGATGATAGTATGATTTCATTGATCCAGTAGGAAGGTACAGGTGGTTTGCAATGTTGATTACAGATAACTTATCAGCGTCAATTAGCTGGACATAATAGCACCAGTTCGTATAGGTCCAAAAACTGCGTGGCTTTTTCCAAGTTTAAATTTATCAGTTGACAATATCTTATCCCTGTGGTAATCAGTCCGACAATCAGTCAACATTGAATGCCATCATTCATCATTGATATAAATGTGTATTGGTCAGTAGTAGTTACCATGAAGGTATGAGTAGCATTTACCAGTAAGGTTACCAGAGACCTTTGTTTCTGTTTGGCATTCGTTGCTGCGATGAACAGATTACAGTTGCGATATGTGGGGAGAAGATGTCTGGAAACAGGAACGAGGATTTTCGATATATGTGTTGTGGTCTTTTTATCTTCGGATTAATTTAGCGTTGATCCACGCGGTTGGCAACAAGCAACGCTGACATTTTTAAAACTTCTTTGTGATTGTAGCTGATTCAGACCTGTAAAAAGCAAAAACTCGCGTTATCAAAGAAACAAAAAACGCATATGTATAGCGAGTATGCAATACGAATCTATTATTTACCTTTAAATTATTAGTGTTTCAGCTTCGACTTCGTGTGAATAATTTGAAAATATGCCACAGGAACCTAAAAATAAAGGAAATGGTCAAATTGCATGGAAAGAAAATGAAAAAAAACTCAAAATTAAATGCTTACCTTTGTTAAATTGGAGCCAGGCCAATAAATATTGGCCCGTGTTCATCTAACCATGCCAATACTATGGTTGTTCTTGTAACATGCTAACGCTAGTCGGACGTGATTACCTCCTTACCTGGGTTCATCTTACCATGTCAATACTATGGTTTTTTTGTAACATGCTAACGCTATGTCTGGATGTGATTACCTCCTTACCTTTAGAGAGGCCCAAATTGCTTTGTGATCACTAAAGTAAGTTTCAAGAGTACCTGCCTAATATCCTCTTCAATCAAATTCGTATACAGATGATCAATCAATGTTCCATTATCTGTTGTAGAACTAGTTATAAGTTGCTCGAGCCATTGGCATTGATCATAAGATTGTACAGTGATCTTCGTTCTATCTCATCAAGCCAGTTGACATTAAAGTCTCCAATGATTATAACCTGTGGAGAAGGATGTTCCTCCAATGTCGTAGAAATGGCAGCCAAAAGAGATGATAATGCAAGTGTTGGAGATCTGTATATTCCAATTACAATTAGGTCTGGACGTTCGACCATCTTCATAATAGTTACCTCGATCCCATGACAGTTTCTGCACAAGGATATCCAATAATCATAGGAAGTTTAGAATAAACAGCTGTTCCATGATATGGACGGTTGAGATTTGAAACGTCGTCATTTCTGAATAACTCATGGCCTTCAATTGCGTACATTTCACCAGGATCTTCTTCACGAAATCTCGTTTCGGTAAAAATTAGGATATCAGCAGACGTATAATTAATATCTTTTCGTATATCTTCAATGTGTTTGTGCAAAGATCTTGCATTAAGATAGCAAATTTTTAAATCAGTGGGATTCAGCATGTACAACGGAGTGAAACAAAGATCTAATTTATACTCATTTCTCAGTATGTGCATTTCTTCTACAACTTTAGGATCAACGGAAATCTTACTTTCGCACAGATCAGTTATATATAGCCCTTCGATTGTTGTTACTCGGCTTAGAGCGACGTAATGAATATGAGGAATTGCTCTTCTTGTATTTAAATTAACGACGATTTGTGACTGAGTATCACCTTGTGATCGATGAACCGTTTTCGCGGCAGCTGGCCTCAAAGGAAATTGCTTTCTTACCACTTGAGCAGACTTCGTTTTACCTACAGCAAATTGCGTTGTAACAGGTTTTATTGGTGTCCAAGTATTTAGTATAGATGTACTTCGAGCATAGAGAATTCTATTTTCTTGTCGGGTTTTCTTTCCAACATCTTCGTCGTCAAACTGAACCCAAACGATCCCAGAAGGTTTAGTATTATCAGTTAATTGAACATGCTTAATGACATTACTTGCACCGTTTGTCAGACCATCATCAGTGCGTATATTCACCGCAATTTCTGTTCGTTGTCCGACAGCAATATGCAGTTTATAAGCCAACTGTTTTGAATTTTTCAAAGGAACATGTGGTATTTGTCTCATTATCTTTTCTTTCAGTTCAGCTGAACAGGCTCCAATTACGCTATCTTGTGCCCTGATTAAGTATTTATCACGATCAATGATTGATAAACCATATCATTGTATTCATCAACTAAAGCATTTTGAATGAATAAACGTGGGGCTTCTTTGGGGCAAGCACTCTCTTCAATACATCTTTCCTTTAGTTTTTGTAGATCACTCGGAGTATGATTACCTTCACGAAGTCGATTAAGTATCTCTGCAAAAATCTTGCTTTCTGTCGCATGATTTCATCAAGCTCAAACATTCTAAAATATTTTCTCCATAAGTTCGGGGCTAGAACATCATAAGAACTTAAAGACTGAATATCTGTAAAAATGTGACCATCCATTACAGGTTTGAGTTGAAATAAGTCACCAATTGTGATTATGCTGACACCGCCAAAATCTTCTTTGCTACCTTTTAAATCCTTTAAACGGTTGTTCAATTGAATGGTGAACATGCTGTTGCCAACCATTGATATCTCATCAAGCAATATTAACTTTAATGAACTTAGTTCGCATCTCATCGTATTCAGTTTTCCAGAATCTAATGGTTTATAATTTTTCAATGACTGACTGGCTGGAATGCGCAAGGCACTGTGAATCGTGTTACCTTTTATAAGATATGCAGCCTTTCCTGTTGGAGCAAGCAATAATATATGAACACGATGAAAATCGTCCCCTGCTCGTGAATTGTAATACTTCAATGCTGCCTGGTATATCGATTTAATAAGTTGAGACGATGACATTTCTTCAGAGTACTGATCTCTAAATATACTTAACGGCCTGTTACCTTCACCAGGAGCAACATTATAGATTTCCTGTCTCTAACTATCACTGACAAAGTGTGGAGGAGTCAACATACTATCAGTTACTCCAGCTGGTATTTCAGCCTCATCCTCACTCCAGTCATCACTGTCTTCATTATCCTTTGCCATAAGAACATTTGGTGTATGTATACTAGATTCCATATCATTGGTATCATTGATACTTTGATTAAATAATTGAACCCAATTTTCATCAAAGGTTATTCCTTGTTCATTATATAATGTACTATTCTTTGCTAACCAAGCAGCTTGAAGAACCTTATTTGGTCTCACATTTAATGAAAGGGCAGAACTTTTGTACTGCAGACGTCGTTTTAACTGCACTTTAATGGTACTGTCTTGTGGTAACCTTGGTAATGATGTTATTGTATTTGTGACATCTGCAGGAACATTGACAACATTGCCAGTAATTTTGAATTGTTTCCCCCTCAGGGCTTGCATAATTTTCTGAAATGCCAGCCTTGGTGCTACTAACCGACATTCAAGCTCATTTAGATCCTAAAATGCTGGTTTTTGAGGGAATTTCATGTTGTTTGATATAGCACAAGGAGGTATTTTGCCTTTGCTCAAATGCTTGTTACATGTTTGACAAAGCCATTCTGAATTATCAACACTTACAATATTTTGTAAGTACTTGCTCATATTAGGATGTTGTTGTTTTAACTTATCAGCTGAAGATACACTATGTCTATACCACAACTGGTCACAGCATGTGCATATATATAGTGGACCCTCACTTACAGAATTATGGAATTTGTTAATTAGTTCAAAATGATTTAAGTTCTGTTGAGCCCTTGTGTGTACCACATGTTGTCTTAATTTTGACAACCTTTCTTGTTGTTTCTTCTCCGACTCATTTTTTCTTTTATTTGCCGCATATTCTCTTAATTTTGTCAATCTTTCTTGTTGTTCTCCTGCAGACTCATTTTTTCTCCTTTGCACATTATGTTGTTGTTGTTTTAACAACCTGTTTTGTCTTTGTGCACTCGACTCATTCTTTCGTTTTTCTCTTTGGTATGCACGTTGCTTAGCCAACCGTGCTTCTCTCTGTTCTGGCGACTCATTCTGCCTTTTTCGTTTTGTTGCAGATTTAATCGGTACCTTAGGGTTCCCACTCATTGAATCTTGTGTCTCACCTTGTACATCACATCTCACACCTTTTAATTCAAAAGGTATATTATTACTATGGCAGCATGAGGTTAACTGAAAGTACTGCACCAATGCTTGCAGTCCTTCAACAGATGTTAAAACACAAGTACCACATGAACTGGGCATTCCATTTATATGCCTTGAATGAGAGTCGAAAATTTTGAATACCTCTGGGAAGGGTCTAAAAATGGCTACTGTGTTACTACCAATGGTTAACAAAGCAGTTTGGTAATTTAACAATGAACTGGAAAATATCTGGTCGGGTGCATTTTGCAAAGTAACAAAAGGGTCACTGTTAGTTGTCATAAGTAAACCACCAGAGAATGAGTCAGTATATTGCAAACAGTATATCTTATTATCAATTGAAACCATTTCAGGTACATCAGTTAATAACAATAAGTCTTTCTTAATAGATCTACTAATGCAGCCATAAAGACTGTTACCAGCAATTAATATTGTATTCATTGTTGACCTGTCCCAAATGTTTACACAGGCAATATTATTGAAAACAATTGAGGTCAGTGACATTGCCACACACTGTTTACCAGCATTTTGAGTAAACCTAGGGTCACTCTGACTAAAATCACCTGAAATTGTCTGTCTACAATCAACTATTTCATTTATACTAGTTGGTCCTGGGTTCTCTTCCACGTCATTTGATAGTTTTAACAATAATGAGGCATGATAGCACAGCATTTGGGCAAACCAAAAATTGACCTCGTGATTAAGTTCATTCTTAAACAAGTCCTTTTAAACAAGGAAAATAAAATGCATTTAAATAAAATAATAACAACATATGATTCCAAAATTTACCTTGGAGTCGCATTGATCTTTCTTTGGCTTTAACTGAGCCATCATGAGATCCAATTCTCGATCTGTATACCTTGATTGAGACGACAGACATTTCGATTTTTGTCACCAGGTTCACGCAAGAAACAGTACGATATAGTATCTGGCTCTGAAACAGCACCAGACTCGACCAGTTGGCAACCTTCTCTATATTTTCATATACCAGCAGTCAGCACTTGTGAGCAAAATTAAAATTAATTCCTGCACAATGGCTAGGTTGGGAATTATACCTGCACAATGGCTAGGTTCTTTTGGGTTCGTTAGGTAACTTTTAGAGTACGTAGTGGATTAGAATACACGTGGCGGTGGCCTTCCACCTATAGTGTCTGAACAGAAGCGTTCAGCGCGAACAACGTTGGTTCCCAAGAAATTGGAAATTGGATTGTCTATATTAAAAGTGAGCTTTCATCTCGTTACGACTGCGGCGTTTGCCCACTCGTTCTACCGCCGTAGCTTTCTAGGTAATTTTACGCCCGTAAAAAAAAGAAAAAACGTGCAAGATGGCGCGCAGATTCGGCATCCGTCGTTACCTGTTTCTACCGCCGTAGCTTTCTAGGTAATTTTACGCCCTTTAAAAAAAAGAAAAAACGTGCAAGATGGCGCGCAGATTTGGCATCCGTCGTTACCTATTCGTTACATGTTCGTAAACGTCATGGATCAAACAAACATACTTACACGTTGATGACATAGATCGATCTCTTCCAGAGCGAACACAAAAATCAGTGAGTACGTACACAAAGGCAAACAACAAACGGTTAATACTATAAAGAAGCTACTTACAATAAATAATGTGCAAAATGTTTTATAAAGAAGCAGATAAAACTATACAAACTAATGTCGCTATTGTAAGGCACACTTCACAAATAATCATAACAAAAACGTATCTCGCCCGCTCACTCTCCTGGTCAGCGGTGCCCTTCATGGGGGTACCGGGGAGCGGTAATCTCTTCAGTGACCATCACATTCTTTCCTTTAAGCTTCATATCCTTTGCCACTGACTTTCGAATCAGGCTTATCTGTGCACCAGAGTCAAATAACACAACTGCTCTTTGACGATGTTCGGGCTAAAGAATAGATTTATGACGTATTGTGACATACTTTCCATATTGAAAATTGTATTGGCTGGAGTAGGTCAATGGTGACAAGTGATGGATTATTGCGATGGATTATTGTGATTATTGCATTTATAAATTATAAAGATGGGCAACAAGGAAGGTACGTAAATTCTGTAGTGCATAATTAAAATATGTGTTTTAGAATAACAGTGTAATGTTACAGATATTTTTAATTTAGAATTGTTAGAATCATATTCAGGCAAAAAGTACTTCAACTGCAATCTTCAAACTGAAAATTCACTTGTGCAGGCGGTATGCTTTAGTCCAGAATGGCAGACAGAAATTAGTAAACTTGAACATTTGAAAAGTCCAGCGAGGTTACAAACAGGGGCGCCGGACACAGTCAAAGGCAGGGGGGGCAGCAACCTGAAAAAGGGCACTTTAGTTTGTTAAGAAAACAAGAAAAAAAGTTAGACTTAAAGTTAGAAAATGCATGCCATTTTTCAATCTTGAAATAAAGAATGTATCTTATGGAATTCAACGTTGTGCGCTTCTGCTTTCGGCAATAAACCGATATTAAAGAACGAAAATTACAAAATAAAGATGTAATAATGCTTTAATGAAAAATTGAAATGATGAAATTATATAAACAAACAGTAACAAACTAGTTATTCCAGGATAAAGTTAATTAAACCTTTTAATTAACATTTTCCAAAATAACGTTGCCGTTGTTTGTTTGCCACTATGAACTCTTCAGCAATATTTTCGCTATTTATTTTGTCAATTCGTCCTGTGTGGATAGCAGCGAACATTCTATTATTTAGGGTGTTCTTGGACATGGTCGATCTGAGCCATGACTTGATACGGCGCATTGTGCTAAAAGTTCTTTCTGCTGTAGCGGAGCTGATGGGAACTGACATGTAAAATGTCAACAGTTTATGAACTTCCAAAAGGCATTCTTTGATGCTCTTTCTAGAGTTGAAAATTTCACAAAGCATCGACAGGGTGGTGACCGTGTTGATAGGTAATGCATGTTCTGCGTTGTAAACCTTTAACACAACTGGTAGCTCTTTTAGCTGCTCCTCCAAGATATCAGTATTAATAACTGCTGGTAAACTTTTTAACTGTGGTCGAACTTCTTCTGAGGAATTTCTTTTGTTTGCTGCTGCAAGTAAACATGACTCTATTGCTTCAAGAATCTCTAAATCTTCTTGACGAAAACGTCCCTGTAGTTCTTCCACCACAGCATCAACAGCTTCATAATAAATACACAGTAACTGTGTTGTAATATTCATTTCTGTCGCAGATGATGGCGAACTTGAATGAGCAACATACTCGGACAGACGACATGGCGCTTTTCTTTGCCTTTTTGACTTTTGCGTTTCATGTTCTTCTCGTAACTCTGCCAATTTTATTGTCTGCTCATACAGATCTTGAAACTCTTCTTCGGACCTTATCTCCTGTAGACACACTTGCAATTTCTTTATACTATAAACTGCTTGTTCTGCCGTGAGTGATACGGATTGTAAATTCTTGGAATTATTTTCTAATAAATTTGCAAGTTCATGCATAACAACCACTTGAAACATCGGTCGCACTGATCTAACTTTTCCAAGCAATCCATGTGATTTTGCACGACACTCGGGAGTGATGCTAAGATCCTTTGATAAGATTTCTAACGCCTCTTGTAACTCTGGAGTTTTTTTTATGAGCACCGCAGCTGCTGAACCTCTTGTCGTCCATCTTGTTCAAGATAAATTCTTTAACTTCAGAATCTCTGAGAAGCTCTCTGATTTCTTTTTGTATATTCTCAAAAAGAAGGACATGTTTTGGACTCACGCCCTCTAGAACATACAAATCTTCACACAGATCTTGCGCTTCAGCAATCAACGGGGACAATTTTGTGGCATCTTTAAACACAAGCTCATTGGAATGTGCAAAACAGTGGATATGGATTATGTTATCCCCAAACTTTCACGAGTGCGGCAAGTCGTGTCATAGACGATGCTCCGTCAAAAGCTGTGATAACGAGCTTTTTTGTGTCCATATTGCATTGCATCATTATGTCGTGAATATACTTCAACAAAGCGTCTGATGTCAAGCCTTGGTCACATGACAATACGCAATGAAGTTTTCGGTTGTCTCGTAACTGTTGTTGCAAATTCGGACTGAAAACAACAATTGCTCCAATTTTAAAATATCGCTTGCTTCATCACATATGATAGAAAAGAAATTGTTTGAATTAATTTCTTCAACTAATGTTCGTCTTGCATTCAACACTATTAATCTTTCTTGCTCATTTAGGATCTCGTGAGAGAAATATTTTTCACTTATTAGCATTTTCAAGCTGAGGACAGTTTAGTTTGGCCCCTAGCTTTAGAAGCTTCTAAAAGTTGCTTCCTAGCAACACTTTGCAAGCGATTTGCTCTTGGCATTGTATTGTCACTGAAAGAGTTTTTTATATAATTTAAGTATCGGAACTCGTAAAGGGAACATCTAGTAAGCATCTTTAAAGTAAACATCTGTGTTTTATATTTTACAAGTCACAGGTGGCCTTCTATTAGATTGCTTTTAGATGAAGTATTTCTTTATTCAAGTGCTGACATATAGTAGCGCTGGCGTCATTATTCTCTCAGCGCACACCATGTCGCCACCTCAGTCAAATACTCAAATTCGCACATATACAAAGTGTCAATATACCGAAATATACAAATGAAAATACTCGTGCTTAAATAAAAATACTACAAGAAGCAAAACTACACTTGAACTGACTTCCCTAAAACATTTGCAAAGCACTCTTTCGTTTTAAAGCCATTATAAACATGAAATCTAGAAATTTGCGAAAATACAAAGGGCCCTGTTTAGCCCCTGTATTAGGGCCTGTTTTCTCTCTGGGAAATTATACTCAAACAATTAGTGACCTCAGGTTCGTTAATTACAAGCTGCATATTTACGAGATGGCTTGTTATCACAGCTTACATTTGGTAAATAATTGTGAAATAGTAAACCTAAAACCGTTCATGCTTTGGCATTTTCACCTGTACACTTTTCAATGTACACTTCTTTGGCAAGAAACCTAGGTCCTAGAATACTGATTGAGATAGAAGAGCTTTGAATACTTAATATCAATAATATGTATGAAATTACCTTTATCAATAATTCATATCAATTCGCTTTGGATAGGCAAGCTTCCATATTTCCTTGTGCATGTGTACATCAATCACTAATTATCCCTGGGACAACTGTCATACCCTCGCGTCCGCCATTTATCTCTTACGCAACCCACAACCGTATAAAAAACACCAGTGGACAGCGGAATGGAGTAGCAATTTAATTTTACACTGGTTTTAAACTTGTCAGTAGGCAGTAGGAGTATCGGCCGACGACTATAAAAACTGACAACTACATGTTTGCAACAATTCATTCGGAATTAATTCCCAAATTGCCTGAAAAATATACATTCAATGCCTATGAACATATAAAGGGCAAGCTGCCCCCGTGAACAAAGGGCAGGGGGGGGGCAGCTGCCCCCATGGTTCTAGGGCCCCTGGTTACAAAACATTGGTGCGTATGATGGTGATGGTAAGAAAGATGTTGTCATATTAAAACAAACCAAATACCAAGAGATTCTATAAGATATGACTTTTCCGAGGAATTGTGTTGTTCGTCCCCTCAAACTGTTACTATCCCTACCCTACAACAGGTTGCACCTGAACAACTTGTTTATTTAAAGGCTCAAGTCACAGCAGTGGGGTTGGTAAAAACCACAAACACACAACATGGTTCGACGCTCAAGAAACAACAAGAGTTGATCGTCCACGATACTACAGGCTCCATTAACACATTTTCACTAACTGTCAATTCAGAATAATGTGGATTATTTCCAATGAGCCATACCAAAGCATTGTTTACTTTTTTTATTCTTACAGTAACATCCTTGAATGTATTTTCTCTACCTTTAACTTTAACAATTGAGGCAAATTAATATTTTGAGGCAAATTAATACAATGTCCGGCATAACCTTGTTGACTTCCAGGTTTTACATAAACTCTCAAAATAGTAAGAGCACAAGCAATTAACATTTCCTCCACTTCTTGAGTTAAATTGTTTAACTCATTGGGAACCGTTGAAGGAACCATTGAATTTTTGGAAGAAAACTTTTTAGGAGATTTTTTGTCTCGGCAACAATGTGACCAGACGTAATTGTTTCCTAACTTTGGCAAATTGTGCATTGACTAACCACAAATTGGATAGATTTATGATATTTTTTCATGTTGGAATTTGCCCAACTTTGTTCATAAATGAAACCATTGTTTGTATCAAAATCTTTTAAATAATCCTGCTGATCAATGACTTTGTTTTTGGAGTCTTTGAAACTTTTCATTTGTTCCCGAAAGATGATTTCCTGGTGTGTTTCGAATTCATTTTCAAGGAAAAGTAGTGGACTCTTTTACGTTCTGGTTTGAATGTTTGTTTTTGTGATAAATTGTATCTTTTTGAAGTGGAATAATTTTTTCATTTTCTGTTTCTACAGTCAATTTATCTTTTTGGCACTTTCTTGCACTATCCAATCTGAAATATTTTTCTGTATCAGTTTCATTTGAGCGCTTGCGTTTCATACGTTCCCTGCACTGCTGTTGGAGCTCTGTGGTACCAGGCCAATACTAATGCCTTTAATCTCGAAAGATGATGGCTTTAATTGACAGACAGTGTTTTGAAAATAGAATACCAAATCACTAATGGTTTGTACAGATATAAGCACACATCTACCAGATGTGTGTGGTATATTGTGCAACTCTCTCAAATGAGAATCAAAAATTTTCAACTTTTCATCTGAAGTCCGAAAGATTGCAACAGTATTGCTATCAATTGCCAACAAACAGTGCTCATAGAAGCAAATTACTTAAAGCATTTTCTAAAGAATAATACGGGAGATTACTATCTGTCGAAAATAGATCGCCTGTTAATGACTCGCTGTAATCTAAAGAAAATGTTTGATCTGAAATTGATACTATTTGTGTCAAATCAGTCAATAATAAATACGTTTTATTTACGAACCACTAATAAAACCATACAAATCATCGCCTGCATACAAAATTGTATTAAGAAATAATGAATCCCAGAGATCTGTTCTCTTGCATTTATTACGTATTATTGCAACCATTGTTTACCGGCATTTCGATGGAATATTTTTTAATCACCCTGATGGAAATCAGCGCATACTGTTTTGGTTGAATCTACAACATTGTATATTGTAGGGCCATCGTATATTGTTGGGTAGGATTCTCCTCAATATCATTTGATAATCTTAATAGCAATACAATCAACACAGCGCAATTAAGTTAGTTTTTATTATCACAAAATACACACATTCGTGCTCTATATTGCCAAACTACAATTCCCATATTCGAAAAGGATCAAAGTCATAAATGCCCAATGGACGTTTGCTGGCAAAATTACTATGCCTTTTAGTTCAGTATTGCTAACCAGCACAACGGCTTTGTCACTATATAAGTAGTTTGTTTGAATCTCTGTTTTCACAATGGTTTCAGAAAAGTCTTCACCAAAATATCTAAAAACAATCACTCTTTAGAAACTGCCTATCCGAAACTGAAGTCTGCATTGCCCTGGCAGTATTAACTTAAGGTAAAAAAAACTTACAAAAATAACAATAAATTCAATGTTAATGTTAATGCTATATGTCTGTCTGAAATCTCCCATTTTCTGTTTGCAAGCTGTCGTTCTTTGATGTTTGCAGACCAGACAATTTCGCAAAATTCTTTTGGTTTCTCTCTGTCCTTGTGTCATCCAATATTTCTCTCTGAGAATCGCCAGAGTAGTTTCAAGACCAGCATGCACATGTTTCATGTGAGTGTCCATAATTACCTTGGCAACTACATCTTCTCCGTGAGGCAGAATTATTTGATGCTTGGAATCTTCTGGTATCTGAGCTTGTTGAAGCCGTCCACCCACTCGTAAGACACCGTCTTTGTTTAGCTGTGGATCAAACTCTCTTGTGCTACTGGTTTCCCTTCTTTTAACAATCGTAATTCATCGTCGTAATGTTTCATTTGTATACATCGTACCAGGGCAATTTTTTGCGTTCATTAGGTCTTCACAGTTCAGTTCCCTAGGTTGGTGTTGGTCAGCAGATATTCTTCTCCAAGACAAAATTCTTGCTGTAACTCTAAGCAAACTCATCCATTTTTCAACCTGGCTACACCAATCTGGGATACGCTCACTCGCCTTCGTTGTCATTAACACTATAGCATTCCTTTTCATTTCTTGAAGACTATCGCTTTCTTTCGTAATATCTGACAAAGGCCATGACTCTTTTGACTGTCGTAACCATGGAGGCCCATGCCACCACAGCTGAGATTTCTTCAACTCCTCGACTTTTATTCCTCGAGTTAACAAGTCCACCGGATTCTCTTTTCCTATTACGTGATTCCATTGCTGAGGTTCCGTGCGTTCTTGTATCTCTTGAACTCGATTAGCAACGAAGGTTTTCCATGTTCCCGCAGGTCGTTGAATCCAATTAAGCACTATCATGAAATCAGTCCAGCAGAAAATTTGTGACACTTCAATTCTCAACGCTTTGACAAAGTAATTCATCAGACGTGTTAGGATCAAGGCTTCACATAATTCTAGTCGGGGTAAAGTCTTCTTCTTTATTGGCGCAAGTCTAGTCTTTGACATCACCAAGTGTGATCGAATTCTTCTGTCTTCATCCTCGAGACGTATATATACCGCACCTCCATATGCCTTTTCACCACTGTCGCTAAAGCCATGTAGCTGAATGTCTACAATCATGTTCATTCCTTCCATAAAACATCGTTGAATTCTAATCAGGTGCAAGTTCTCTAATTCCAATCTCCATTGGTTAAATTCTGCAGCTAGAGCATCTGGAAGAGGATCATCTCAGTTTAATCCCCTTATCAAAGCTTCCTTCATCATGCATTTGCCGCGAATTGTGATAGGAGAATAATTCCCAATCGGGTCGAATGTAGAGGCCAATTTCGATAACATCGTTTTCTTAGTTTCAGTTTCAGGTTTAACTTGGGCAGTTGAAGTTGCATTATAAAACAGACAGTCCATTTGTGGCCCATGCGATCCCCAATGTTTTAAGTGTTCCTTGACCTTTCTTATCGGATTCTGCAATAATTTCTGGCGCGCAATCTTCTTCAGGAATGGTGTCCATTACTTCTACGGAATTTGATGCCCATTTCCTTATATGAAATCCACCCTTCTTCAATAATTTAGTTATGTCTTGACGCAGTGAAACTTGCATCTTGGATATCTCACATTCTCTCTAATTCTCTTCAAATCATCATCTTGGGCATGGGTCTTAACTTTTCTACATTCATCTTGCAGTTCTAACCAATATTCAATCATACTATTTTAGTTCTTCATCATCATCTAGACCAGCATACTTGTCTATAAGTCTGCCTCATCTATCTTCCTTGGATTTAAGACACTCAATTCCAACCTTTACTGCAGATACAGACCCATTTTCTTCCTTCATAGCATCAACTACGGTGGCTCACAGTAAATACCAATCCACAAAAATTCCAAACACAATTTAAATATTTCTAAAGGCACTTTGCACATATCTAAAGTGCGTTTGAAAACATGTAAACACACTTTAAAAATTTTTAAATGCACTTTAGGTTTTCCAACACACTTTAAGTTTCCAACACACTTTACATTTTCTAACACACTTTAAGTTTTCTAACACACTTTGAATATGTTCAAACACACTTTAAGTTCCAAGATCCAACACAACATGTCGTTGCGTGGTGCGTTTTTTCACTTGATTTTATTGAACTTAAAAGCTCGCAGGAAAGCAAGGAGTCGAAGATATAAGCAGTACATGATTGATAATTATGAGTTGTGCAGAGTGCAGCAATGATGCAGCTGATGCAGAAATATACTGTGAGAATTGTGTATTGGAGAAGGAGACTACGGATCTTATTGTTAATTATTTTAACCGTGGATACCCATACAGAGCAATTGTTGGTCTTCTAAATAGTGCTGGTGTATCAACGTCTTTAAGAACACTAAAACGCCGTTTAAAGTCGTTAGGTTTAAAGCGAAAGGGGCAGGTCATTGATGAGCAACATTTACGGACAGTGATTCGAGAAGAAGTTGAAGGAGAAGGAAGGTTGTCTGGATATAGAAGTATTTGGCATGCTTTGAGGCTTTGTCACCATATTAACGTTAGTCGTCACGTGGTAGCGAAAATAATGAAAGAGATTGATCCAGAGGGTGTCCAAATGGGAAATGCGAGATGATTACATCGTCGATTATACAGGAACAAAGGGGCTAACGCTTGCTGGCATGCAGATGGTAAGAGTATTGGCGTTGCAATAAGTGGAGTAGCTCCACAATTTGGTCATGCTATGCAAATATTTCTGCATTTATTGAAAACAATCCATTTCTAAAGAACTTTACATTATAAAATACAAGTAATAATTTAAAATTGGAATAGCATCACCAAATTGTTGCTCTGCCACCACAGGTTGCAATAGAAGTGCACTGCAATAAAATATTGCATTGTTCTCATAACCACAGGGATGGATCTGACCTGATCTTGCATAGGGGAGAGGGGCTGTGATCAAGGGTTTGTCATAAAAGAGGATGTAACCATTGATGAAGCACAGTTGTGCAAAGCATGACTGAGAACCCAGGACAGGGGAAATTTTTGAAAAATGTAATTGTGTAATAAGACCCTAAATGGCCCAATGTAGTGTTTTTGTTTGATACCATAATATTTGCATTTGATATGGGGAGTGTGGTGCCATTGATTGGCATGTTCACCCATGCCTTCATTACTATTATCTCATATCTCTTTTATATCCTTTTCAGGGTATGACAAATTAAAACCATATGGGTTCTCTATTCATGGAGCGATTCGTGGCTATAGTCGAAGAGTTCTTTGGCTTGAGGTAATCAGGTCCAACAAAGATCCCAATATTATTGCCAATATATTTCTTAATGCTGTTAAAGAGGTTGGGGGTTGTCCTATGTGCATCCGTACAGACTGTGGAACTGAAAACGTCCTTATGTGTGCTATGCAGTGCTATCTAAGGTCAGATGGTAATGATGAATGGGCTGGGAAAAAAGCTCATGCATATGGTTCATCTCCAGCAAACCAGAGAATAGAGGCTTCGTGGTCATATTTACGACGAAACAGGTCAGGCTGGTGGATTGACTTCTTCTAAGACATGATAGAGCAAGGAATATTGGAAATTGGCAATATATATATTATATATATATATATATATAAAATTATTACTATTATATATATATATATATATATATAATAACAAACAGAACAAATAAAGTGTTCTTTACCACAAGACACTATGAACATTAACATTTACTTAGTTTTGCACAGCCCATTTGCTAGCCTCTGTATCTATTATAATACAAGGGTGGTCACCTCCTCTAGATACACCATGGCAACTTCCACTATTCATGCAAACCCAAATATTGGAGAATTCAAAATCCCATCACTCATTTTTTCTTAGAATTCTTCATATTCAACTTCATTGTTTATGCCGGGAAAAAGTGGAAGGTACAGGGTTGTGTCTCAAGTGTTAGCTCGTGGTCGAACATCTTCCCAAATTTTAATAGATGGTATTGGGTTAAATCCAAGTGGTGGGATTAGATCAGCACCAGTTGCAAATGTAAGCACTTCTCCAAGAGTTGTACTACAAAGGCCAGCTGTTAGAAAATAATTATTACACAAAAAATAAATTCGTTTCAAACCTGAACTATTGTTAAATAATTTTAAATGATGATTTTATGGACTAATAACATATTTTAGTTTTACCTTCACAATCTTGCAAATAATCCCGCCAATGCATTAAGATAAGTTCCTGGCCTGGTTACTCCCTGCATCCAAACATGGCACAAACAAATTGTTAACATCTTCTGCTGTTAATGCTTTTTCATTCTTGCAAAATGCTTGTTGCATTAATGCAGGATCTTTTTCCACTAGATCCAGTACACTAAGAGTCTAAAGTCCTTGACGGATCTGGGCGAGGGCATTCTGACGATGTCAATCACAAGAAAGTGACAAACTTCTTTCACCATATCATCTTTATTTTGAAATATTTGTCTCTTTGCATAGCAACATTGATCTAGATACTGTGATACACATTTCATAACTTCTGGGTTTTCAAGGTTTGTTCATCTGAGTTTTCAAGCTAAAATGCAGAAACAAATTATGAAGGGGTAGACCAACATTTTGTACAAATAGGCTACACATTTGAATATGTAGTAGGTTCATTAAAAAAAAGGTGAACAAGTGATAAAATGGAAAGTGATAAGCACTTTCCAGTTGAAGCAATAAATGCAAGCGAGAGATTCCAAGGGGAATTCCTATAACGCATGTAAGCAATCTAGGGCAATGTCACTGTGCTGAATTGATTACCTGAGAAACTGCAGCACAAGCTTCGTAGTCAGGAATATCTTCCACAGCTGGGTCTATCACATCAGCTTCCTCGCCATGGACCAGATATTCATACACAGGCTTGGATAAGCAGTTTCCAGTCACCCCACCATTACATAGTGAGATGGCTAACAATTTGCCAGCCATGTAGTACAAGCAACTTGAGCAAGCTGTAGCAAAAAACACACAAAATTATCAGGTAGAAAAATGGACCATTGTAAGACAGTTGGCCAAAGGATCATAATAGATTTAATTGTTGGTGTATATAATTACTCCAACATTTGAATCCTTTCCTCAAAATGTAATTTACGACTGTAATGAAATGGCTAAAGCAATCTTTTCTCATAAACCTTTCATTAAATGTTTCCAAAGAAAATGATAGGAGCTGTTTTGATGGAAATTGATATTAAATAATTTGATTTCTTCTGAGGTTATAAAAGATTCTGTGTTGGTTATTTGTATTGAGTTTAGGCATGAAAAGTTACCTTGTGAGTTTGGAATTAATCCTCGGTTGTTATATTTGCCCCCAAACATACCAGATTCATCAAACATAGCCTTAAACTGCAGCACAAGTCAGCACGAGCTGAAAGTCATGAGCGGTGGTCCCGTGCCAGCAGCCAGTGCCTTCGGGGTACTTACACGGTCATTCGATGATGTTCTCTGTGTCGTCGTGTTGTTTTATGTGCCTGACAAAACCGAAGAAGGCGCACTGTTTTGTGATGTGGTAGGCGTAGGATCAACACTATGCAGTAGCGTCCCACATTTGCGACAAAACAATGCTTCAGCCACACATTTCCCACCACAGGATGAACAAAACCTAATGACATACAATTGTCATAAAATACCGCTCATTTGAATGAAATATGTGTAATTGTTATAGCCAGTATAGCAGAAGAAATAATGAACAGCCAGCACATGCTCCTAATATGAGATGACCCGAATGTGTGTTGGAAAACTTAAAGTGTGGGTTCTTTGCTCCATATCGTTCAACTTTTCATTGACATCAATCATTGGTTGATGGTTGTCCAATACTGTCAAGCTGATACGGATCGTGAATTTGGTGAAGCCTTATATACGATCTGTACGGATGGTAAAATAGATTGACGGGCCGTAAGGTATAATTGTACGACCCGTACAGATGGTTAAATTGACGATAAGCTATTACGGTCGGTACGGATCGTGAAATGGTTTTACTATCCGTAAAGTAAATTGACGATCCGTACGGGTCGTGAAATAACTTTACAATCCGTAAAGTGAATTGCCAATCCGTACGGATGGTGAAACGGCTTTAGGATTCGTATAATGAAATTGTCAATCCGTCAACAGGTGAGCCTTTGCCGTTCATTTGGCTAAGGTATAGGCCGAAACATTTTGTCGATCCGTACGGATCGTGAAAGCAATTTACAATCTGTGAAGTCATTTGACAATCCGTACGGATGGTGAAACGGCTTTACGATCCATATAGCGAAATTGTCGCCCGTCAAGTCTTGAGCCTTTGCCGTTTAATTTGGCTAAGGTAGGTAGGTAATCATTTTCTCAATTCTCAATTTTGAATTATTTGCCCCTGCCTTCGGCATCGGCTGCCATGGACAAATCACAATATTTTGCTCAACCTCGTCCAATAAATTAATTAGCAATAGACCTTACCGATTATTCTCCTTTACCCAATGGCCTCGTTTTCATGTCAAATACTTATTCGTGTCTTGTGCTTAGTAGGGATGAAAATTACTTTGTTATTGAGCCTAAGGACAGCAAGAAACAATTTTGTCCAGGAAAACATAGGAATATAATATTTATCTGCCCCTGACATGCTAAAATAACTTAACATGGAAACAAGGCCATTGGGTATAAGAGAATAATCGGTAAGGTCTATTGTGTGGTGTTAGCCAAAGTAAAAGAATAAAGTTGGGTGCACTTGTGTGCATTGCCATTGAATGGGTTAACCCAAATCTATAAGCGTCAAGATTCTCTACTTGATGAGATTGTCTGGTAGTAGACAGAGTAATTAAACAAAACCTTTGGTCATCTTTGCTACAAGATATTAAGCATCGTACTGACTATTTTAACCAATACTCATTGCATTTTTAGAAATTCTGCATTGGAACAGTTGGATTTACTGATGTCAAATCAATATCTGGATAGGAGACAGTTGGAAGAAGCCTTTTTGCTTTTTGCTGCTTTGGATGTTATTGAAAAATACAAGTTATCATTTAACAGCATCCCGTATGATAGGAACAAATTGGTTGAAATGGTCACAGAGGATTACCAGAAATGTTTTGAGATGAAGTGGAAAGGTTTGTTTTCGAGTTTTTGAATTTAACCCATTAAATGGCAGAGCTTCCCCACTGACGAGTAAAATCGTCTGGCGTCAGACAAGTAAAAAAAATAAGTAGGGCGCACTGGGGCACATTGCCACTTAATGGGTTAACATTGATGTTTGATCCATTAACCCATTGAGTTGTAATGTACATCGCCTCAATTGATTGACATTGCCTTTGTCTAATGCCAGACTATTTTACTTACCATTCACAAAAGGAAGAATGTTGCTGCTTTAAGAATTTAACCCATTAAGTGGCAATGCACCCCAGTGCACCCTACTTTTTTTTCCTTGTCCAACACCAGACGATTTTACTCATCAGTGGGGAAGCTCTGCCATGATGGGCAGTTAATGGGTTTAATTTTTAATTTCTTAGTGTATAACTGTGAAAATTATTTTTAAATACCGGTATGCTGGACAATCATTCTTATGCATAATTTGAGTCTTGCCAGTTGATGGCCTAATCCATGACCTTCCCTAGCAATTTGTGGGGTGCTGGGGGCATGAGGAATGAAGAAAAACAGACATAAAAAGGGGGTCTGGGGTACTTCTGTAGCAAATTTTCATATTTTGTGGACTCCAGCACATCTTATGGTCTTGTTTTTGATATACTATATCTATCTTTTTCTGCATGTTTTGAATGTAGTATTTGATTGAAGTATAAGTTATTATTTTTTGGTATTGTTTTATTGCACAACTGCTTTGGCCAACATGCAGACTTTCCACGTGAAAAGTCTGACAACTAAATGTGTATAAAAAAGTGCAACAGTTAATATTCTGAGATATTCATATACACAATTTTACACCTGACCAGGAATGGTTGCAAAAATTAATCTGAGCCACAAAGGCCAGTGGTCTGGGGCTAGTTAAACCACATTTAAAGTTTATGTATCACAACCCACTCACCCTAACATCTATATATATAATTACCTACGCATTAACAATTATTTAGTACTTTGCAAAATAGTGGTGTGTTATGTTTTTATAGTACATATACTTCAACAATACATTGATGTTTTCTGAGGTCTTTCGTACCCCCACCCAGGTGAAATAACATAATAAATATTGTGCTTTTAGGACATGTATGTGATATCCCAGGCTGCAAAAAAGTTCTTGTCCTTGATGGAAATATGAAGAATGCCAGGCAAGTGTGTGCTTGTAAAGATGTTGGGGAACTCTACTTTGATGGAATAGAAGGAAGTCTTGTTGTTGGTAGTTTTGTGTGGTAAGGTCGCTTCTCTTTTACTAAATTCTGGAATCAGTATTACTCTGGGTAATTTCTTTAATTAATGTCAGATGATTTTACCAGTCAACCGGGGTTTCATAAAACGAGGGGGGATGTTAGGGAGATATTCCCGTAATTGTTAAAAAATTTACCTAAATTTGAAATTGTAAAGACAACCACTACCCCGCTCCCTCCCCCCCCCATTACAGTATTTTCAGTGCATGTATCTTGAAATGATCTTGGCTAAATCAGGCAGCTTAGAGACATGATAAATTAATTTCTTTTTAAATGCTTAACTGATGTTAACCCATTAAGTGGCAGAGCTTCCCCACTGACGAGTAAAATCGTCTGGCGTTACACAAGTAAAAAAATAAGTAGGGTGCACTGAGGCACATTGCCACTTAATGGGTTAATATTATATAATATTATTTATACAAAAATTTTGCTCTCTACTGTAGGTTGCCAGAAGTCCTGGAAAGGGTTCCCGTTATTGCTCTGATCATAAAGATCTTGCTTGCAAGTATACAGACGATACAAGTGAAATGAATGGTATTCAAAGTGAGGTTGATGTTTGTCATGGGGATGAGATGCTGCCTGTAAAAATTATGAATGTTAAGGAGACACGTCAGGGGAAATTCTTTCAGGTAAGTGTAAAATGTTCTGTCATTAAACTGTACCAGATAGCACAGTGTTAACCCATTAATGTGAAGTCGCATAGTGAAGTAGCTTTAAAATTTGGATGAGATAATAATGGCAAAAAAGATTATTTCTGGGTTTACTATTTTATTTGAGCCTTCACAATGGAATTATGCTGTTTGGTTTTCACTTAAATTATTTTACTTACTTACACCCACCAAACAACAGCACCAACCCCCTCGGGTTTTCGGAAACGGCCACATCCCCATCCCAAACTGACACCTCCACCCATCAAACCAACACAGACACCCATACCAATGTCCAATGAGACATTAACAGCAACCATCTGCAAACGCCTGGTGGGGAAACAGACACAGTTCCCCACAATATACAACATGTTCATGAAAGAAAGACAATAAAAGCATTCTTTCATGACACCACTCGACGGAAAGCCACCCACAAAAACCATGATAAAAAAACATCGTGACTGAATCACAAATCACACCAACAACAATCTCATAGTCAACCTGACAAACCAGACACTCACACCACCACTCAAATCCTTGCTTACAAAGGGCTTGAAATTCATACCCACACCAGACAATACCAGTCTAAAAGCAATTACCAATGCTTTTAAAACAACTCCGACGTTCCATGTACATACATTACCATTTTTGAAATTACCCCAACAAACAACCAAACCCTCTCAAAACCACCAGCACTTGGCAACCACCACTCCCAGATAACCCTAACCTCATCTGATACATCTGCTCAGTAGCAGAATCCATCAACCTCACCTTCAAACATGGAACATCAACAGAACACATCACAAACCTCACTGAGGAAGAAACAAACTTCCTCGCTTCACATAACATTCACAATCAAAAATATGTCATCAAACCAGCAGACAAAGGGGGAGCTATCGTTATATGGTCTACTCTCGACTATGAAAAAGAAGCCCTCTCTCAACTGACACACATCTAAATACATTTCCCCAACCATCAAACTCGAGGTAACACACTCCACACAAAGTGTCAACTTCCTTGACACAACAGTATACATAACTTCACAAAACACCCTCGAAACCACCCTATACATCAAACCAACCGATCGCATGCCTCTCCTACATAACAATTCACATCACCTAAACTCCTGCAAAAAGGGCCTCATTTACAGCCAAATGTTAAGATACAGGAGGATTATCACTAAAGATGAAGAGTTTCATCAGAAAGCTCAGAATCTAAGAGTAGCCCTCATAGGAAGGGGCTACCATGACAAGGACATCCTACCACACATTAACAAGGCTGCCACATTCACTCAATCACAACTACTTTCAAAAACCACTTCCACCAACCATACACGCACACTCCCATTTGTCATACCATACAACCAAGACCTAAAACCACTACGCAACATTCTCCTGCAACACTGGCAATACATTCAAAATGACCCCACTCTATCACAAATCTGGCCAAATCATCCCGTTGTGGCTTATCAAAGACACGAAAATCTAAAAGAACATTTTGTGCGCACCAAACACATCTAACCATTAAGTCACAATACCACAACACACCACCTAACCCCCGGATAATACCACACATTACCTCACCCCATCAATGAAACCAATGGGCCATCCCAAATTACCTTTGACCAAAGATCAAAATCTCCACCACCCAGACACAACTTACAGAACCAGCTCCATCAAGCGACAACCAAAAAATCGAAAGAGCACACCCATGGAGACCACATTGGAGTCATTCACCAAACTACAAACCACCTGCAGCCACGTTGACAAATCTGGACCCCTCAGACAACACAACCTTGTCACGAATAAACACTAAGGATCACATAAACAAACAATATGTACAAAAAATACCTACAAAAAAATATGTACAAAAAAAACAACTTTCATTAATGGCATGGATGGCAGACAAACCATACAATGTCGGCCATAAACATACAATTGTACAAATAGTTATAATATTCATTTTTTAACCCACCATCACATAGCAATATCATGTAATAATTCATTTGATTTGCTCACCAAGCATTGTTGTAAATATAACACACGTTCACTCTTTTCAATCACAACCTTGATACAATTCCACAATCCACCTTGAAACAAACACACACATGAGTTGAAATATCCCTCCGAACGTTCTCCAAAGGGAACTCGTAATCATATTACTTGTATATTTCGAATACACCACACGTCATTAAACCGGCCGCTATTCGCAACAGTCCAAACAATCCACCACTACCCCTCTTCATCCCCCGGATCCACCAAACACTCCTCCCCTATCCTTGCCAGTGCTTTCACCATCGCTTTCCTGCGCTTCCCACAATGTGAAAACACAAACCACACAACCCATTTTTCAAACGAGACCCTAACCCGGACCGTAAGGGGAACCCTAACCCCAATCCTAACCCTAACTCTAACCCCAATCCTAACCCTAACCCCAACCTTAAACAAAACCCAACCCCACAACCACATACAATCCCAATCGTAAGATCGGTTTCCGAGGTTTTTTTAAAAAAATCCCCCCCCAACACTTTCCCCCCCCCCCGAAATAAATTCGGCCTCGTTTTCACGATCCCAACCACGATGTCACACAGCCCACTCATTTTACATTTCTTGCGCGTTAACACTACAGCGAACTTCGGTAAGCATCTTGGACGCACACTTTTCTTCAATTTGAAGGGTAAGTAAAACCATTTAAATCTCTTCCATCTTTAATTCCTAACATAACAATGTAAAGCAGATTGATTTAAATTGTGCCATTGTTGCAAACAACTTTCTTAGGTAACAATACCTTCTTCTCTTTGGTTGATGAACGCAATTGATTTGCCACAGTTGAAGACATCATCAACAGTAATATCTCCTAATAAAAATGTTAAGATTAGTGTTAATACAAACACAATGACTTTAATTCACCAATGTGGAACATCAAATGTACTAGTGTACAGTACCAACATCTGCATCAGCAGCCAATTCCTGTGTATTTGATGTTCGCAGGCGTGACTCCCTAAATTGTCAAAACATTCAATTTATAAATACTGCATATAAGTTTTTTCTGCAAAGGGAATTTCTGCATAAATCCCTGAACTAGCATGTATCATACATCTACAAAATATTTGAATACTCATTCAATAATGGAAATTTGCATGTACACTTACTACCTTGGTGAATTTTCCTCTATGTCAACAATGCTTCTTGACTTGCTGTCATTGCTGTTTAATTAAATAATTAAATCATGACCTATTGTAATGCTAATAGATTGATAACAAAAAGGGAGAATAAGACCTGTTGTTTACAATCAACTTCACCTAGCAATTGAGCTTTGCGACTCTTCTGGGATTCTTCCAAATGGTCGCTCAGATTCCTGTGATTGCCAGCAACAAGATTTAAAAATATTTATTTAGTATGTACCAAAGCATACAACTCAAAAAAAAATATGAAAGGTGTTATCCCTACAGGGCTACAGTAAATGTATATAGTACCCACCTCAGTATAAGAGAAAACAAAGGTGGTCTTGTTATGTGTGTATGACTCATCTGTCACCTTTGCTTTTCCATCCAGGAGAAATATTTCCATTCCCTTGGACTGTGCTTCTCTAAGGTTTCCCTCACCTTTCATTCCAAGGAATTCTTCAACACATGTTCTCAGGACATTTTCTAATGTTGTCGGTTTGTTGAAGATTACCTGAAGATGAATTCATACATGCATATACATACACACCACACACACACACATATAAATACATTAAAAAATGTAATGGTTTTAGAATCTATTAATATATTTACCTGTTTTTGGTCCCCAACATTAACATAAACCTTCTTAGTTGATCTAAATTTTGGCCTCTTTAACTGTACTTTTATTGACTGAAAAGACAAATTGTACAGCATAATTTTTCTTGCAGTTAGTTCATACAACTAACAGCTGCTCTTTATGAAGGTAATAGTACTGTATACATACTGTGCATGCCTTCTTTATGCATGTCGTGTTGCTCAGGCATGCACATTCTGTTGGTGTGGTTTGCTCTGCAGTAGATCTTAATAATGTGTGAGAAGACATATGATTTAAAAAGCTCTAACCCAAATGGTTATGAGCACAGATTACACACCCTCCTTATTTTCGGGCCATCTTGAGTTTTTCTGGACTTCCCACTCTTGAGTACTGCTAGCAAGTCCTTCTATGTAGGCATCACGTTTCCTTTTATTGATGCTGACCAAATCTTTAAAAGCTGTTCAAATTACACATACAAGTCAAGAGTGCAATTGTCTTAAATATTTGCTGGGTGATATGGCCTTTTTTAGGTCTGATAGCTGCATTGGAAGAAAGATTTGAAACCTTTCTCTTAATGCAGTTCTCGACCATGTTTAACCTCACATATCCTTTCATATGCCTGGCTGCACCTTGATTAATGGTATAATATTCATATTATTGTGTAACATACTATTAGGAACTGCATTTTGTGCTGGTGATGATGTTGTTGGTAAACCTGTCAAAAAACAAAAAGGGAAGTACATAGTACTGTAATTGGGATAGTGATAGTCTTTATGAAAAGACAAATATGCAGCTGGCCATTATGTACAAACTATTTTTTGAAAAAAAAGAGGAAATCAAACAAAAAAAAACGAAGAAAAATTACTTCTTCTTTTTAAACCAATGTGTAGTTTGGGATCATGTCCACACATGTAGCAGTCAGATGCCCTTGTTGCACTTGTGTATGCCTTGCAGTTGCAAGGACATCCATCAAGATTCCCTCCCAAACAACCATTTAGTATTTCCTGAAAAAAAAGTACAGTAGCTACTAAGAATACTTGAACAACACGCCTAGTAACCAGACAGAAGGGTATAATTATATTGACTAGAAGTTTGGATGTACTAGAAACATACATGTTTTGAAGACACGTGTTCACACTGCCCGCACGTGTTTGACAGTGGCTTTTTTTTGTATTTGGTGCATGAGCACATCGTGCATTTCCCCCTGACAATTCCATTGTGATCTACAAGGAAAACATCAAATGCGCAACTGTTATTTACGAAAATATATTTGTGTATAAATAACAGTAGGAATCCTGCTTTCTTGATCTTTAGCATAAATTCGTGCAAATTTGCATATGAGTGGCCGAGATAGTATTCAATACAATATTCTATAAAAATTCTATAGTATTAATCTAGAACCAAACGATAAATAAAAATTACGTACCTGTGGAACTTGTAGCCATTTTCCTCTGTTTTGGTCGTAAAAAGTATGTCAAAAGAGGACAATAAACAACAGACACAGCAAGGAACGTGCGAAGAGCCGTAGGCTACACAAGAAGCCTGGGGCGGATTTGAGCCAGTGAGCTCCACATATATCTGGACACAGAGTACTACACAGAGGTGGAACTCGCGGCAAATCTTGTCCCCCTGTTTTTAATGCGCACGCGCTAGGCTCTGGCAAGTGTTTTTGCACTTTTTAATAAGGAAAATTCGATTTTTTAGCAGAAAAAATGCAATTTTAAAGCCAAGGGTCTTTTGCTCTTCGTTTTTTTGACAAATTTTATTTATCCATCCGACATTGCTCCTCTTGGATTAAAAATGACTGCGATAATACGAATTAAAACGGGAAAAAAAGGGAAATACAACTACGAGGAGTGCGATTTTCACACGAAGCTTCTAGAACTGCCAGGTAAAAATTCAAAGTTTGGTATTTCATCTAATAAATGTAGGTCTATCTGACTATATTTCGCCAACATGCAGTCGTATTTTTCTCTAGATGGCGAAACAATCTTCTCAGTTAACTTTTGAGCAGACGACATATCAAGACATTGACTTCTACTGTTCAAGAAGATAGCAAGTTAGATGGCTATTAAAAACCGTTTTACAACGCATACGCAGTTTACTGATATTTGTGAACCCTATTATGTCTCTATATGTGTATTATTATTTCACTTTGGACTCTTCAGACCCTCTTTGGGCTGGTACCGATGGAAATTCTAGAACTGAAATATCTAGCAGCAGCAGCAAGGTTAGACAATGGTTCTAGAATTATAGCTTGTATATTAGTATAAGAAATTTATGTTATTCAGTTATTCATATATAGGTATATAAGCTTTTATATTACCCTTCTTATGCATTAACTGCTCAAATTATTTAGGCTTGGTCTAAATTCATTCATGTAATTAATCTCAACAAAAGCCTTGTTTTTGAATCTATCCATGCAATGCACATTCTACAACATTAAAACTCCATGTAAAAGGGATTAAGGGAAGGTTAGGACACATTGAGTTCATCACCATATTATAGTTTCAGAGCAAAAAATATTTATATTTTTCATTATATTCACATCCAAAAATTGTAAAATAGCTTTCAATCTTCTCATAGAAGCCACACAGAATTGCATAGATTAGATTGGAAATTGATTTGCATGTCCTTCATGAATATTACAATCATGTATGAACTGAAATTAATATCTGTTAGCATTTACCATTTTGTGTGTGAAGTTGGATTTATACTCATGTAAAAAGTATATATAGGTAAAAGTTGCATTTGTTTATTGTAAATCCTTTGAATTCAAGTTCAAAATTCGAATAAAAAACATGTAGTTTTTGCTAGTTTTATGGCACAATAAATTATTTTCAAAGATTTTTTTCGAGTGTTTGAATTGTAATATTAACACATCAATCATGCTTTTTTTAAGATCAGCTCAGATGTTTTCTGGATGAAAAAATAACTGCCTAATTTATAATCGGCGACGATGTTGGCAATCAGCTTGATATTTATAAAGAAAATCATTCGCGCTTGTATTTCTTACCTCTTTAACCTAACGCATATATTTTCTACAAAAAAACAACCATCTACCGTTTGTTTTTAAAATTTAGGCACAAAAATGGAGATCGATAGAGCCAGCTTTAAAATATTAACATTTTTCGTCTTTCGAACACCTTTTTCCCTTACTTTAGAGTCAAAATACACTTGCCAGAGCAATTTGCGTGGCGCGTGGAATGGCGTAGGCAGGGGGACAGCAACATCAAAGGGTTCCGCCGCGAGTTCCATAACTGTATATCATTAAACTGTGATCTGGAGTAAGAACTTAAGACTTCCGTGAGGCCAAAAAGTGAAGCCAAAGATGGCGGATATTGAGGCACTATAGTACGTCAGTTTCAGTCTTCCTATGTGAGCGCGGTCAACTAAATTCGTATTTTTTAACTTTATTTTTTCCTATTTTTGTGTAAAAAATGAGCGGAATTTCAATGAAAGGTATAATATTAATGCTTTGTATTGAGATACTTTATATTTCAATTAAATTAACAAAGAAATAAGCAATATCTTACACGGAAAGCTAAGGAGTGGCGGATTGTTGATGTTTTCGGCTTTTCGCAAATCACAACATTTACTCACAGAATATGCTTCCCAAAAAACATAAATAAAACTTTTCTCAGTTTAATTCATCTATATATAAGGCTTTCATTCATGTAAAAATTAATAGGAAAGAAAATTATGCTGAAAAACGTACGAGTTTGAAATATGACTAATATATGATTATGAAATTTATAAACAAGACTCAAAATGCAAGTATAAAAAAAACTTTAAAAAAGCCCTATGCTAGGAAAGCTGGCCAAAAAATAAAGGACAACTAGTTTTAAAGTGTTTTGAAACCAAAAATGAAACAAGAAACTCAAAACATAAGGTGAAAATATATGAAAATAACTCAAAATTAAACAAATCTGAAATACGTAGTTGAATTTACGGCGAAAAATGCATATTTACTCACTTGTACAGTCGGAAAATGCGGCACCCACATCGGGTAGATGCAGAGAAATAGATTATCAGTAAAATGAATCAATTTTTTCCATTCTTGTGCTCTCAAAATGATGAAAAACACGAAAATCTGACGTACTATAGCGCTTCAATTTCCGCCATCTTTGGCTTCACTTTTTGCACCCAAAGTTCTTACTCCAGATATATGTGGAGCTCACTGATTTGAGCCTTCTCGGCTAAGTGCGTTCGGCGAAAAAATTATTTTTATTTTCGTGAAACTCCATTTCACTTTTTTTTCGCCAAATCACATTTTACTTTTTATTTCGCCAAACTCCATTTTATTTTAGCTTTCGCCAACGTGCTTTTTCGATATGCTTTCGCCAAACGCTGTTTTACTTTCGCTAAACGCTACTTTAGTCTATACTTTAGCCAAACGCTATTTTATTTTCGCCAAACGCTATTTTACTTTCGCCAAACGTTATTTTATTTTCGCCAAACGCTATTTTACTTTCGCCAAACGCTATTATACTTTCGTCAAACGCTATTCTATTTTCGCCAAGCGCTGCTTTACTTTCGCCAAACGTTGTTTTATTTTCGCCAAAGGCTGTTTTTCTTTCGAGGGGTGACCCTCCTCGGCTTCCATAACAATCCGTACGGATCGTGAAATAACTTTACAATCTGTAAAGTAAATTGATGATTCGTACGGATGGTGAAACGACTTTACGATCCGTATAATGAAATTGTCGATCCATCGACAGGTGAGCTTTTGCGGTTCATTTGGCTAAGGTATAGGCCGAAACATTTCGTCAATCCGTATGGATTGTGAAAGCAATTTACAATCGGTAAAGTCAATTGACGATCCGTACCGATGGTACAAGGGCTTTACGATCGGTATAACGAAATTTTTGATCCGTCAACTGGTGAGCCTTTGCCGTTCATTTGGCTAAGGTATAGGCCGAAACATTTCGTCGATCCGTACGGAGCGTACGGATCGTGAAAGCAATTTACAATCTGTAAAGTCAATTGACGATCTGTACGGATGGTAAAACGGCTTTACGATCCCTATAGCGAAATTGTCGATCCGTCAAGTCTTGAGCCTTTGCCGTTGGTTCATTTGGCTAAGGTAGGCCAAAACATTTTGTTGATCCTTATGGACTGTACGGATTGTTAAAGCATGCAATTTACAATCCGTAAAGCAGCTTTACGTTTCGTACGGAAGGTGAAACACCACCCCCGTCGGATAGTTCTACTGCGTGAGGCCAGGCGGTGTGCGCACTGGAACCGCAAAGCATGCTGGTCGAATGTTTTTCAAAATGGCGGCGGGAGACGTGTAATTAAGGTGAGTTTAAAGTTGAAGTTGTGTCTCATTTGAGCAAGTTGTAGGTTTTTATTTAAGACTATTCTTGTGAGAAAACCCTATTGGAACATAAACTGTTCTTTTGGTTGCAATACCTGTGACAAATTAGCGTATAAAGACAAGTGACTAAAACTCACATTTTTGTGTTGAAATTGGATTACAATATTCGTCCAATTATTAAATTTAAAGTATAGAAGATTTTGCTCCAGAAATTGTCTAAGTCACTTATCTAAATGTTACTCTACCTATGGATATAAACGCTCTTGAACGTTCTCTATTGTGTTTTGTGATTTTTCGCGCTTAAAGTAGTTATATTTTTTCTGATTAGCTGCAATATGGCTGCCAAGAGACCCGCAAATGTGGAAGGCAATACTCCTGGAAAACCCGAAAAAAAGCGACCAATCATAAAAGGAACATTGAGGAAAAGCCTATTTTCGGAAGAAAAAGTGACAAACAGTCGTCTTGGTCTGTGGAAGAGACTGTAGCGTTGACACAATACATTTGTTTGTTCTGGGCACATACGAACAAATGGCCAACTATTAGTGATGTAGAATTTTGGAATGCGTGTGCCAACGCAGTTAATATAGCATGCAATTCTACTAGGACAGGTATGTAAATCACATTTATATGATCTGGTCATTCTACCTTTGAGTCTTTCACTCTTTGTTCAATAAATATCAGCAAAATAATCTGGCAGACTGGTACTGTATGTTTAAGAAAACAGTGCTGTATAGACAAATATTAACTAATTAAGTAGTTTTAAGGGAAAGTTATCACAAGTTGAATTTTTTATGCAATTTGATACACTTGACATTTACTGGGTTGAGTTGGTGGACCTAATTTGCAAGTGATTGGGACTAAATTGTATTTAAAATGTTACAGTATTTAAGGATTAAAGCAGCAGACTCCTACCTTGATAAGTAGATTGTTTGGTGTTAGAAATAAGAACATGTAAAGAATTCAGTTGGTTCCATTGCAACCTAATTTATTCATTATTGTTGAATGATAATGGTCATATTGTAACAATCTTAATATTTTGGCTAGGTCCATCTTGCCGAACTAGAGTGACGAAGCATCTCAGCAAGGAGTTTAGCACATTGTCAGAAGCTGAAGATGCATTAAACATTGACTATGTGGTAAATTTGTCCCAACTAGTGGAGGAAAGTAATCCAAGCGCATTCAAAAGCCCACCAAGGAGTAAATCAGAATATTTTGCTGCTACGTCCAGTCAATTTAGGGGATGGAGTGCTTCAAAGGTTGTTTGCTGTTTATAAGTTGAGGCGTTCTTTTATAAAAGGCCTTGGTACGGCAAAGAGGTTGTCACTGATCTTTGATGATGTGAGGCAGGTCTTAGTTGAACTGGAAAGTGATTTAGATTTTCTTAAATCTGGTGTGCAAGCTGCAAATAAAGTATATGCGAAGGCTCTTGAAGGTAAATCATCTGAACAAACTTTGATGGAGTTGTCTTGGAATGTAGTAGGTTTCGAGGAGTTAATGAAGAAGTGCTTTGGATTGCGAGGCGATTTAAATGCTTTTCTCAGAGGTGATGAGTCGGTTGATTTGGTATTGGTCAAGTGTGAGCTGCTCGACTACTTAAAAGGTGTTTTCTCAAAGAAGCGTATTGCGGCAACCCACTTGTTGGTTTTTATGGTAGCTGACAAATTGAGGAATCAAAAACCATATGCCATTCCTGTGCGCTTCATGCCCTACAAGTCATTGACTGATGCTAAATTACGGGAGCTTGAGATAGAACTAGAAAATTCCATGAGAGAAGTTGGAATGACTGTAGTAGGTAATAACAATTACTTTATATTATAACACGGGAGACTCGGGAGTCTTACCATTAATGCAAATGTATACATATGATTAATATCATCTTCCACTGTACTTTGCAGGTTTCACTACTGATGGTGAATTTAATTCATTGAGAACTGGAGGAGTTACACGTCCTGTATCTGTCATCGAACTGATTAAAAATGCAAAGAACGAAGCACATAGAATGACAGTGAAGACAATTACTTCGTTCTTTAAATTAAACAGTGAAGGTATACAGTATGTGTGACAAGACAATCAGTTAAACTGCACTCAATATCACTAATAAGAATGTTGGTCTTATTCTATACAATAACATTTTTATTTGTTCGTTACATGGCACCACTTAATTTTTGCTCAGACAACCAATTAGAGTGTGGTTACGGATATAAAACCAAACCAAAACATTGTTTGAGTTAAAAAATAATAATGGTCTTGTCCGCGGTGGGCAGTGTAGGCCTACAGTGCTTGGCGCTCAATAGTATTATGGAATTTTCCACTCTTTAAACTATTCATGTTTAAATTTCGATTTTTCAGGAAACCCATTATTTCAACATTCAGCTGTACCATTGGAAGAGGTGATGTGGCTCAACGGTTTCATTGAAGAACAAAACATTTCGTTTGAAAAGGCAGTATACCTTTTGAGAAGAAAGATATTTCCGTTTATGCACGATCCGTTTCCATGGGTCGAAGGTATTATATAATTCTAAAGCCTATTGGTAGCTGTTTTTCACTTGAAACATATTGTTGCGTGTTCGTTTGTCACATGTCACAGTCTTCTGCGTCACAGTCTTTTGGGTCACCTTCATTAGTTTTACTCGGCAGCTAAGGAAACAAAAAAGTACGGTATGACAGTCATCACGTTTCCCACACTATTGACTGTTTCCCACACTCTTGACTATTGTACCTTGTCCCTATAAAACCAAAAAGACGCTGTAACCTGGAAAACTTGACTATGCTCGTGCAGGTAAGTAGTCACTGGTTAACATAATATAGGTATAGTTATTTTCTTGTGAAGGAAAATCTGAAACGACTGGAGATGTATTGAAATCAATTATGTCAATATTTCTCTACCGTAAGAGTGTAGTAGATCTGAAACACCATCCAACAGATCCAGCTGATTTTACGAAGTATCTGTACCAACCAGAAAAATATGTTAATGGCGAGCGGATTCACCATAGAGAAGACCACAACCATTTGCTAAAGCGCATTGTGTCCCGTCTTCGCGGAGGCCACATCCCTGGAATTGATTTGCGGCATTTAAGAGATGCCTTGCATGACCCCCAAACTGGGTTGACATACGAGGCACTTACTGGAAAAAACAAACAGTCAGTTCCAGACTGTGAACGCCTTATAAGTCCTGGTGTTATTGCATTTTTGGAGCGAAATGGCCATGATGGAGATGCCATTATTATTAAACGCATTCATAATTGGCACAGAGCGGTCGATGGAAGAGGCCTTTCAGAAACGGAGAGATCGCAGTATTGCAGAGAAATGAAAGAGTAGCTGCTAGATGATTGGATGCCATGGTTTCGTAACCAACCTGACTTCAGTACAATTGATGTTAATCGGTATGTTTCTGCAAGAAGCAAATACTGTAATACTGCCTTTATGCTATATTTAGTCGCTGGAAGAGCGACTATAGGTATAAATAAACCTAGATTGCGCATCTCGGTAATCCAGTAATCAAATTTTGAAGTCACTCGCCGCCAACTTGGTACTCCAAGATTCAGCGTTCTGATTGGCTGAATGCAGTCACTGATCTAATTTAGCAACATCATGCACTTAAACCATAAATCGTAGTGTATGTGCCTGGTTTTAATAGCCCCATTTACTTAACATTCAATACAGCGTATTCTTCTTAAAAAATAACTTCCATCTTAGAAATATTTCCAGCAAAATAAAAGGAATTTGTGGCTTGACCCAGGAGATTGTGATCGGTCTTATTGCGAATCTGGAAAGCAGAGAACTTAGACGTGTGGAATACCAAGCAAGAGATCTCCCACCTGAACACCCAAGAGCTTCAGGAACTGATGATGTGGAAGGAATGATTGGCTTACTGCATGACATGCTCGGTGACATCTTCGACATGAAGCAGTTCCTTGATGCACAGCCAAAGATTTTAAATGAGTTTAACAAAAGGATTGACCCGGACCTACCCTTCTATTATTGGACTGGTTCAAAGGAAAGGTATACCGATTTGGAACTACCATCATTTAACCAACCATCTGGTGATGGCATTAAGGAGAGGCTCGATAAGGTGAAGGTCTCAAGACGAGGAGATCCCGGGGTTTTGGTAGCCAACAGGGCATCCTTAGCAGTTATTATTAAATTATAAAACATTTTAATTTTGGACAAATTCACATGAATTACAGTATTAAAGGATACTCTCCACATAGGTGCTGAACATCATCTGGAAGTTCTGATTGGGGCATATGCAAAGGAACTGTTGTACATGTTTCCATGTCGAAGACAGCTTGGTGTTTAAAGACTGCCTCAACTTTTTTAAATTGCTCCTTGTAAACGTCAGATGCTCCTTTCAGGGTAAGCATTTCCATTATGTCTTGCTTCTGAGTGACAAGTTGAAACGATCTGCATATACCAACACCTTTCAGACTTGGCAAATAGTCACATCCAGCTGCAATACACATTTTTCGCAACTGGTTCATGTTCAATTCTAAGCCTTCTAGAATATCAGCCAGCACTAAAAGATCTCCATCTCCTGCCATTGTAACTTTTACTATTGTCTATAATAAATTATATTTAACAATTATAGTTGCACATTGCTTTTTTGGATTACCCAAAAGCAGTATTTAACCTGAATTAATGGACCTTTAAGCCTTTAACTAATTTTTTTATCTGCACACGTCTGTACAAAAATTTTGCCACAGCTTGAAAGAGCAAAATTAGTAATAATGTGAAGTTTCGTTGCAAAATGTTGTAAAATGTAGATAATATAGTCTTTGGAAGTTTGCCGTTTTTCAGTCATTTTGTATAGGAAAACGGAAAATGATACCCAGTTTCGAAATCTGGGAATTTCTTTCTGTTTTCTGATACAAAATGACTGAAAATTGCAAACTTTGCGAGGCTATATTATCTACATTTTACAACATTTTGCAACGAAGCTTCACAATATTACTCAACGAAGCTTCACAATATTGTTTTGTGATGCTCTTTAAGCTGAGATAAAATTTTTGTCCAGACGTGTGGAGATAAAAAATTTGGTTATTCTTTTAAAAACACTGTCATAAGACATAGTTGCATGGATACTAAAGTAGGGCACGTATGGGTGCATACAGTAGTTGAATGTCAAACTTCTGAGAACAATTCCCTTCCCATTCCAAAGTGTTTTTCAACATTTTGGGCAGTCTCTCACATGGGACACTCTACATTCAGGTGCTACCTGTATCGACATATTATATAATATTCCATATTAAACCTTTGCACAACCATATACAAGGATATCTGAGTCTTCACTAATAGCAAAGTCTGCCAGGCCTTTCAAAACTATGAACGTGATTTGTGCATCTGACTCATAGGGTGAAACCAAATAATCCACTTGTTCGGTTTTACAAATCTACAAGAAAGCCATAAACTATTAAATGCATGACAACACTTTTTTCTGATTCAATAGGTTTATAGCCTACCCTCAGTATTGATGTCAGTGTAAATTTCATGTCATTACACAATTCGAATAATTATTAGTAAATACGTTTGTACTGTAAGTTATAACTTAGTTTTCTTACTTCTATACAAGTAACGATGTCTTCGAAGGAGATGGACACGGCCTGACTACGAATCCTGTTTGCATTCCGATGTTATACTTTGGTCGTCTGCTTTTTTCAAAAGCGTTTCTCTTCGCCTGTTTAGATGCGAGAGATGATTAAATATGAAAAATATTAAACCTCGAGCTAACATTAAAGCAACTTACTCTCTTCTCCTTTCGTTTTCTTTTTCCTTTGCTGGCAAAGATAACCCGTCAAACACAACGACTGGTATAACTCCCGATCCCTTGACTATCTGGAGATACGATCGAAAAATATCACCGCATCTGCAAAGTTCGAAACAAAATGTGAAAACAAATTTAACGAAACACTGAGACCCACTAAAAATATTTTCAATGATATAAAGTAAAGTAAGTACGAGCCTTACCTTTCTCGATTTCCTCGTTGTTTTATCGACACACACAGTGCTTTGTGTATCCAGCAAGATGCGTCAATTGCTGCAGTTTTACCAGAAAATGTTCGAAGATTACAACGCTTTGTGTATTTTTTTACAAACGGCAGCAAACCGGAAATACCCATACATAAATTATTAATGAAAATTAAAACTACACAAACTTTCACAAACAATTCTTTTATGTCGCCTCTCTGGTCGCCTGATCCGATCGCCTGAGGCGTTGTTTACCTTTCGCTGTCTCGAATGCAAATGACTTGATTTTGATTTTGAACCAGCATGCTTTGCGGTTCCAGTGCACACACCGCCTGGCGTGAGGCCAAAATATTTCGTCAATCTGTATCAGTTCGTTCGGTTCGTGACTTAGGTTCCAGTCTTTTCGAGATGCTCGAATTTATAGTTCAACATGGCATCATACATAGGCATAGGGTGATATCTTGTGTGTTTTGTTAAGAACGAGGCATACTATATTGTAGTGATATCTTGTATGTTTTGTTAAGAACAAGGCATGTACTATATTGTGGTGATATGTTGTATGTTTTGTTAAGAACAAAGCATACTATATTGTGGTGATATCTTGTGTGTTTTTTTAAGAACGAGGCATACTATATTGTGGTGATATCTTGTGTGTTTTGTTAAGAACGAAGAATACTATATTGTGGTGATATCTTGTGTGTTTTGTTAACAACGAGGCATACTATATTGTAGTGATATCTTGTATGTTATGTTAAGAACGAAGTATATTATATTGTAGTGATATCTTGAATGTTTTGTTAAGAACGAAGCATACTATATTGTGGTGATATCTTGCGTGTTTTGTTAAGAACGAGGCATACTATATTGTGGCGATATCTTGTGTGTTTTGTTAAGAGCGAGGCATACTATATTGTAGTAATATCTTGTATGTTTTAAGAACGATCCCTATATTGTGGTTATATCTTGTGTGTTTTGTTAAGAACGAGGCATACTATATTGTAGCGATATCTTGTATGCTTTGTTAAAAAAGAATCATACTATGTTGTAATAATGATTTTCAATATTGACTATACTATACATGTGGTAATATCTTGTCTGTATGGTTTTAGTCATACACACAATATGGATCATAAAAGTGTTATACAAACCGTGAACATTATTGACGATCCGTACGGATCGTATTAGCCCATGGATGGTTATAGAATGGTGACATTGCTGTTAATTAGTTTGTATACTAGAGTAGATATTACTTCCACTCATCCTCTAATTTTGCCATTTTTGTAGCCTACCTTTTTAACAATATTTTTCCCAGCTCATGGACTTTCTCTTTACAAGTTTCAAAAACTAAAAAAATAATTAAAACACACCTTAGAAGCCTATCCTTCGACAATAACACATGAATTTGTAGATCCTACTAAACAATTCATAGGGTATTCTACTAAACAATTGTACCATCATTGCATGAAGAAACTGCATTTGTATATTACCTATCAAAATGGTTAAATCAAATTATTTGAATTAGTTAGATCAGTTATATTTTAGCTGATATCAAAGGAAGGGAAGGGAGTAGTTTTACTTCATAAGGCAGTAGTTAAATAGTTGTAATAATATTTTGTACCTCAACTAGGTTATTTAAATATTTCTTATGTGCCGAAATTTCTTTAATCATATTATATTTTTAGCTGGCTGATTTACTTTGCCCATGTTCAAAGAATCTTGAATATACAGACACATGAAATCATACCAAACAAGACCACTAGTTTTTTTCCAAGGATATATAAATGTTTTTTAAGGATTATTTTGCCTGTGATAAAAGACCAGTTATAAGTAAAGTGCAGTCTGCCTCTGTATATTTATTATTACCCCACCCCCCCTAGATGAAAGATCAATAGCCAGTACTCTTAAATTCTTGCAGCACTAAAATGAGTGATTTACCCAAGTGCAATGAACCTTAATTATATGTATAAATTATAATATAATCACACTTGACCCACACTTAATGTGGTGTACAATTGTTTCACTGCAATTATGTCATAATGATAGCTAATCCCCCTTTTGTCTTTAACCAAATCCCCCTAATACATATCTCCTGATTGAATCTCTAACTGAATTATAATATAGTGAATATATATATTTAATATATTTAATCCATTGCAATCGCACCCGATATTATACAACATTTCATGAACTATGTTTAAATTAAATTGCCCTTTGGTAAAACACAAATTTTAGTGCTACAAGAATTTGAAAGTAGGCTATTGTAATTAGGCCTTTCATCTAAGGGGGGGGGGAGGGGGGTAATAAATATACAGTGTCAGGCTGGAAGCCTTTTCATCCATTTTACTTATAAGTTATACTGGACTCTTATCACAGGCAAAAGAAACCACATTTATATATCCTTGAAAAAACTAGTAATCTTGTTTGGTATGATTTCATGGTGTGTCAACCCTAAAAAGCAGGCGTCGCTGCGTTCATTCAGCGTTAATTTATAATAGTGAGTTTTGAAAATACAACAGCACGGCAACCGCGACATGCTTATCAACAATGGCATTGATCCTTTAAGACAAAAGAAAATGTAAATTCGGCTTCGCCTCGTGAAATATCGACAGATCTCGAGTAAATAAGTGTTAATTATAGCAAAAATTTACAAATGAATATTGAGCGAAAAACAAATAAATATTTACAATATAAAACTTTCAAGAAAATCGTTTTAAGCTTTTTCAGGACTTACACGACAAAAATTATTACGCAAGTAATACTCATTACGCTAAATACTCGAAAAATAATACTTTTATATTAATATCTGACAATCCACAAATGCCGTACTTTGATTATAGGTAGCCTAACAATCCGCACGGCGTGATATATTACTGTATCAATGCTTGTATATATTGAATGCAGAGTGCAGTGTTCTAGTAGTTAACATTCACCGAGCATTGAAACAAACGCAAAGTCTCATTACTGAACGAAACCATAGTTAAAATACAGTTTCTTATTGGCTAACAGCGCTGAATCCGTAGAATAGCAAGCTCTTATTGGACAAACGTTTAATGACGTTCGGCTTAATTTATTCGCATGAAAGTTGCCAGCTTGCATGGAGAATTGAACGCTGTAGAAATCCATGCAAACTCATTATATGCAGCACAATTACACACGAGGCAAACAATAATGCAAACTTAACTTTTGTGCTATGGTTTTGCACGCGAAGCAAATCTATAGCAAATTTAATGTTTGCTATGCGTTTACACGCGAAGCAATATGTTTGCACCATACACAATCGCGGCGGATGCCAACTTTGCAACTGTTTTTTTACATGCGAGTGCAAACTAAACGTTTACACGCGTGCAAATCTGGCAAACTATGGTCAAAATTAAGTTTTGTTGCAGATTTACGATTAGATTTACAAGTTCGCAAAACTAACTTGTCGCCCCGTGTAAGATGTTGTCTGTACATCTTTCAACGGCTTATCAGGGGCTATAATGCCATGAACAAATGGTTTTGAAAACTCATCCATAGCAGGAGTGTAAACAGTGTCAATGCCTAATGTTTTACGTTCAAATTTGTTCATTTGTTTATCAATGGTTCCGAGAAATGTACTGAGTTCCTCACTGGCCTGCTAACATGAGTTGGGGGAGGCAAATTCGTCATCAAGAACAATTGTTTCGACTTTGTGCTCTTCTGCCCTTGTATCCACGTTTGAGTCATGCAGTCTTTTAATGCGCCTCACAGTATCGAAACTGACTACCTCTTCCACTGACTGTTTTAAACTTTTTAAACCCATTTGATCATCAGATACTCTGGGATTTACTTTATCGATTAACATACGCGTTTGATTGTGAGATACTCCGGGATTTACAGCTCGATTCTGGCTTCACAAGGTCAAAATAGAGTCACTAATGGCGGATTTCAACTGTGGGACAATATTCAACAAAATTGTCAAGGACAAAGTAGTAATAAGACCTCTATCAGCCACGATAGCCTGAAGGAGACTGCCGCTAATTGGCTGCTTATCTCCCACCAAATTTTCACAGTTGGAGGGTTCTTGATGTAAAGGATTATCTTCTGTTTCGGTCACCACAGTAATTTCTTCCTCCAACATTATCGAAGAGTGAACAAAAAAGACAAGAAATGGACCAGAGCCCACAAGACATGTATACTCCAAAAAGTACTTTATGTTGTGTTTTTTAGTGCTTTGAAGTCACTGTATTTGAGTGAATAATAAAGATGATGCATTGTTAAATTGAGGATGCGAGTATCTTGAAATATAATTGTTACATATAAATGGTGAATTGCAACCTACCAAAATATTTTGCAATTTGGTTTCCCACATTTCTTAGTTTGAATACAGTAATGTGTCTCAATACAGCAGTGTAAAAGAAATTCTTGCAGATTTTTCAGATATTTGCAATCTTTCTTAGCGGTTTTATCTCTGTATATATAAAACACAGATAAAAATCCACATGACATACTTGATTTAATGTCCTAAACTTGAAGAACCATAGGCGTACGAGCTGGGGGGGGCTGCAGCCCCCCAGATTCGGTGGACCGTACATTTTTCGGGCAATATATTTTGGTTTTTCGGGCACAAACATCAGAGAATAAGACCAAATATAATTTAAATATAATTGTGTAATTGTATAATTGAATACTATAATACTAAAGACCTCGCGCAATAACAGTTTACATTACTTACAATATGATCATTATGATGTGAGTCTTAGTCTTTCTAGATTTTGGATTACCCATATTTGATATACTACATCACTCATTTTACTCTCATTAGACTGCTTGTGTTCAGTTAAGTGCGTTGTCACGCTCGGTAAGCGGTAAGCTTCACGCTTGCATAAGCTTGAACTATAAATAGTATATCAAGTAATTTCTGATTATGGACATTATGCAATTACCTAAAATAGATTGAGATGAAACAATAGTTGTTTTTGCTAAGATTATAGAGTTGTTGTTTATAATAAATATTACGTGTGGTAAAGTTATTGAATTGACTATTGAGTTAATTGCGGTGTTCATAATAAAAATAGACCGACAGGACACTAGTCTGTCACATCACCTATAGATTTATGGATGGCAAACGGTCTAAACTATCTCAGAAGGGTCAGAAGCACACTTACCGTCTTCACGTCAGTTGTTCTGAATGCAGTAAAGTCATCGACTCTGATTACAAGGACCGGCATGCCAAAAGTCAACATCTCGGAAAAAATGTGAAATTTACTACGGTCATAACCCCTTCTCAAAAGCAACTGAACTTCACCAGGAAAAATAACAATGAACCCGTAGGCGTAGCCAAACGACCTAAACTAGATCCTGCTCCGGACGATTCTGTGAAAAGTGTGGTGAATTCATCTGAGAGTAATACATCGGAACAAAGTAAACTTGTAGACACGTCAAAATGTGAAGACAACACGGACAACACGACTATGTCACAATTTGATACAAATTCAGTCTCATCGGATGCATTTCAGACAGAAGAAATTTCATTGTCTTTGGCCCCTTTGGTTCCAAAGATAAGTGGAACGAACTCAGAATCATCGGAAACACGTAAAAATAATACAAATTCAGACAGCTTGGATATATCGTCAACTACATTTGATTATAATGATTTGGTCGATTCCCAGCCTAAGAATATGGGCGAATTTCCTTCTTCGCCTGGAGATAGCTCTCTATCACCGGACATTATTCGTATAATCGAGTCCCCCAAAATAAATTTTGACCAGAAAGAAAAAGAATCCCACAATCCCAATGGTAATGTTCCTGCCTTGAATAGCGACCTGGATGGCCCTCGACAACCAGTACTGGACAAGTATAATCCCACCTTGTTTGGCAAGGAATCTTTCCAGAGAGACTTCCAGGCAGGGTGGTACAAACAGTACCCCTGGCTCAACTATTCGATTGATAATCACGAGGCGTCTTGTTTCGCATGTGAACGATTTTAGAAAGAAAGAGAAACATCACACAAGCGTGAACCACGAAGAAGCCATGGCTAAATGGATAAGCTATCGATCAAACATGAGACAAACATCGGTCATGAAACAACTGCATACCTCTCACAAGGACTTTGTTGAAACAAACCGCAAGTATATGAAAGTCATTATGGAATCTTTATTCTACACGGCCCAACAGAACATCGCCCAAAGAGGGCATGAAGAGAATCGTGATGACATCGGCTCCTTCTCTGACGTAAACCGTGGTAACTTTCTGGAATTGTTACATTTACGCTGCATCGATATTCCATGGCTCAAAAAAAAAATTAAAAACTCAGTTAGAAAAACATGCGCAATGGACTGCGCCAGCGATTCAAAATGAAATTCTTCAAATATTAGCTGATCTTACACTAGAAAGAATTCAACAGGATTGCATCGGTAGTGGGCCGTTTGGTGTGATCGTGGACGAAACATCCGACATTGGTCGTCATGAGCAAGTCTCCATATGCCTTAGTTTTATCGCAGATGGGGTTAAAAAAGAAGCTTTCGTCGGCTTTTACGAAACGAAAACAACCGATGGCAAAACGCTATACGATCTGATGAACGAAGGCGATCTCCGATCTCAACCTGGACTTGATCAATATAGTTGGTGAATGTTTTGACGGTGCAGCAAACATGAGTGGCAAAGAAAAGCGAGTAGCTGCTTGGATGAAGGACTGTTCTCCACATGCAATATATGTGCATTGTTACGGACATTTACTTAACCTAGCGTTGCAAGACACGATGACAGAAGTCGAACCACTGCGTAATGCACTTGGAACAATTCAGAGTTTATACAATCTCCTTGAGGCAAGTTCGAAACGGCACGCCATGTTTGGTGATATTGAAGTTGAACGCGATCATTTGATGTTGACTCTTAAATCCCAAAGTGTAACGCGTTGGTCTTGTCAATGGGAAGCGGTCAAGGCTGGAACAGATTGAGCGAATTGTGAAGGCCCTCATTAAACTGGCCAACGACAAAGACGCTAAAACATATTCCGATAGCAGAGCCCTTCTAAATGCCATCTGCAATTTTGAGTTTGTTCTGGGACTATGTATACTAAAAGTCATCTTGTCAAACACCAGTGCTCTGAGTACTTATTTACAGGGTAAGAATGTTGATGTTATTAACGCTCGACGAAACGCGACACTTACTATCAAGGCATTGAGAGAATGCCGTACTCAGGAAAGCTACGAACTGATTTTAAAACGAGCCAATCAAATTAGTAGTGACATTAAATGTTGGACCCAGAATACTGAATTTGTCAACTTTCGTCATGCACGCATAACACGGAAAAAACCTTCTCGCCGTTTACAAAATCTTGTTGGCGAGTCATCAACATCGAACACCGAAGCGATGACACCTATGCAGCACTATAGAATCAATACCTATTACAAATCTTTTGACCAGGTTTTGGCAGAGCTGGAAACTCGTTTTCAAGGAAATGACCAAGACGTGCTCTGTGCTTTGGGTGCAGTTGTTCTGAGCGAAAAACCATCCAAGTCAGATTACGAACTCGTTTCTAACTTCTACGGTCTTGACAAAGATCTAATAGAAGTTGAACAGAGACTTTTTAACCAATTCAAACAAAGTAAGGCTAACTCCTCCCGCGATCGTGTACTAAAAGCTTCAAATGTTATAGATCTGCTTTACAAAAACGAATTGTGTGAAATGGTGCCTGAGTTCACGAAAGCCGCTACCATTTTAGCAGTGATTCCGGCAACATCGTGTTCCGCCGAAAGGTCGTTCAGCGGGCTGAGAAGATTGAAGACGTACCTTCGGAGTACCATGGGCGAAGAGGCTTGCCAACATAGCACTGATAAACATTGAAAGGGGGTACGCAAATCAAGTGATAAGAGAAGACATGGAAAGAATGATAGACATTTTTGGCAAACGGAAAGGTTGCAATGCATATTTCTTTTAATTTGCATGCGTTATTAAACAAAGATCTGTGAGCGAGAGATTGTATGAGATCGAGAAAAGAAAAGATTCTCAGACTGCTTCTGAAAGACTTGATAGCTTCCGATTCCCATTGAGGGGAACATTATGTTGTTTTTTGCGTAACATATTGTAAATGTATATTGTTGCCTGTAAGTAATTAAAATTAAACAATCATCGCAACTTTGTGGAAAACTCGTTTTAGTTAATGATTGATTCATTTTGAAAATTCGGGTGGCAAAGAAAATTTTCGGGCAAATAGCCTCAGCCCCCCCGATTGAGATTGGCCCCGTACGCCTATGTGAAGAACGATCTACTGTATTAAGGGTTTCTGTATATGCATTTCACCTGAATGCCTTGGTCAATTTCTTTACATTTGTTCCATAACGTATCCATTCTGCTGTCACTAACTGGCTAAAATGTATTAAAAGGTATTCCTTTTAAGAACAGTCGCAACATCTGACCAAATAGAGGCATATGGCTCCAAGGCAGACAACTGCTTATCTAAATCTGCTAAGACGTTGGAAACGGCAGATCCCTTGTTTACAAACATTGCATTAGTTCCTTCAGTCTAATGCAGAATCCTTCAAGCTTCTGGGCGGAAAGATAGGCCTACTCTTGTACCCCACCGGAATTAGAGACGGCAACCGGAATATAGATACCGGAACTTAGTTAATAAGTCTGACGTAACAGCAAAATGCCCGGATATAAAACACATGTTTTGGATGTTGATACGAGTTTTTTAGATATAGTTATCAAAGTCAAGCGCTGGAAATACAAGAGAATTGTAAGGAAATAAACATACGTTTTACACCGAACCCGTGTGGAAACTTGCATAACAAATTGGGGGCTCGGGCGGGAAATATTATGTGAAAGAACGAAGTGATTTACAAGCAGTATTGGATGATGTTTTAACGTGCGATGATACGGGCTATGGCTGCCGACGATAAACAAGTTGTGTTGGACGCCAAAATACTGTCTCTGGGGAAGAACGAACTGATTGAATTTGCATTGTCGCTGAAGATAGACAAGTCAAAGGTATAAGGAAAGAGCAAGCTACAAATAATTAAAAATATTTGTGGTGCACTTGAGGTAAACTTAAGTACTATTACGGACAAAATCGATAAAGTTGGCTATTTAGATGGGTTAATTTCTTCCTTAAATTCCGAGACAACTGAAACTGGGGTGAAAGTATCGAAAGAACAAACTGAGATAGTATCGGAAGAACAAACTGAGATACAAAATCTCGAGAAGGAACTTTCGGAACTTGAAATAAAACGAAAGGCGATCGAAGACAAATTGTCGCATACAAGGAAATCTAAAATTCCTGGAAATGAAAGTGCCACTAAAATTTCTGCAGATTCAACAAAAATACCTTTGTTGGGGTTCAGTTCTACAATCCTCCATCGAGATTTCAAAATTCAAGGCATTATTGGGCAACCCTCTCAAAAAGATAAATTGGGCTACCAAGCTCTGATGTCTCAGATGGAGGCTGGTAAAGATAAAGGCTACCCAGACACTACCCAGACAAAGAAATTACGACGGCTGTTATTCGGGCTGCAACTGAGAAGTTATCTAGAAAGTGTGAGTGGTTTGACCCTACCGAAGTTGCGCAAAATACTAAGGTTCCACTTTCATGAGAAGAATGCAACAGAACTTTAGCAAGCACTGACAACCATGACCCAACAACCAAATGAAGATCCACAAGTATTTCTTATGCATGTGCTTACTATCAGGCAAAAGATATAATTTATGCTTCAAAAGAAAATGACAGTGCTATCAAGTATGACAGTGCATCTGTGCATAGCCTATTTCTACACGCTCTTGAAACTGGTTTAAAGGATGAAACCATACGTGCCAAAATTCGCCCATTGACTGACAATGTTAATGTGTCAGATGAGCAACTTACTGAAGCTGTGTTCTTGGCTGTTTCCGCAGAGACAGAACAGAGCAACAAGTTTAACCACTCTTTAAACAAGGGACGGGACGTGAAAGCCCGTGTTTCTGCAATACAGAATGAGGAAAGTACCGGCGAAAAAAGGGAGGTTTTGGCTGCAATTAAACAAGTGTGGACGGAGTTATCGGCAATGCAGTCTGAGGTTAAATACGATATTGCCGGTCACAGTCAAGAAATCCTTCGAGAAACGGTCAAAGGCTACCCCTGCGGGACAGGGAGTAGCCGTTGAACAAAATAATATGTCCCACTGTAGTAACTGCTTGGAGATCTTAGCAAAGCCACTGCAACAGTGTTCTCGATGCAAGTCAGTTTTGTATTGTTCATTAGAATACCAGCAACAACACTGGTCTAATCATAAAAACTTATGCAATGCTATCCATAAGATAAATGAAATAGAACGAGAGGCAAGTCGTGTCATGCCAGGTGACAGTGGAGACAAACTTGTTTTTCCTAGCCACATTGAACCAGCACGTCAGGCTCAGATCGCTCGGCTTGTTGGCAACAAGTGTTCTGTATGCTGTCGTTTTAATGGTAAAGCTGTCACTGCACTGTGGGATACTGGCGCACAAGTTTCAATCATATCTGAAGAATTCCTTAACAACCAATTTCCAACAGTCAGTGTTAGAGGGATGACAGAACTGTTGGGTGTGAACAGTAACATTAATTTACAAGCAGCTAATGGTTCGTCAGTTCCTTACAGTGGGTGGGTGGAAATGAAGGTGCAGCTAGAAGGCAAAGAAAGCGAGGAAATTTTAGTGCCATTCCTGGTTACGGACATCAACGTGGGACCCCCTATTATTGGGTATAATGTTATTGAGTTAATTGTAAGACAAGCAACTAGCAATGGTAATGATAATTTGGCGGAGTGTATGACTACAAGTTTTGGAGGAGGCAAGAGTGAAAGTGTTATGAACTTAATGCGTGTGATTAATGAGAATGACCCAGAAGATCTCTGCTCAGTTAAGACGAAAAAACAAGATGTAGTAATACCTAGGTCACAAACAGTGGAAGTGTCTTGTCTAGCAAATACAGGTCCAGTCAACCGTGGAATTCCAGTGCTGTTTGAGCCAAATGAATGCTCACAGTTACCTTCTGGGTTGTATGTACAAGATGAACTAACATCAGTCAGGCAAGGGAACTCTACTTTGCTGCATATTAAAGTTACCAACAACACAGATCACGATATTACATTATATGGCAGAACTGCCTTGGGACGCTTACAGTTAGTTCGATCCGTGACACCACTAGAAGTAAAGTTTAAAGAACCAATGGCAAACAATGTTTATAGCGAATCCCAGAGTGAGTCTCTGCAACCAAACAGACAAAATGAAGAACAGGTCGATTTTGCGGATGATGCTGACATACCTCCAATAGACTTAGCTGGTTTAACGGTTGAAGAGCAGGCACTAGCTAGACAACTACTCCGTGAAGAACGTGACTCATTTGCAGCAAGTGAAGATGATGTTGGGTGTATCCCTGAGCTACAAATGGATTTAACACTGAAGAATGACAATCCTGTCCAAAGGAATTAAATATCAATTCCCAGACCACTGTACCCGGAAGTTAAGGGATATATTGAGGATTTGTTAAATAGAGGCTTCATACGGAAGTCAAAGTCACCATTTTCCAGCAGTGTCATATGTGTAAGAAAAAAGGAGGGTGGAATGAGATTGTGCGTTGACTACAGGGAATTAAACAAAAACACAATACCTGATCGTCATCCGATCCCACGAATACAAACATCTGACCGCCTTCATAACGCCTTGGGGCCTTTATGAGTGGGTGCGGATACCTTTCGGATTGATGAATGCACCCGCGAACTTCCAGCGTTTTATGGAAAATGCCCTCGGAGACCTCAGAGACGATATATGCATTCCTTATTTAGATGACATTATTGTGTTTTCAAACTCCTTTGCGGACCACATCAAGCATTTACATAAAGTACTTCAAAGATTGCGAAGCCACAGAGTAAAGTTAAAACCATCAAAATGCACCTTGTTCAAACATGAAGTGTCCTTTCTGGGCAGAATCGTGTCGCAGAATGGTTACCGTATTGACCCCAAAGCTACTAGCGCGGTAGAAGCCTGGAAGAACACTCAACCACGAACAGTTGGAGACATCAGAAAACTAATGGGATTCCTTGGTGTTATCTTGGCCTACCTGTTATCGTAGACATATCCAAAACTTTGCTCAGAAAGCAAAACCAATGTTTGAGCTCTTGAAAGGACAGGCTAGTTCAACCGATCGTGGGAAAGAAACGGGAAAGCGAAGCCAATTATCGTCGCGTACACCTGTGGAGTGGACTTTAACTCACCAATCAGCATTAGAAAACCTATTAAACGAGGTCACATCTCCTCCCATTCTGGCGTATCCGAATTACGAGTTGCCCTTTGTTGTTCACACAGACGCATCGCAGGAGGGCCTGGGAGCAGTCTTATATCAAGAACAAAATGGCATTCTACGAGTTATCGCATTCGCGTCAAGAACACTAACCCCTTCAGAGAAAAACTACTAATTACATTCAGGGAAACTGGAATTCTTGGCATTGAAATGGGTGGTCACAGAATACTTCCGAGACTACCTATATTATGCTCCAAAGTTCCTGGTCTACACCGACAATAATCCCTTGACCTATGTCCTCACCACAGCGAAACTGAACAGCACGGGACTACGGTGGGTTGGAGAATTAGCTTAATTCAATTTTGACATTCGATATAGACTTGGTAGGATAAATACGGATGCTGACTGTCTCTCAAGACCACCATTAGATATACGCGAATATATGCAAAGCTGTAGCAAAGAAATCTCTCTAGAAACTATCCAAGCGACGATTTCTTCCGTTCAAGCCCAAGCAGCCAGTGATGTAGTTTGGCTGACAGCTGTGACGGACGATACGAAGGAAATAGAAGCTGATAAGAGATTCGAGAGTACAACGTCAAACAGGCTGAAAGTAATCAACATCCTCAAAGGCCAGCAGGAAGATCCAACGATCAAACGTGTTCTACAACTTTGTAGGCTGGATCAAAAGCCGAAAGTAGCTGATCAATGCCAGGAACCACGGCAAGTATGGAAGTACCTGAATAAATGGAAACAGCTGCATATTGATAAGAAGACTGGGGTGTTGTATCATAATCAACAACTGGTCCTGCTCCAGAAATTCAAAGATTTGGTCTACCGTGAATTACACGAAGAAACAGGTCATTTGGGGGTAGAAAGAGTGCTGGCCCTTGCTCGAGAAAGATTCTTTTTGCTTAATATGAAAAAAGACATTGAACATTCTGTACAATGGGTATGCCGATGCATAAAGCAAAAACAACCAAGTCGTCACACCGTAGCACCCTTACACCCTATCATTACTAGGAATGCTCTGAACTCTCCCTGAAGCATACAAGTCCAGATGGAAAGACCACCTCAGTAAGCTGACACACGCATACAACTGTACTGTACATGAATCGACAAACTACTCCCCGTTTTATCTGCTCTTTGGATGTAGCCCAAGATTACCAATCGATTTGATATTTGACTTGCCACGAACATCCTGCACAACATCACCCTCGGACTATGCATCTAAGTGGAAGACAGCTATGCAACAAGCCTATACACTTGCACACAAGGCGACATCAAAGAATGTGGCTAAGGGTAAGAAGAATTATGATTGACGGGTCAGGTGTTCGAGTATGGAACCCGGAGATCGCGTCCTAGTGTGCAACCTGACACCCAGAGGAGAACCAGGTAAACTCAGATCGTACTGGGAAGAAGCTGTACACATTGTTGAATCGCGTAAAGGTCCGGACAGCCCAGTATATGAAGTCAAACCAGAGTCAGGTCACGGTCGCAACCGGATACTCCACCGTAATCTCCTGCTACCCTGTGATTATCTTCCTGCTGAAATTTGGCCAGAAATCGATTGGACAGTTATAGAAAGAGTCCCTCCCAGAAATTCCAACTCAAATACCAGAAACGAAAAAACAGAGGACAAAAGCATGGATGAAAGCGAAGATGAAATTCACGTTATGTGGGACACTGACCAGATTAGTAATGCTGCAGTTGCAGACGGAAATCTCGTTGGTGAACCGAATCCAGACATCACCGTTGACGAAGCAGATGGCGCTGACGCCACAGACGAGCCGCGTTCGGACGATGGAGACCATGCTATATCTGGTGATGAACATACCGTTGAAGAACCCACGGAGCATGAACAAGAAGAAGTACATGGTGTACGTTCGCAACGAAACAGGCAGCCACCCCAAAGATTGACATACCTCGACCCAGGGAACCCAGCCTATATTAGTCCCATTTCCAGTGAGGTCATCAATCAAATGTACCCTTGGCCACCACATGCACCACCCATTCCACCACACATACCCCCTATACCACCCTATTTCAATCCTATACCACCCTTTTTCAATCCTATTCCACCCTATTCCAACCCTATATCACCTAATTCAACCCAAGTCCAACCCTTGGGATCGGTACCCCTGAACCGGCCTTCCATATCTGGTCAACCCTATATGTTTTGCCCCATGACGCCTCCGGACTGGCAAAATCCGCATTTTTCCTACTATATTCAGTCATATTAGACTTATACCTACAGTTAGTGGTTTAGAACGTTATGTTAAGACAAAAAATAACAAGAGACGGTGTAACTTGGCAAAGCAAGATGCTTATCCCAATATTACTCAGGATAGTTACAGGAGGACGGTAGTGAAATTGGCGAGATGGGACTGATCACCCCACTCTAGGAATCGTTCAAGATCCCGAACATGAATTAGCTACTTGTATTAGCATAAGAACTATCCTGTATTAATTTATAGAAATAGGGATTTCATTTAGAGGGGGAGAGTGTACCCCACCGGAATTAGACACGGCAACCGGAAAATAAATACCGGAACTTAGTTAATAAGTCTGACGTAACGGCAAAATGCCCGGATATAAAACACATGTTTTGGACGTTGATACGAGTTTTTTAGATGTAGTTATCAAAGTCAAGCGCTGGAAATACAAGAGAATTGTAAGGAAATAAACATAAGTTTTACACCGAACCCATGTGGAAACTTGTGTAACATTTTTTTTTGGCACATTTTTCCTCACTTGGTTAGCTGCTGCAGCCATGATTGCTTTGAAAGCATAACGCTGTAAATTGGGCAAGTCTTCTGAAGAGCCAGAAGAGGAAGCTTCATCAGGTTTTTTATGAAGAGTAAAGAATCTCATGCTAAATGTTTTTATTTTATCAACAATATCATGCAATGGATCCCCTCTGATTTCTTCTTTCATTGCAAAAGATAATAATGCTGATCCGAATGAAAGTTCAGGAAACTGGTCACAAGAGTATAGTTGGTAACATGGATAGAAACTACTTTCTATACTGCTATGTAAAGATGCATAGCTGTATACAGCATGTTCAGTTTCAATAAAATTCCGTGGCATTAACAAAAACTGTTTTATGCTGTCAGTGTTGTCCACAACCCTGACAGAAAATTTGTTGGGCATACTTTAATAATAGTACTGTAGTTTACATTGTGTATTTGAAAGTTCAACTGAAGCTCAGTAACAGCTACTAAAAGAACAAATTGTAAAAAATAATATCACCAATCTAGTGTCAGTATTGTTGTCAATCAAAGCACTTGCCTTGAGATGTGGGCCATTCTTAGCTTTTCAGCTAATAGCTCTCCTGTGCAGGAAACCTTGACAAGTGAACTGGACTACATCAAACTAGTTTTTGCTTTGTTGACTCCCTACTCACAAGTCTTAATACTCCATGCTGTCTACTTTTCAAACATATTAACACTATATCTCATTAATACATGGAATCTATATAGAGTAAACACTGTGAAGAAACAACTGCATCTGCATTGCAATACAGAATACAAAAAATATACGACAAATAATGAAAAATATATCAATCACAGATATTATGTGGGATTAAAATATCCAGTTAAATTCTTTAATCTTAATCTATTTTAAAGGTGAGATTTTTTGTTCTTGGAAATGTTCTCTGTTGAAGCACGAGTATTAAATTATATATTTAAATTTCAACAAATGTTATACAAGGAACTCACCATGCCTTCCACATAGAATGAAAGGCAGCGCTATCTTGATGCTCGCGACTTCATGTTAGATCCTGGTTGCCTGCATTGCAGCCTTGCAGGCAGCCTCAATAATAGTCTTGAATAATAGTTTTTGTTCAAATTTTTGCTTTTATATATCCTATTTATTATAGAATAATCAATCTGTCATGTGAAAATGTTCAGACAATAAAAAATGTGAAAAAACTGAAAGCTTTACGTTGTGCGAAAAACACATGCGGGGTTACGCAGGAAATTGTTGTAAACTTTGAAACTAAATTAACTATTCGAGATATTTACTATGTTGAACTGAGTAGAGTTACAACTATAGAAGGTCTTTACATAACGACCTTTGTGAAAATAAAATGGCAGTAAATAAAGATGTGCAAATGGAAATGGAAGAATTAAGAACTCAATGCAAACTTGATCTTTGTATATCACCAATATATAGAGCTGATCGAGTTCCATTAAAAGTTTGTTTTTTTAATGCTCAATAATTACATGAACACATAAAGGATGTATGCAATTATTTGAATTACAGAAGCAAGTATACTGATGTAAGTATATTTAGTGAAAAAAGATTTTGCTCTAATGACACTAATGATAACTATGCCATTAATGGGTATGAATTATATAGAAATGATGCAGAGGCAATACCAGACCATTTACTTTGACAATATTTGGAGGTACAGCTGTCTACAGTCGCCTTCATTATTATCCTGGTTATCTTTATAATTTAAATACAAATGGAACTGAAATAACAACTTTAAGGTTTACAGTGTTTCAACAAATTACCATTTTTGCAATTTATCACTCTCTAAGAATACCACTGGCACAACTATGTAATGCATTGAAAAACATACTGAGCTCTTCACCAACTAAGTGCATAAAACATATTCATTGGTGATTTCAACCTTAAGTGTTAAATGAACAAGAAAAAACTCCATTGTACAATTTATTTGTGGAGCAATTTGACTACAAACAACTAGTAAGCTCATATACAACAGATAACAGAACATGTATTGATCATATATATGCTAATTTATCAGATTCAAAGCTCAAGAAATTCAAATACCAGAAGCACATGTATTAGAAACATACTTCTCAGATCACAAAGCAATTTATGTTTTAGTCAATCCTTTCTAGTATCTATAAATTAATAAATTTAAACCAGTTACATGCATTAATTTCTTTATGAGAACAAGGAAACTAAAAAAGGCAAATGTAAATTTCCTATATCTTGGATAATTGATTTCCATTATCTTTTGCCAGAATTACCATTAAAAGTAAGGTTATTTTTTTGACATCTAACCTCATTAAAAATCTTTTCCATTTTATTTCACTTTTTTATAATTATAGCAGCAGGAGCAATTTCCTTTAAAGTAAACTTCAAGGAACTAAATATGCTAGTGGAAACACCACAGATTCACATACCAGCATGCTCAACGAATCATGTGACTATCATCCATAGAGATTATAAATAACACTAGAGGGGTCATAGAGCCTGATAGAGGAGAAAATGGGGGGCAAATTAAAGTCCCGGATGTTCACTCATTCACGATGTCCGAGGCCAAAATATGTCGTTTTAAAGGAGTTTTTTCGGTTTCTAAATGATTTTTTTTCCTAAAATATCATTCCAGAATGTCTAAATTAGTAAAACCAGTTTCAAAAATTGAATTTATCAATAAAAAATAATAGCATTAATCAAGTAAAGAACGTTAAACTTTTGGGAGTGACATTAGACGAATCCTTGAGTTGGAAACCTCAGTGTGAGTCAGTCCTGAAAGACTGCTCCAAGGCACTTGGTCTATTATACAGATTTTCCAAATACATACCAAGAAATACTTTAAAGTTGATTGCTGAAGCACTTGTACTGTCAAAACTTAATTATTGTTGTACAGTTTGGGGTTTAGTATTAAATCAGAGTTCTCTAAACGCACTACAAGTCCTCCAGAATAAAGTGGCCAGATTGATAATTGGCTGTAAAATTGATGAAATAACCAGGAAGGAACTACATCAAAAATTGAATTGGTTAACTGTGAGGCAAAGGATTTATCTTAGAACTGCAACTATTCTACACAAATCACTGTATAGTGGCCAACCTTTATCTATTTACAATCAGTTACATTATTTTCATATTTTACATGACTACTCTACAAGATTCTCATCAAGGTGTAAAGTAGATAATATGTTGCTTGAGAAACCCGTCTGTAAGAAGAAAACATTCTTAGCTAGAACATTTATATATAGAGCCATTGAGATTTGGAACAGTTTGAACAAGAGGATTAAGGATATTGGTTCTACAAAAAAATTTAAGTCCTCTCTCCTTGAGCAGATTAGTTGGTTCATTTAATTTTATATTATAATAATTTAGTAGAATGTTAAAATTGTTTTTATATAGATAATATAATTTATTATTTGTATTTATTATATTACTATAGATAAGACCTTGTGTAAACTAGCACTAGCTAACTAAGGATCTTTTTAATTACAATTACAATTACAATTACAAAAAGCACTGTTTTTCCTTAAAAACCAGCAAAGCGACCTAAATAACGAATATAATTTTTTTAAACTGTTGTTAATGTGGTTGCTAAGGAGGCATTGATCTAGCCAATCAGCGCTTGGCTTAGCATCCGAGACTTGAATTGGCCCACCACTATCGCGCTCCCTTTTTTGACTGATGTTTCTGATACCAATGCCTCCTCTAGTGTTATTTTTAATCTCTATGCTATCATCGATATGTGCTGAACAAAGTAAACAAACAGGTCTTTCATTTGTGGTGATCGAAGAGACAACAGTGGCTGAGAGAAGAGGGATTGAACAGTTACCACTTTCTATAAGGTAGGACAACATGGTAACATAGACAAGTTTTTTGAGCACTTTTTATCCTACTATAACTCTTTGATGCTAGTAATATTATATAGTTAGACTGCTTTACATGATGCCCATATAATTTGAAAACGGTATACAAATAGCAAAGGTTCGTAAAAATACTGCCTCGCTGTTGTGTTCACTGGAGGCTGGTATAATATATTGAGAGTTTATAAAGTGATATTCCTTGTTCGATAAAATTGAATGAAAAGGCACCCTATTCGATTAAATTTAAGCTTCACATGAATCCATGGTCTAATAACAGCGCACATGTTTAAACGCTACTGTTAATGTTCTGTTTTCATATGTTGCCAAAAAGAATCACGTTTTCATTTTGCGCTGTTTTCATTTTATGCTGGTATCGCAAGGCCAAAAACAGCATGTTTTGTTTCATTTTCAAATGAAAATGACATCATGTAACTGGGGCCTTATGGGCTATAAAAAATTGTAAGACAAAGAAAGCAAAGGTATCAAACCAGCAGCAAGGAAAAGATTTTCTGATGCAATTGAAGAGTACACCATAACAAAAAAAGCGAATAATCGAATAATACTTGCACAGATTTTGAGTATAACGAGCCATTTGGCAGTAGTTTCCCACTGTATCCCGAGTAAAATCAAAAGATGTGTATGAGATAGTTGATGTGAAAATAAAAGTTGTTACAAAGCAAGAAAACAAAGAAGTCATCACACGAAATGACAAAACTATGTCAAAATCAGATTGTTTGATATATTTGATGAAAGTGATGCTATACTTTTTTTATGGAAGAATATTATTGATAAGGTTACAGCAGAAAAAACTGTTCCATTTTAAAATCCGCAGAGTCTGTGTATTTGAGGATGAGAAATACCTGAATACAAATGAGTTCACTGCCTTTTAAGAAATTGATGACTTGGAGTCAATAAATTTGACCAACCCTGAACTACAAACCAACATAAATAAAGGTAAATTATAACTGTGTCATTGAAATGTACGTCATGTTTTGTTTGCAACAATACTCTTGATGAAAAGAAAGTTGAAGATGATATAATTTCGATATAAGATAGATGACTGTCTCAGCTGCGGCAGGTACAAAATGCAGACTGCAGACCGCAGACTGAAAATGCAGACTGCAGACTAGAAAATGCAGACTGCAGACTGGAAAATGCAGACTGAAAAAAAACCCCTACAGAAAAGCGTTCGCTGTCTGTACAGAAGATTGAAGAAACAACCCAATCAGATTAGTTTACATCAATTGTTCACATCGTTCCCGCATTTCACCTGCGAACGGGTACTGTTTGGCTCGTGTTTCAAAATATTCTTTGCTATTTTCACATTTTGGCTTCAAAATATGAATAATCCTGGTTTCGCTTCAAACTATTTAGATTATACATATCTCTAAAAATTGGTTCCAAATGCGTGTACGAACAGTTCATACTATGATTGCAATTTTATGACTTTAATTTGCATATAACAAAAAACTCAACCTCAGAACACAAGTGGAAGTGTTGATGCAATGTCGATGCAATGGATGTGTTGATAAAATATTGCATCAATTCATTTCTTCAAGTTGATCATTCATACTAATCCAAATTTCTTTTTATTTCCTGTACGTTTCCTATTGATCTGAAATAAAATCTAATTGGCTCATCTTACAAGTAACAGGCAGTTGATCAATTTTCTATCAAATGAATTGATCAACTCGAGGAAAGGAATTGGAGCAATATTTTATCAACACTCCAATTGCATCAACAGTAATATCACCATCCGAGTCCAACAGATTTTATCGTGTATGCTTACACGTTCATGCATCAAACGTGTCAAATAGTTTGCAAAAAAATAACCACGTTCGTGGAAAAGTATGGGAAGGTTTCATCCCGTGTTTTCGTTAAAAAGTAAACAAACGCGTTAAAATCATCAAGATTCCAGGTAGAACGCAAATGGTAACACTAACTGATGGACTATGCACGACAATGCTTAGTCACGACAATGCTTAGTTGTTCGCATGTTGGAAATTAAATCCAAATTCTTTCTTCAACTGTTCTTTGTGCAACCTTTCTAGATTAACAACGCTTATAGTCACGACAATGCTTAGTTGTTCGCATGTTGGAAATTAAATCCAAATTCTTTCTTCAACTGCTCTTTGTGCAACCTTCCTAGATTACTAAGTACATCTAAATCTACTTTTATATCTGTTGCGGTTATACATTCCACTTTTTTAAGAACGCAACTTTTCTTGACATGGTAGTATACGAATTCTTTTCTTGCACTGATCTTTAGTACGTTGGAACCTCTTGGGTGAAAAGATCTGAATTCTTTACGTCTAAGAACAAAATCCCATGGGGCAGGGGGTGGAGGATCACTGCAGCATCTTCGGAACTTTCCCGTGCAACCATAGCATGTAGTCGCTTTACATTTACTCAAAGACACTAGAGAAAAGATGTCGTCGGAAGACACATTTTCATCGCCAAGAGTACTAGTACGTTCGGTATATCCAGTTACACTTCTTTGCACAGGGGGGTGTCTACGCCTCTGTGGTCCAGGTTTTTTACCTACCGTTTTTGGCGCATCATAATTTATTTGCTTTGACAAATTAGGTGTCCAATTTGAAACAACATGTGATATTGTCCCTTCCGTTTGGGCGACAGCAAGAGTGTGATGACAAATCGATTTCTTTTTAAATCCGTGGCAATCACACTTCAATATTTTCCATCTGTCTCGTCCTGTTACCAAGTGAGGAGAATTTGGATTGCTAAGAGACATGACAACTTTCGTTTTCTCTGTCCCAGGTGCCACACTAACCCCATTCTTTTCTAAAACAATGTTGGCTTTTTTCCAGCTTTCCTGAAACATTTGTGGAAGTCCACTATCCTCAAAAGGGCCAAGTGTCTCTTTTTGGCAATGCAATGTTGGCTGCGGATCTTTGGCCTGATACAGTGCATCAATTGGTTTTATGGCGTTTTCTTTCTCTTTATCTGTCATGTCTATCCACTGTTCGGCGGGAACATGAATGTGGGATACAGCATCAGCTAGTTTGTATGGACCCAAATCTATGACTGCACGATGAACGTTCCTTCGGCATTCTTCTACGATTTCCTTGTAAACATCGACAACCTGTGATAAAGAACATGTGGTACTAGTGTTACCAGATGGTTCTGTATCTCTTTTAATTTGTCTGATTCTCTTTTTGATTCGATCATTCATGCTTTCCGATGCATTATTATAAAAAAAGTTATCCTTCAGCCCTGCACTTCGTCTGACTGACAGCAGCATTCTCTCTTTCATTGCATCAGCCACGTTACGGTTGAAGTATTCGAAAAACTTCGGATCTGTTGTTTTTCGTGCTTCACACTCTCTCTTGTCCCAGTTATTTCGCAGTGCGAAAAGTTGGCAATCAAACTGTTCTTTTGACATGCAGTCAACCAGACCCTTCTCTCCATTTTGGTCATCACCAAATATATCCTTCAGAAAACTACTTTTAGCTTCTCCGGTTATACCAAGGTCTTTTAGCTTCAGTTTTATGTTATCTTCAACATGTTTTTTACAGGCTAATAAAGAAGCAATAGGAAATGTTTGACAAAATCCCTTGTCCATTGCGGGATCCCTGTCCGAACCAATAGCCATGATGTCAATAAGACCTCTGTCACATTCTAGCAGTGTATTGCCAAAGTACTGAAATGTCTTGGCATCTAATTTGTTGTGTATCATAGCTGGACCAGGCAAATGGGGATGACCACCTGTTTTACGATCGATCAGATTCATATGTTGATATGTTGTAGGCGTCAAATAGCTTGAATTCGAAACGTTGTAAGTTGTATCAATACTTAGTACCGAAAAATCTTGTGGACGACAGCAAAATGTCTTAATATCTGCTACCTGTTCTTCGCTTGTAATTACCATTCTCAAATTAGGAGATACTTGGACACTGCGTATAAAACTGTCTTCGTTACCTTTATCGATTAGTTCTGCCAATTCGTCATTTTTTCTCGGTTGCTTTATCTTACTGCGAGCATACTTTATCTGCCGCGAATCTCTTGGAACGTCTGACACTGCACTCATTCGTTTCATACCACCTCTCATCTCGAATGTTTCATCAAATATTTTGGATGGACCTGCAGCAGATCGAATGGTTTTATTCTTTATTATATCTCTTGTGCTCGCTGCTGTAGGAATGAATGGCTTTTTATTACTTTTGGCATTGCCATGTGGTGCTATATCTATCCGGCAGGGCTCTCCATCAAATGCATATTCCAAAAACACCAGATCCCCACGTCTTCCGTCTGCGAGGAAAATTTCAGTAGTCCTTCTTTTAAACTCTTTTACCTTTGAATGAACCCAATAGGTTTTCTTTAGAAAAACATTATTACTTCTTAGACTTGGAATATTTCCTTGATGTTGTCTTATATGCGTAATTACATCGTCGTCATCATCATTATCTTCATCAAGGGTGATAACATATCCCTTGTAGCCGTGATTACGGTAACTGCCAAGGTCATCGTATTTGTAATCATCAAAATTCGGCAAAAGTGAAGCGTCTATAACGAAAGTCGCGTTTTCTTGGCAGGCAACAGGTTTCTCTTTGCATATTCTATGGTTATCAGGGTTCAGTTGTAAAATGTTTAATAATTCCGCAGCATCAAAGTCATTTCCTGAGTTGTGAGTATAGAATGGGATATTCTTGTTTCCCTTAAAATACTCAACATTATGGGATGATCTATATTGGAAAACAGAAAATGCTCTTCAATGTATGTACTGTAAATCATTAAATAATTTCAGCAAGATAAGGGTAAATACCCTGGTATTAAAGTACCCTCACCCGCTGACATTTTGGAAGCATAACACATCGAAATTAGCTTCATCGCCACTCTTATTTGAATCAGGAACCTGCAAAATATGCGATTACAATTTTGAAAACCGAGCATTGTCGACTGATATCGAACTGCAGTTATTTGTCTTGTCGGACTTACAGTTAGTTCCGGTGAAGAACTGGATTCATTCTTTATCGTTAAATCGATAACTGCCTATAAAATAAACAAGAAATTAGAAACTGTCAAACAGCAAAACAATTTACTATATTACAGTAAAATACTTTAAAGAACTCATTAACAATTCATGAAAAAAAAAACACAAAAGAGATTAATGTTTAATCAGTATTTGTATCGCCGATACAGATTCGTCTTGATTTGCATAAACTTTAGCTTCGAATTTCTCGGTTAAAACAAACAAAATAGGCAAAATAGTTGGTAAACTAGATTACTTAGATGTATTCGTGTCTTAAGAAATATACAGCATGGGCAGGCGTGTTGTATCAGACATACAAACACTCGTCTTCGACTCGAGTTTGTATCATCTGATACAACACGCCTGCCCATGCTGTATATATTACTTAAAAGCCCTAACAACAGTTTACTTTCATACCAGGCTTTTTTCCTATATATACCATTATTTATATAAAAAAACCAGTTCCAATTGTTTTAGTTACACGTTGTGTACTTGTGTGACCCCCATTTGCAAATTTCACCCTTTGCCCCCCCCCCCGTCCCACGTGTCCTAGATACGCCTACGATGCGACATTCCTGCATACCATAGTTTCATGATAAACTGTATTTATATAAGATATAAGATTGGTTCGATTTGACACAGTTTACAGTATACTGTGTTAGGACAGATATTCACATACTGTACAGTACGATAGGAAAGGGGGTTATGTTTACGAAGTTACTGTCATCATATATCCACAAGATACCACCGCTATACAGAAAACAAAAGAACTTTTATCTGTTAAAAGTTGCCTAGGTATGTATTACAACATATGAGTCCATATTAAATATAGAAAAAAGAACTGGCGTCCTTAAGTATCTTCTTTGTACGTCTTAACCTGCATGCGATGTAGCTATAGATGAAAGCAGTGTAATCACTGCAGTGGTATCCAAAACATTAGTTGCACGACTTGCCTTTTTGTTATCTTCACATTGCGAGTTTGAAATCTCACTTCCAAGAGAACCACCCTACTCTACAGATGATGACACAGTTATCACCTCTGTATCACTACTGGTAGGTATTAACGAGTAACTGTCATCAAACACCTATAACGACATTGATACACCTGTGTTATTTTAAATGACGATGGGTTTTAAAATGATGCGAACCAGAAGGTAAGAAGTTTGTTTGCGCATGTGTTACCGCAGGTAAAAGTACCTTGAGCGCTGTTTTATAGTATATTGGAATTTCTGGAGGATTAATATTCAATACATGGAGTACGTTCTAAATAGGACAGCAGATTTTCTAGCTGTTTTGACTAGATATTTACCTATTAACAGCTATATTTCAGTGCTTTCGAGAAAAACGTTAGTATGAAGTTAATGAACAAACGCATGTATGCAGAATATATACAGTACTGTACCTGTTCTTTAGATCCTGCGTTTTGTTTCCTTTCAACTCTTTTTTCCTGTCTTCGACCTAATTTTTTTCCCTTCAGGAGACAGATAAACAAATAACAGGCTGCATTCGAAATCCTCGCATAAGAATATGCACATTTAATTTTCATTTTCCCAATATTGGTTACGGACGCGGCTGAATGGCACTGACGCGTGTACAACATCTTATCATCTCAAAATTTTTAACACAATATTTTGTAAGTTCTCAAGGTCGTATTTCAGCTATCGTGGTTTTCAGTAAATGATCTATTCGTCTGTAATTGATGACATGAGGCGGGGTGAGGATGACAGTTTCTTTTCAGACAGTATACTAATCAAACTCTTGCACAGTGTGGTTATGTTTACAGTATCACTGTAATCCACCAGTTTATCATCACTAAAACAATGAATCTTGTTAATTCGTATACAGGTATAACCGAATATTATTGACAACCGCAACACAGCTACCTTTTTTCTACGTTTCCTCAGTGTACTAGATACATGTATCACTTCGGCCTCCGAACTTGTAGGCGATGAATAGGTCACCTCTGGATCTGTCAGCTCAGAATCAGTGTTTCTCGACAACTGGTCTTCGTCAGAGAGCTAGAAAAATTATAGCACATAGCTACATCATTACTCGTTTACTGGAAAATATGAATAGTAATACAATATAAAACTAGGTACGCCAAGATTAAACACGCCCACTCGATCTTACTATAGTCAGATTTTGTTGACCGAATACCTGACGATGGCCTACAATTAGTTTGAGCAAATGAAATTAAATATTTAAGACAACTTGTTATCTAAATATCTTCCCCAGTAAAGCTTTGTTTCTCCTACGTACGTTCTAATGCGCATACTTGTAATGACATTTTTTGCCTTCAAGCCTTCAACGTGACAAGTACTCTACAGTTTTAATTTTGCAACTAAAAACTATCGTGAAGATATACAGTATTAAACTATCCTCAAAATATGTTAAAACAGCGGTGTAACTACACTCTCACAAATTTCGTTCTAATTTTGCAAACTCCATAATTAAACTTGCTTACATCAATTATTTTCCCACGAAAGATAGATTTTCCAGGATTATATGTTTCAGTGCCATCCTTCTCAAATGCACATGCACCCTTGTGTTTCTCTAGAAAAGTACATGATTAGTAATGTAAGTCGCACTCTGCAGGAAGCGTGCGGTTCATCTCCTACAAGCATATAAAACTTATACAACTTTTCCCAATTTTGTTCATGTTCTTTCAGTTAATTACCTTTTGAAGTAGTTGTAACAGGTTTAGGACTTTTCAAATCATTCTTGATACCGAGGGTCATGTAGTGGTCACCAGTATATCCAAGCCAGATATCTCTAGTTGATTTCTCCAGAGTAGGACTTGTCGTGGAAAATCTCTATATTCATGTTCAAAATGTAAAAGTCAAGTTTTGTTTTGTCTGATGAAAAGTGTTAGCTTTACCCATATATGTGTAAAACACCCTAATACAGTCCTTTTCTGTTTCATTAACATTAACATTAACATTAACATAATTGAATTTATATTGCGCATATTACCATGCAGATATATTCATATGCGCATTACATAAAAATCTAAGATTTAAATTACAGTTACTATATTAAAGTTATTTACATCTAAAATTAGAGTTCACTTCATAAAAAAGTATAACAGTGTTCAAATTACTATTACCCCATGCCAATCCAAGATGTTGATATTCAGAGAAAACAGGTGTGCTGTAGAAGTAATGACAACATGAGTTGCCATTTCATCTCTAAGTGTATACACTGCTTCTTTCCAAGATGCTGGGCGTTTACCACACGAATAGTCAATGTCTGACAGGTAGTCATACAGATCAGTGTACACCACAACTCCATCCTAAAATGTTAATTTGAACACATTGTACAAAGTAGACTTTTTAAAAAAAGCTAATTGTGTATAAAATGGTTTAATACACTCTTTGCAGATAGAAACAACTGAATTAACCAGATATTTACCAATTACAACAATTTCTTCTAAATATGTTTGCTAACCCGTTGAGGGGCAATGGACCAGATGCACCCTACATGTACTTTGTAGAGCAGTGCATTAAAAACTCCGTTTATTTTAGCTCTGGCAAACAGCCGGGAAATTTGTTGTCACTATGCAGAGGAATTGCTGACACATGTACTATTCTACAAAAATTCGAAAAATTGAAAGAAAAAAAAAACAGGAGTGAAATTTCAAATTATGATTTTGCATTTTTAAGACAGTGATCAAGGAAATTATACATTGTAGGAAAAACTTCACTAACATCTCAAGTATGGAAAGCATCTACATTATCTGCATTTTAATTGTGGATTGTTTCAAAATTCAGGCGATAAATTTACATAGGTACCGGTAGGTGTTTGCTTTTGTGATCTTTGAATATCCATTGGTATTCGCAGATTACCAGTGAGAACTTCTTGGTCTCATACTCTAATGGGTGCCAAAATCGATAATTTTACTGCACTCTTACAAATTTTCCCGTTTCAAATCCTTTCCGAAGCATCCGAAAAAAGCGAGAGTTTTCGGGTCTTTTAAATTTTTTTTTCAAAACCTATGCTGGGGTCACCCATCCAGTCCATTCGTCATCTATTTGAATTTCAAGTCTTCAGCTATTGGTTAAATTTTGTAAAAATGATGCCAGCCAATAGCTGAAGACTTGAAATTCAAAAAGATGACGAATTGGATTGGATGGGTCCCCCCAGCATAGGTTTTGAAAAAAAATTTTTCAAAGGCTCCGAAACTCTCGCTTTTTTCGGATGCTTCGAAAAGGATTTGAACCGGGAAAATTTGTAAGAGTGTAGTAAAATTATCTGTGTTCAATATGCTGTAGTTTTTGTTTTGTCATTGCTATTTGTTTACAAGATATTTGTGGGTTTTTAAAGTGCTTGCGTTAATGGCCAATGATTTGTTTACATTAACACGCTAACGGTTGCCTACCTTGAGAATATAATATTAAACTGAGAAGACTACACGACCTGCATTTTCGGGCTGCCTATGGTGGCACTTAAAAAAGTCAGGGGGAGCAAAAACCTTATATGTTGGGCTATTCCATTTAATATCTGTACCACCCCCCCCCCACTATCGAGGACATGGTACCCAGCGCTTTTGCCCCTGAGAAATTTCAGCCTGATATGCTTACCCTGAGGATTTCCGGCCTAATGATATTGGACGATATGCCTACCCTGAGTGAGGACTTCCAGCCTAATATTCCAGCATGAGTGGAAACAGCTTATGCTTGAAGATTTCCAGGCTGGAAATTCCTTACATCTGAGGATTTCCGGGCTTAAAACTACCCACGACTTAGGATTTCCAGGCTGAAAACAGTACAAACCTGAGGATTTCCAGGCTGGAAATTGCTTACACCCTGAGGATTTCCAGTGTCCTCGATGGGGGGGGGGGGTGTTACACATATTAAATGGAATAGCCCAATCCACGATTCCACACTCATAAAGTGCTAGAAGTTATGTGGTCTAAAAATATATACATTTCACACTCAACATTTCCACCTACAAAACCCAACAACGTTTTACAGTATTCTACCAAGTGAGATGCCCAGAAATCCATAAATAAATATAATATTATTTATTAATATACCTTGTTCTGCACAGGAACAACCTGATGGTGAACCATGTAACTCTGTATCATTTCAATCACATGTTCTTCGCTAAAACCGAGTTCCTTGGCTATGCATTGGTAAAAACATCTGTTTTTTGTCCCAGATGGATTTAACTTTATATAGAATCCTAACTTGTTGGCTGCTTCGGCAATTTGCAAATTTCTGTCAAGGTCTGTCATCTAGACAAAAATAGGTTTTGAATATATTTACATAAAATACATTTCATTATAAACAGGATATTGTCTGCAACATTACAAACGAAACGGTACAATTATAGTATAATAACAAAACAGTACCTTGTTCAGCAGATGTAGATAAAAACAACTTGAAACACAAAACTGCAAAAAATATATTTTTATAGCCTAGCGGCGTAGCGCAGGAAGATACCACGAGGCAAGATCACCGCGAGATCAACACAGTGAAATCAACAACACAAAACTTCCAGTTTGAGAATTCCTCGGCAAAGGTTCTCAAATTCCTTGATTTCGAAAAAAATTCCTTATAGTCATCGCGATTAGCAGACGAACAAGTCAGACGCATGCGCAGGCGCACACTCTAGCTACGGTCACGTAGAGGAGATGCTCAAAAAATCTAGTCTGCGGTCAAAATACTTCCGCTTCCGCGGACCATTATAGGAGAAAAGCAGCTAACTCCATGAACATAGCCTAGGCCGGTGACATTTGAAAACGACGTGTCATTTATAGTTCCAACCCAGAGCTCACAAGACAAAGAAAAACTTTCCTGTCCGTTCCAATCCACGGATCATTATCCTGAGTGGAAACTAGCCTTAACCCGCTTGTGTTTTGATCACTCTTAGTCTCTGACCATAGACAATGAAAGGAAATTGTCTATGCTCTGACTCTGCCATACCTATGGTAGTCAGAATAATTACTGAACAACTACGTGAAACAAAACAACAGCTTGAAAACTTTACAATTTACAAATAACTGCACTTTTTCTTTATATATCACAATGAATAAGCGAACGCTTTTCTGTAGGGGTTTTTTTTCAGTCTGCATTTTCCAGTCTGCAGTCTGCATTTTCTAGTCTGCGGTCTGCAGTCTGCAGTCTGCATTTTGTACCTGCCGGTCTCAGCTGACACAACTCAGTCCTTATAGAAATGGCAAAAGCCAAACTTATTGCTCACCTGTCAGTTCTATTCGAAGACAACAAAATTTTCAAATTTACATGCTTCAACAATGGGATACAAAGTCTGCTAAACACCAACAAAGAAGGAAGAGCTTTATGACTTATACCCCTAGATGAATTGAAGAAAATTATTTTGAAGTCTGGAGAGAGAAAGATGATTGTCTCAACAAGGCATCACCATTAATTGCTCAATTTTTTCAAGCTAGAAGAACTCACAAAATATTGATTAAACAAACTTTGTCATCAGTCAATTCTCGTTCTGTTGGGTAATTTGTGGCTATTTTCAAAGCACATGCTCATCAGTTAAATTGGGCTTAAATTAATTCCTCAATTTAATCAAATAAAAGAACTTGAATAATTCTTTTGAATTAAACATAGTGAGCATTAATTACAATATAATTATTTATAGTTTTGCATATTAAAACCTTGTGTTTTATTGACATTCCTTGTGTTATTTTTCTTATTTAAAGGTTTGGGCTGGTAAAATTGGGTTTAAGAAATTGTTATTCTTTTTTTTTCCAGATCATAGAAACTACACATATAAAACCTAAATGTTTTAATGTGGAAAAACGTGCATTAAAATCACATTAAGTACCTTTGAGTTTTTGCAGCTATCATGAACCTTTTTAAAAGTGGTACTATATTACTCAAACAGTGTTGAAATTCAGTTCCAACAAAAAATTGTTGTTATGTGTTTTAGTATAATATATTTTGGCTGCTTTCATCACTGATCTTGAAATAAAGTACTTTATTTCAAGATCAGTCGATTTCATTTTTCTTGCATAATGATTATACTTGCATTTCATAATTTTGGTGACAAAACAGCAAATCCTTATGCACTTGCTGAGTGCCTATTTTTAGTAATTGTATTTAATTGTGTTGAACTACAGCAATAGTATTTCGACTCAGTGAAAAACAGTTTGAAGGACATGGATTATTGATATTTAATAATTACACTATAACGTAACTTTTTGTTCTAGGGTTGCCTGAGATCAACTGTTGTATACACGGGGTATTATCCCTTAAGAAATCAAGTCGGTCGTCCTATATTAACTGCGACCTTCAGACTGAGACACAAGTTATAAAAGTTGCGTGCTTTGAACTTGGTAAAAAGAAAAGATTAGAATCATTGGCTAATCAAAAGTCGCCAGTGAAGATCAGGAATTACAACATCAGTAAGAAGTATGGCCAAGAAGATGTCGTTATAATGAACAAAACCAATCTAATTCCTACTGTTGTTGATTATGATTATCAGAGCACATAGCTGGTGCTACATATGTGCAAAAATGAGAGTGAGTGTATCATCTCTTTAGATCAGTCTTTTACTGAAGCTTTGCCTTCTGTAGAGACAGCTGTTTCTCCTATTTTGGAAGGGACTGGGAAATTCCTTGGTGTTTCAAATGTGTCACAAACACAGTGTTGTTGCTCTTGTAATAAAAAAGTCATTAATGGCAACTTGTGAAAGCTGCAAAATGGTACAAAAAGCCAAATCATCCAAAGTTTACTGGTACCTTATTATATATGTAGATAAATGAAAACACTCAACAAAGGCTCTGTTTAACAGTTTTTGATTACACTGCAATAAATTACTTAAGATTGATCCAACAGCAGGATGTTTTCGAAAATAGATAAGTGGTTACCTTCCTGTTCAGTTTAAGGCATTGGGTGAGGATTTGGGAGTAACTGGAAATACAGTTGCAAAAATATGGCGAAATTATTGTTTTAAAGACAGACGAACAATTCCATTAGAAAAAGGAGGTGATTATAGCAGAAAGTTATCGGATGGAGATCTTGAACTCATTGAGATGTTAAAAACAACTCAAGGCTCGATTCACTTACGCGAAATTTATGCCACGCTAGAGGATGTCGGTGATATTGAAGGTGGCGTTTCAATGTCAACAATTTCACGGGATATTAAATCAAGATTATTGTCAAAAAAGCAGTATACACGTAAGCGCATTACCCACGTAGCCAAAGAGTGTTTTACGGATAATAACATGATTTACACGCAATTGTTTATTAACTATTTGTCGACGAAAGACCCTAGAAAAATAAAGTTTTTTGACGAGGCTGGCGTAAAAACCCCAGACATTGGCACTCGTTTATATGGGAACGCACCCTCTGGTGAACGATGTGTGGAAATTGCAAAGAAAGCAGAGTCGCCTAATTTTACCCTCAACTTGCTAATTTCCCTTAATGGTCCAGAATATTTTACAATAATAGACGGTGCAACGAACATTGTCAATTTTTTAAATTTTTTTGGGGAAGCATCTCAGTCTGAAAATGAGTCATCTGGTCATCCATGCCTCGAAGTTGGAGACATTGTGGTGATGGACAATCTTGCCGTACACCATTATGAGGGAGGTCTCGCTCTTGAAGAATTTTTGGACGAGATGGGCATTGAACTACTTTATACGCCGACCTATTCCCCTGACTTAAACCCGATAGAGTTATGTTTTAACAAAATAAAAACAGAATTAAATGGGCGGTACTCTCACTCGGTTCGTGAAAACCTTAAATTGGCAGTCGCTGAATCTATCGAAAGAGTTTTTTCTGATGATGCTCATGGATTTTATCGCGCGACTGCTTATCTCTTTCCAGAAGGCTGAAGTTTTAAAATTGTTTATAATGGACATAGTGTGAATCGGACATTCTTTTCAACTTTGCATTTTTGTAATTACATGTAGCTCCTTGTATTCTTGTATGTAATAAAGCCATGATTAACATTCGAAAAGAAACCATTGTTGGCTATTTTTTGTCTGGAATTCGGGAATTAAAAAAATTGTTTTGTCACTATCATCGGTAAACAAATTAGCAATTAGTGTACAAATGTTCTTACACTACAGTAACAACAGTATAATAAGTATAAATAACTCAGTGGAATGGGTACAAAAAGCAACAGTTCATATTTGTAAAAGCAAATTTTGTATGATTATATAGTATACCATATGAATCCATGCAGTGAAATTTATAACTTTTTTGCTTTCTGCTAAGTGCCAAATTAAAAAAATATTGCGAAAACTTGCTGATGACATGTGTAACTATCATAAGAATATTAAATATCAATCATCCCTTATGCCTTACACTGATAGGCAGCCCAATGGCAATTTCAAATAAAAAACTGATAAAACTATTCACCATTGGGCTGCCTATGCTTACACTTAAAGTAATAGACTCCCAACAAAATATAAACAGATATAAGTCCTAAGTAGATAATATATACAGTTGATAAACTTAACGATCGGAATGGTTCGAATGGTTCTAGGCTAGTTTTTCAGTAGCCTAAATATTGTATCGCGTCATGGATATAATTATAAAGACCATGCATGCACTTTACAAATTGCACGCATGTCAATTTCGTATATTAATATTATTTGGCATTAATCACCTCCTTGCAAGTTTTGTGGAGTCGAAAGACTAGAAAGAGAGACAAGCTGTAGGGCAGCATCAGTTTCCTCGGCATTTTTCGTGGGATCTTCGCTAGCTGCGAGAGGTACTTTGTTTACATCATCAGCAAGTGCGATATGTAACTCTGGTTGTGGATATTGAGGCCAAAATTCCTGCCTTGTCATTGGCGTATTTGAGTAAAACATCGAACTTGGTATTTCAGCGTACTGATGTGGGTAAAATATCGGAAACAATTGAATCGGTGCCATTGTATTCGGATATGTCGCAGACATTATGTTCGGATATGTTGCCGCCATTAGATTTGGATACGTTGCTGGAATTTCGTGTGTGCTGGTTTTCGCCGATGGACCAGAATCATACAGACTCTGTTGCAGAGCCATTCTTAACTGTTCCTGCTCTTCGTTTTCATTCGCTGGTGTGCATCGATTTACGTTACTGTTCGTTTCCAAATCAGTAAAATCACCACCTGGAGCAGTGTCATCAACTGGAAACTTTATACCACGATTTTCCAGAAGATGTTTTGCTGGATTTCGTCTTGTTGTCGTCGATCCGCATAATCGTGATTGTTTGACTTGTAAACTTTGTCGCTCTGTGCCAGGTTCTACGGTTTTGCCTTCTGACGCAATATTTAAAATATCCGAAACATTATGCTTCGCTGGTATTTTTCCTCCAAAGTTATTTTTGCAGTACTTTTCAATTAAGTAAACATGTTTACGGAGAAGCCCCCACTTTTTAATCCCTCCTTCTACATATCTTTCAGCATTTTCTCCCAACAAACGACGTTCAATTCTATAGGGCAAGCTTTCGTTTAATTTGCTTATTGATTTTTCTCTGTTTAGTAAATCTTGTTCCATTTTTTCTATTTCTTTCGTTAGTTTCTTTATCGCGCATCTCGTCCCGCGTCCGTCTATTTCGCCCGGATGCAACTTTTCTTCGCCACATTTAAATCCAGACTGCCATTTATCAAAGTCGCAATTTCTTGCTGTATGCCCCAGACGCAAATGACAGTTGCGACAAATATTTCCATCCTCTGCACTTGACTTCACTCGTAAAATTTTCCTTCGTGTCTCACTTTCTTGCATTTCTAACTTGTGCAGTGCGTTTTTCTTGTCATCAATGTCCCGTTTCGCTTTTTGCATATACCTTTGCAAAGGAGTCTCGATAACTTCGTCTGCAGGCACAGAACCACACTCGTTGGCACACGATACATCATCTGATTCATTGTCAGACTGTCTGTAGTCTGACTCGGACAAAAATTGTAACTTTCTCTTTTTAGTGGCGAGTCTTCCAGGCTGTCTCGCCTTGCGCTTTGGAGATGAAATTTTTTTTTAATATCCAGAGGAGTGACAGAATCATCAACTCGTAAACATAAACGGACAATGTTATTGTCTCCACCATTAGTTACCGTCTTACAACAGCGGATTGCATCATGCACATCATTCTGGTTCGATACTGTAACGAATGTATTTTCGTCATCTCGATATTGAATACGTAAATTTGAGGAGTCGTTATAAAAGCTACCAACGTTGGAGTATACTAGACTTTCGAGCGCTTCCAGTGTCAAAGATTTTAACTTTGAAATGGATATTGTAGTGATCTTACATCTTTCGTACTCATGGCCGTATAGAATTTTTATTTGTGCAGACATATTATTTTACGACAATATTTATACTTCGTATAAAACGCTGAACTTTGCTACCAAAAGATCGCTTCGCGTTTGCCAAACAAGAATAAAAGGTGTGTCAAACGTTTGGTTTTAACGGCTAAAACGTGACAGTTGACAGGTTATAAATAGGCGTTACGCCTACAGAACTTCATATTTGAAACGTACACAAACGCGTTTTCGCGCGCACAGTTAACGGTAGCTTGCAAATGGTAGTAACATACATTCTGTTTTTCATTCGCCTTTGTTTTAATTTATTATAAGGTTGACAGTTGCTTGTCGTTTTGCCTGAATTCTACTGTAATTTGTTTTGATTCACAATATAAATATTCGCACATTGATGTCAAAATTTTCGTTTAGCATATCCTACAACGTGCGATATACAGTATTGACTATCAAATCACATTTTAGGTATATTGTTGATTGTTTTGCCTGTTTGGACTTATTTTACTGAAAAGCTCAGTAAAAGCTGGAATTTAGTGTTTAACCCATTAAGTGGCATTGCGCCCCCATGCGCCCTGGAATTGGCAAGTGGGTAAGTGGCATTGCGCCCTCATGCGCCCTGAGCGACGCTGTATTTCTATTGGTCAAATATGAAAAACATGCATTGTTTGTTGCCTAGCAACTGATACCTATAAAATCCCCCGAATCCGGTCTTTCAAATGAGACCTCGTGCAAGCTTGTACAAGTAATATTGTCCAAGTTACGAGTGTTTTAAACCGTGCTTTTGCGAAAAAAATTGAAATATGGCTGAAGCGCTTCGTATGTTCGATAGTAGCGAAGAAGAAGAAGATTTCGAGGGCTTTTTGATCGACGAAACGGTTGAAGAGACACGGCCAATCGCAGCGGGAACATCGGTGATTACGTGGCGAGAAATAGCGGGCGAGTCAGACGAAGAAGAAGAAGATTTTTTCGGTTTTTCGGACATCGAAGTAGAAGAGATTGAGAGCGATAGCGAGAGTGATAGTGAGATAAGTAGCGACGATTTTATTGATATTTTTGAATGGAAAGATAGTTTAAGTAGTGTAAATGTTGAAGACTTCACTGCCGACTTTGGTCCTTGTCATGGGTTGGGTCAAGATGCTACCCCTAAAGACTTTTTCGACTTGTTTTTCGGCAATGAATTTCTTGACCATGTTGTGCATGCTACTATTTCCTATGCTCGTTCAAAAGGTGACCAAAATTTTTCGACCGTCCGCGATGAGATGTCTGCATTTTTTGGATTGAACATTTTAATTGGCATCAACCGCCTACCCAGAATCAGTCTCTACTGGGATTCAGATATATTTTTGGGAAATCCTGGCTTCAAAACTACAATCCCTTTGAGACGGTTTTGGATTTTGAAAAAGTATTTTCACATTTCGGACCCGCGGCAAGAAAACGCAACCGATAAACTTACAAAAATTCGGCCTCTGATTTCAAAGCTCGAAAACGCTTTTCAAAATGCTTATGTACCAGGAAAAAATATTTCGATTGACGAAGGTTTGGTGAAATTCAATGGTCGTTTATCTTTCAAGCAATATATGCCTAAAAAGCCAAACAAATTCGGTATTAAAGTTTGGATGTTAGCCGATTCGGATACCTACTACGTGCCGCGTTTTCAAGTTTACTTAGGTAAACAACAAAATGACAACGAAAATGATGCGGAAAAGGCGCAAGGTCTCGGTTTCAAAGTCGTTGATTTTCTGGGAAAACCCTACTTTAATGATTACCGACATTTCTTTTTCGATAATTATTTTTCTTCGATCTCCCTGCTTCAGCATTTGTTGGAAAACAAAACTTACGCATGCTCGACCTTGCGCCACAACAGGAAGAACTTTCCTGTCGATTTTAAAAACATAAAACTCAAGCGAGGTGAAATTAGAACTAGGCAAAATGGTAATTCGGTTTGTTTGGTTTGGCAAGATAAGCGCTTAGTTACGATTCTTTCGACCAATGTCGATCCCGAGCCCCTTTTCGGCCTTTCGGTTTGGATGAGCGCACTGGAAAAACAAAAGCCGTGCCGGAAGAAGAACGCAAAAAACCCGCCGTCATATCTGTTTACAATAAGTATATGAACGGCGTGGACGTAAACGACCAATATAGGAGCTACTACCCTGTCGGATCTCCATCAAAAAAATGGTGGAAGTATTTGACTTGGTTTTTCGTTAATATTTCAATCGTAAACGCGTATATTCTCCAAAATTTGCAGACTGATCGACGCAATCGGTTGAAACACTTAGAGTTTCGGCTTGCCCTGGCAAGGCAACTTATTTCGACCTATAACGGCTACAAGAGAATTTCTAGCGGTCCGACTAGCCGTAAAAAAGAAACTCCTGTGGGTCAAAATGTCAAAGGCCATAGTTTAGTGAAGTCTTCAGAGCGAAAACGAGCGTGTGTGATGTGTGCGAAAGTTGGAAGAAAGCGTGCGTCGGGTAGAACTTTTGAGAGCGTTTATAAATGTGCTCAATGTAATGTAAACCTTTGTAGATTAAGAGCTTGTTTTAATGAATGGCATGAATAAATTTAGTCTAATCTATAGACAAAATCTTCTATGGTTTTTATCTTGTTTTAAAAAAATAAATAGTTTATATAAAAAACAAAAAACTGGCCTTTTGCCAGGCAGTTGCCGAAAAAAGAAGCCCTGAAATGCAGTTCTTCTGAAAGCCGCGTTATAGCACGCTAGTAAAATCTCAGTATTTTTCCCTCAGAGGCTTACTTATTTTACTCAAATTTATATTATATCAATGATGAATTTTCTGTTAATATAATGAGCTCAAAATCAGTGTTAGACAACCTATATTTATAGGTCAATTTCGGCTATAAATATTTTTTTTCTTTGGTGCAAAAAACTATGCCTCAGAAGTCACAAAATAATTTGAAGCAAGTCAAAAATCAACTCTTGAAAAAAACCTTTTTTTGATTGTTTAGCAATGCAAAATCTTTTATATTTAAAATCCAAGCTTTAGAAGTATTTTTAAATATAAAACTCAAAACAAAAATTGTTGAAACATCAAAATTTTAGGGAAATCTGGCTTTTGAATATTCATTACCCAAAAATAGCCAAAAAAAGTTTTAAAAATCAGAAGATGGTGTAAATTGTGCTGTCTTGAAAATAATTTTTTAATGGATGTTTCCCGTATCATTTAAATAAAAATGAAACCCTATATATTAATCTAAATGTTTCCTAAATTTCAAGAGGTTTTATTAATTTGGCAATGAGTAACAGCCATTTTTGTGAAGGCAGTCATTAATTCCTAAAATCGGCCATATTGTTTGCAACTTAGTGGGGTAGAACTATTGCAACAGTCTGCAACTTAATGAGTTAAAATTAAAAATGCAAGTGTTATGTTTTACATATTTGTCATTGCAGCTTTTGTTTCGTTGTTGCTTGCCGCATGTAAATACAGTAAACAAGTAGCAATTCTTTGAAGGAACTGATTATATCTTCGATTTCATTTGCACCTCTGTGCTTGATAGTATTTCCTATTTTATATTATTGTTAAACCACAGCTTAGTTTGATAATTCAAGTTTATTTTTACATCTTTGTCATTGAGCCTTGTGTTTTATCGTCATAGTGGGTCCGGGCAATCTGCCATATACGAAAATACAGCAAACAAGTATAGCAATTCTTTGAAATGTTTAAAAACGGATTGTATTGTCGGTTTCATTTGCACTAGGTTACTGTGTGCAAACATTGAACATAACAAACAAGCTTATAGAATCTCGGTAAACAATAAGAGCAGGTTTCATAGGGGAAGAATTAGTCGACCAAATCATGCAAATGGTATAAAACGCGGAGGCAGACGGATGCAAAGTAAGTCACGTAACGAACAGCAAAGTCGAAGCGGTGACAAGTCCTGCCGGAATTGTGGTAAGGACATCCTGTCCTGCATATCGCGCCACGTGTTACAACTGCGGAAAGCTCGGGCATTTCAAAACAGTGTGCTATTCAACGTGTAATGCGGCAACTGATAAGGGTAAACAGCGAATACAGGTAAACAAGGTTGTAGAAAGCGAATCAAGCGAGACAAGTGACAGTGATGATGCGTATGTATTCTCGCTTAGCGGGAGATTAAAGTTTAATGATGAACCATTATTTCGGGTCAAAATAAGTGGGGTGTCTATGGAAATTATTGCAGACTCTGGAGCGTCTATAAACGTTTTAAATGAGATGGACTATCGTAAGCTAGGACCAAGCCCGCCGCTAGAGCGATCTAATGTGAAAATCTATGCATATCAGTCAGCTAAGCCACTTCGAGTACTTGGTAAGTTCGAGACGACAATTGCATCTGAATCCAGAGTTACTCGAGATAAATTTTACGTAGTAGAAGGATCGGGTAGTTCCCTTTTGAGTTGGAAGACATCACAGCAGTTAAATCTCCTTCAGTCAGTCCAGTCGGTGACGAGAAATGCTGGTGGAATAGACTGTCTAGTTTATGAGTATGACAACTTATTTAAGGGCCTCGGGAAGTTGAGGAACTATAAAGTACAATTACATATTAATGAGAACGTAACGCCCATAGCACAACCGCACCGGAGAGTTCCGTTTCATGTGTGTAAGCAGCTAGAGGAGCAGCTAGACCGAGACAAAGCATTAGGCGTTATAGAGCGCATCGAAGGCCCAACGCCGTGGGTATCTCCCTTGGTGGTCCATATCTACATCTACGGAAAACCAATAACCATTTATACTGATCACAAGCCTCTTCTTAGCATTTATGGCAAACCTTCTTCAAGACCACCAGCACGGATTGAAAGATGGGCGCTCAGACTTCAGCCGTACCAAGTTACCGTGAGATATATGAAAGGAGACACAAATCCTGCTGACTACCTATCCAGAAATCCGTCCAAGTCCATACGGTCGAGCAGACAAGAGAAAATTGTGGAAGAGTACGTCAACTATCTTGTCCAGAATTCGGCTCCGAAAGCAATTCCGTTGCAAGAGATCGAAATGGAAACCAAGAGTGACTCCACGTTACAAGCTGTACGTGATGCAATAGTAGAAAGCAACTGGTACGACGCGAGTAAACAACCTGGAATTGACATGACCCAGTTTAACTTACTGCAGAGGGTCAAGGATGAACTGACAGTCTGTTCGCAGTATGACATTATTTTGCGAGGAGCGCGTATTGTAATACCGTTTAAATTGCAAGCGCACATTGTTAAGATAGCTCATGAGGGTCACCAGGGAGTCGTTAAAACGAAGTTGTTGTTAAGAGAAAAAGTTTGGTTTCCTGTTGTTGATAGAATGGTCGAGAACGAGGTGAAATCCTGTGTTGAGTGTCTGATATCAACGCCAGAGTCCAAGCAAGAACCACTGCGAATGTCACCTCTTCCCACAGCACCTTGGGACGAACTTAGCGTTGATTTTGCTGAGCTCCCAAATAAGCAGTATCTGCTCCTTATCGTGGATGACTACTCCAGATATCCGGTGGTTGAGGTCGTGAATTCAACGGTAGCGAGAGAAGTCATTCCGAAGATTGACAAGGTCTTCTCGGAGTTTGGTACCCCGAGTGTTGTAAAGTCGGACAATGGCCCACAATTTAATGGTAACGAGGAGTTTCATCTCTTCGCGAAGAATCTTGGTTTTAAGCATCGTAAAATTACGCCTCTATGGTCTAGAGCGAACGGTGAGGTAGAACGACTTGTTCGCACAGTGAAGAAGATTATAAAGACATCGCGTGTAGGAAAAAAGGATTTTAAGCAAGAGCTAAATCGGTTTATGAGAAATTATCGAGCTACGCCTCACTCGACTACGCTGTACCACCAGCAACAGCGTTGTTCGGGATATCAGTGAAGTGAGACCGATGGAAGAGCCCCTTGTGTGTCTAAAATTTTTTCATTGGACGCCTGTTTCAGTTCTGCGTACAGTTCATTGATAGAGCCAGCAATTTTGATCTGCAAGAAAGTTCACATTTTGTAAGTAATAATCGTTTGTAATTGATTCAAAGTTTTCCTGAGAAAGTAACAGCACCCTCGCTGCCTCCATGGTAGTCACTGCAGCTTTAGGGTTAAACTTCGATTTTGTGATGCATGAATCAACCCACATCTGACTATGACAAACATTAATGAAAGAAACAACCTTCGTTAACTTATTTGCTACGTAATTCTGACAATATCGAGGCTAATGAGATGTGTCTGTCACTAAAATTTAAAAAATAGTAAAATATTATGAGGACACTTTGCAATGATAATAGATTCATGGTCTCTTTCATTAAGTATTTTGTTATTGAGCTTCAGCAATAGCCTGCTCGTACCATTACTTTTGAAGAGGCATAAATCTCATTACTTTGCTGTGTCAATACTCTTGGTAACTCTTCTTCGTGATCTGAAATCTCAATATCATCTGCAATGACAAGACTTTCATAACAGCTAAACAAAATAAATTAAGACTATTTTAATGAAAACAATGCACGCCATGTACCTGTTACAAAAGTGTCCTTGTAACTTGTACGGTTTACTGCATTTGACAAGGCTATACCAGGTGTTTACAGATATTTTGAAAAATGAAACACACAAAACAGATAACTGTTGTTTTTATATAATTCACGCTGCTGTAAACTGGCATATTGTTTTTACGATTCACTAAAAATATACCAGTATCAGCAGACTGTACATCATACAATAGTTAACAAACCTTAATTTTTGGACATGAATACTCGATGTGGTTCCTATCTCGCTTGTGCCTTCATCTTGCCCGTTGGTGTTAAATTCCTCGAGCTGAGATTCAGAGAGGTGTGATAGGAATTAATAATATAAGATGCATAAAACGATTAGGATTAGCAGTTTGTGATAAGCAAGTTAATTCAGATATTCTTATTGATAGTCATACAAGAGTCCTTTGGTCCATAATTACTGCAGTGTATATGGTAGACAAAGTCACCACCTCCAGCATGTACTGTTTCACAACAGAACTCGGTATAGCACATAGCCACCATAACTAGGTCACACTTAATTTCCACCAATAATCAGTTCAACTTTGTTATGTTTACATAAGAGCAGATAATATAAATTAACTTATCATGATCACATTAATCTATTTACTTACAAAGGTATCAATTCTTGGTTGTGCCACAGAAAGTGGACATTGTTCACCTGCAATATATAAGGTGTCACAAACACAGATGGAAACAACCTCTTTGGCATGAAGTGTAAATGTGACAGATACAGTATGCATACAAAATACAATACAAAATTTTTGAACTGTTGTTACAGACATGCCTGCACAGCTGTTTGCAGTGCTCAAAACAAAGGCCAGTCAACGGACAATGACCAGCCAAAAATGCCACTTGACCGGTCACTTTTTTTGTTACCTCACCTGGCATTTTGACCGGCGACATTTTATGCTTTCAAATGTGAATGCTGACGTCTTGAACATTTAAAACATGAAACCATGATGTATCGAAACAAGTTTCTAACAGTTTATTTCACTGTTAAGAAACTCTTTGTCTGACTCGTTCACCATTGTTCCTTTTCTCTTTTTTGCAAGGTGAGAAGCTTTTGATCTGTTTTGGAGTTAGGTACTCGCTTACATCAAACATAAAAGAGCCATTAAGTTTTTGTGCTTTTCTCATGTAGCGTGATATGGTGTTTCTGTCTACTTTATGGCCAGTCTACTCTCCAACATTGAACATTTTAGTAAGATATTCCTTTTGACAATTGTTCAACCGTGACAAAAATCGTTGGTAAGAGTATATAAATTTTTGGTAAATGTTTGTTTACTTGCTTATCCGCGATACAGCTGTCATCAGGACAAGAAAAGAGCTTTGTTGTGTCTCCTTCGTCTTCTCAACTTGAATTTGAGCTCTCAGCACAAATATTTAAAGGTCTTTTATTGAAAGACAGTAATACTTATATCTAATGGGCGTAGTTTCACTCTTTGCAGCCTGATTCTTCCTAGCAGACACTTCTGTGAATGTGCCATTTATGAAAGCAGATTCCCTAATGATGTTTAGCTTTGGCAAAGACTGCTACTTATGTAACATAGAACATTGATCATCTGTTATTAGCTGATTTTGGTGCAATTAATCCCAAACAGCCAGGGCTCAAAATAACAGGGGATAATAAAATAACAGGGATGGTCAAAATCTGTTTTTGACCGGTCATTGATACACTTAGAAGAAGATGGACCAGCAAGCCTCAAAGAGGAAGAACTGCAAGAGATGACAAACAATGTGATCAAGGAAGCAGGACTCATGCATCCTATAATGTTTAAATCGTACAATCTCTGTAAACTAGGTAAATTCTCAAAGCTCTCCAAATTCTTCACACAAATGCTGAAGGAAATACCCATGTTTTCTGAGTTGGACACTTGCATACAAAAGAATACGGTAACAGCCATTTGTTGATTTACTTAATGCAGAGTTAATCGGGAATTGCAGCTGCAATGTGTAATACCTCAACTTTCTTGAGTATTTGAGCTTAACTGCATAAACCAATATGCGTAAAACACTTGGTCGACAGCTAGTAGTGTAATGCCTAATAAAATAGAGTGTCAACAAATCTCGGTACAGACTGATTTGCTACATCCTACAAAGATACGAAAAATTTATATACTCTTACCAACCATTTATTCTGCATGGTAACGACATACAGTGCCATGTAAAATGCTAAATGAGAAGTTAATTAAGGTTTTTATCCCCTTAGAATTTGTATTCCCCACCCTTTTCAGCTGGGGTCCTGGGAAAATAATCCACTTTATAATAGCTTAATAATTACATTAGTACGTATGCAAAATAAATACAACAGTACGTATGCAAAATAAATACAACAGTACGTATGCATAAATGTAAACATTAGGCGACTATATAGTCGATACGTAAATGGTATATTATGGATCAAATATAGGAACAAAACAACAATTGATGTAATTCTAATTTTGGGAAATTTAGTAGCAATATAATCCCTAAACAGTGCCTAATCCCCAAATTTATTTTAAAGTTTACAACTGCTGATCGTTGACATATTGAACAGCAACGGATCTGACTTTATTATGAACTGACAACAACATTCAAAAGACCTGTAATCTGTATAATGATTTTTTACAAATATATAGGGACTCCTGGGCATTTAAACTTAGCAAAGCTTAAAGTCTCCATTCAAAAATATTTCTTCTTCGCTAAAGGTATAAAACACTTAGAATACTTGAGTATGTTGATTATAGCATGTATATAAATAACAGAAATTGACCTGCAAGATATAAAAAACAGGGAAATTTCAATGCGCTATTGTTTATCTTGTATTTATTTGCCCAAAGATATATTTACATCAAATGAAAGCTTGTTTATTAAAGAGCCAACAAGTAGAAGCATAATCGATTAGAAGCTTTATCCCATGGTGAAAATCGGTTTTGTTAAGGGGTTATCGTTCATGAAGTAAGATATTGCACTCCAAAACTATGATATTTATATTCCTAGAGGCTCTCAGATTTCCTTTAAACCAGGTATCCGATCCTCTGAATAGTCGAGAACAATATTTTTAGGGTTTTGTTTCATTAGTATGTATTTTCCTCATTTTGTGTGTATAAAGTACAATATAAAGAGGCAAAAAATGCCTCTAATTCATTCATTTTGAATATGTTTGTGAAAAATGTTGCAAAAAAAATACACTTAGCGAGCTAAACTCTTTCACATATTCTCCCGTGCTATGCCTGGTCTTCACGACGGCTTTTCTGACTATCTGGTTTATATGTCAATGGTTTATATTTCATTAGTATCTGTGATTTTCCTTACTTTGTATAACCATAATGGGACAAAAATACTTTTAATTCATAAGGTGAGCTTGTGTAAATTTCCGCAAAACATAAACATTGAAACTAAATTCGCTTACCGTGCAATAATTTTTTCTGCCTTGAGTGAACTTCTCTGAGACTTTTTCCGAGAATTTGTGTATAAATATCCCTTGTTCTCCCCCTGATGTCAAACAATTTTGTCAAACTACCTGAAAGTTTGTTTATTTTTTTAACCAATGGGATTGTATTTTCATCGGGGTCATAGCCGTTAGGAGTATCCTGCATCTGGACAGAAAAATTTTGGCTAAAACCTTGGAAACTTATGCTCTTTACTCGTTTGTCTGTGACATTTATAAACATTTTATTTTTAATTAATGTAGAGTAGTTATCAGTTTTCAAAGTTCATGTAGTTTGTTTTTTTATTTTGCATACAGTATTAGTAGAGTATTTTGAAGTTTTTGCGATGTGTTTGTCTCTCAAGTCAATTTTCTTGCCTAAATTTGTAATATATATATACAATAAATGCATCATCGTGATGACAATGCGAGCGTCACACGCAATTTCCACTCGCGAGTTCCCTTTAGAAACTAAATTAAAAGCAGCATAATAACTGGGCTGCCTATGATATAAATTTATGAGGTATGATGTCCATTAAAATGATTTTTATTTGCTATGTATATACAGTTGATTTAAAAGAAAATTCTGAACGAATTGAGAGTTGTTACATCAGCTGAGTATATATACACAATAAAATCTGAAGAGTTTGGGCTAGTTCATTTAAAAGAACATTTAAAAGAACGTTTTAAGTTTTTGTTTTTTAAGTTTAACCTTTTAATGGTCACTTATCTTTTTACTAGATGTCAACTAGAAATCATTTGACAAGTGAACAAAAGGAAATTCTCTTAGGCTTTTGGGAGAAGGGAATGACATCATTGAAAAGAAAACAACTGAAGCAGTTGAACATACTGGTCTTGATGAACAAACAATAAAGGTATATATAGAAGAATATGTTTTCAATTCTGACATTAACAACTCTGTAAATACAATTTACACCATATTATTTATCCATTCTGTATATAGAGTAGTACTGTATATCTCACTTGGAATCAGAGTTAGTAGATATGCAAATATTTGAGGCCAAATTGTCATTAGTGCTATCAAGAAAACAAAAGGCAAATGCAAAGACAAAGGAAACAAAGAACTAGTGTAATGTTGTTTGGCCTCAAATATGCAGCTATCTACCAACCCTGCTTGGAATGTATTCCCCTGTCTAAGGCTGATCACAGTATACTTTTGCCCGTGCAATCCTTAATGCATGCAGGGACAGCCCTAGAGGAGCTGGGACATGCAGACAGTTCAAACTTCTCTAAGAAAAAGAAAAATATCAAAATAAAAAATCTGTACCTTGAAATACCAGTCCATACACAACCTATTTTTCTAATTAATTCGCCAGAAGTCGGCAATTATGATTACAGCTTATGTGTATAAGCCTGCATTAGTTGCAACAGGGGAGGATAAAAAGAGTAATACGAATAGTAATACAGAGTAATAGTAATAGAGTGAAGTGCAAGTCAGAATGAAATTCAAAGCTGGCTTTTGATAGATTTTATTACCCATGGGTACTGTATTTCCTGCATGTATTTTGTTTTCCTTCACATTTTTGCCATTAAAATTTTAGTGAGGAAACTATTCAAAAGCAAGGCAATCAGAAATATTGCTAAACAGGACGCTGGCATGCGCACTTTGACGTAAATACGCTAAAAAATAGTGCTACGTGACAATTGAAATTTTTACACAATTACTGCTAAATTTTTAGAAACATTATTACATCATTACTTAAGTAAGGATATCTTGAAAACAAGGTTAGTGTTATTTTTTGTTAACTTAGTGTTTTCACGCATTTTGTGACTTTATCAAGATTTGGACATCGAACATTGGTCATTGGAGTGGTTACGCATTCATTGCTTTTAGCGTGAATGATTTCCAGTGCTACTTCAACTGTGAATTCTGTGAGTTCGAATTGGTTATATTATATATATTTTTGGAACTTTTACGTAAATATTTTGCTATTTCTGGAGTTTGGACCGTTAAATTATATTTGCGAACATTATTCCGTTAACCGCGTGCTACATGATTTGGTAAATTGGTTGGTGACGACATACGGTAATTAGAAACTAGCCGCAAGAAAGCAAAGACGGAGAACGCGCATTTCAATGTAATTTGTGCCCGTGACAATTTGGTTTGGAATGAGGACGGTCGCTACATTTAAATTCATGCAGGAAAAAACATGCAACTGGTGGAGTCAGGGAACTGGAGAGACTTGTTAACGCTTGGAACAGTAACTTGGAGATCTTGCATGATATTTCTTTAAAACTTACTATGATCATGCCCGCTCTTCTCTTACAAAAACCGAGTTTCAAATCGAGATCGAAAGACCAGGTGACTTGTCTGTCTCGACGCATGGCTTTGTGGCAAAAAGGGAACTTTGATGGGTTACTTCGGGAATGTAGAACCATCCAGTCGACACTACTAGCTACTAGAAAGGTTTTGAATGAACAGCTTTCCAAGACCTTCGCTAGTCTCATGTTTTGTGGCAAAGTGAACGCAGCTCTACGTTTGTTGGATGAACAATCATGTGGTGGAGTTCTTCCTCTTAATGACGATGTGTACAAGGACCTCTTGAAGAAACATCCACCTGCACAACCTGAGGATCATTCCGTCATGATTGATGGTGAAATTCCATATGTCGATCCATCGTTATTCGCCAACATTGACAAGGCAGCCATAGCAAAAGCAGCATTGAGGACTCAAGGTGCTGCTGGTCCTTCAGGTCTTGACGCACTTGGATGGTGGAATATTTTGGTGTCTTGCAACTATGGAGATGCTGGCAAAGATCTACGATCCGCAATAGCATTAATGGCGAGAACACTTGCAAACCAGAAGGTCGTTATTGGAGCAGATCAGACCACCAGCTTAAAGGCCTTCTTATTGTGTCGCTTAATACCTCTGGACAAGAACCCTGGTGTCAGACCGATTGGGATTGAAGAGGTTCTATGACGGATAATTGGAAAATCAATTGTCTTTGCCATCAAACCACAAATCATGGATAGCGCAGGAGACTTACAGCTATGTGCAGGACAACAATCAGGCTGCGAGGCTGCTGTTCACACCATGTCGAAGATTTTTGAAGAAGAAGAAACAGATGCTGTCTTACTGGTAGATGCCACCAATGCGTTCAATTCCATCAACCGCAAGATCATGTTACATAACATACAGTACATTTGTCTCGCAATGGCTGTTTATACATTCAATTGTTATGTAACAGCTTCAAGATTGTTCGTGCAAGGTGGTAAAGAAATTGCATCAGCGGAAGGTACCATGCAAGGTGATCCGCTGGCCATGCCGTTATATGCTGTTGCCATTACTACACTCCTGCTCATGATTAAATCTGACGAAGCCAGTGATGTAAGGCATGTTGCGTACGCGGATGACCTTAGTGGAGCAGGTACGCTAATGCAACTGCGTGCCTGGTGGGAGAAGATTGCCGTGCATGGTGCGAGTCTTGGTTACTACCTGCAAGCTGATAAATTCTGGTTGATTGTGAACCACACCTGGAGCAGACTGCCATGGAGATCTTCGCTGGAACTAATGTACGAATATCAAGTGAAGGGCATAAGTACCTTGGAGGATATCTTGGATCGGATGACGGAAAAGATAAGTATATTAGTTCTTTAGTTAGTAAATGGTGCCAGCAACTTCACGTTTTGAGTGAAATTGCCAAATTCCAACCCCAAGCAGCATACACAGCGTTTGTCTCAGGTTTTCGGCACAGATTTACTTACCACATTCGTGCCGTTCCAGGTATCAAGACCACAATGCAGCTTGTTGACGACACCATCAACCTGAAGCTCCTTCCTGCACTCCTCGATAACCGTAGCGTGTCCATCCATGAGTGACAATTGGTTTCGCTTCCAGCTCGTATTGGAGGTCTTGGTATTCCGATCTTTAACAACATCTGTGATGAAGAGCATTTGAACTCCACAACCATCTGTCATCTTCTCTCAAGTAGAATCATCTACCAGAATGGTACACCATCAGCAGAACATGGAGATTCCATCCACCATCTTCGCCGTGAGATTGCAAAACAACGTCAAGCTAGGAACTTGTTGCTGCTACAGAACTTGAGATCGAGCATGAGTGAAGCACAGATTCGAGCAAATGACCTCGCCCAGTTGAAAGGATCCTCAGCTTGGCTAACTGCTCAGCCACTTGCTGATGAGGGCTACATCTTGACCAAGCGTGAATTCTTTGATGCAATCTACATGCGCTATTGATAGCCTTTGAAACGCCTTCCATCTTTCTGCGCTTGTGGAAAATTGTTCACAGTAGATCATGCCCTGTTGTGCCTGAAAGGAGGTTTTATCCATCGAAGACAAAATGAGATCCGTGATCTACTTGCTGCTGCTATTGATGATGTTGGTTACGATGTTTCAATTGAACCTGCTCTTGCTCCTTTGACTGGCGAGGTTCTTCCATCCAGTGCTAACTCAACCGATGACGCCAGAGTGGACATTGCTGCAAGAGGTTTCTGGCAGAGATGTGAAAAGGCATTTTTTGATGTAAGGGTGTTTAACCTATACGCCTCTACACATCGACGCCAGACGTTGAGCAGCTCATTTAAAGCCAACGAACGGGAAAAGAAGCGACATTACAACCAACGGATTGTTGAGGTTGAGCATGGCTCCTTCACACCGGTCGTCTTCAGCGTCCTTGGCGGATGCGGAAGAGAGACCCAACATTTTATTTCCTTCCTGGGTGCGAAGCTGGCTGACAAGAAGAATCATTCTCCATCTATGGTGGTTAGCTGGTTACGACGAAAGATCGCCTTTGCTTTGCTTAGAGCTCGCGTGGTGTGTGTTCGTGGCAGTCGAAGTTGGAGGACTGCGTCCATCACATCAACTAATGACATTACGTTGTCGGAATGGAACTCCAACATTAGCAAGTAGTCTAGTTAAGTTGTTTTTGTAAATAGTCTGTAGAACTATTATACTTAGTTTTAATGCATGATTGATTATTGTAAATTTCCCTAGTACTAATAATGTGAATAAATTATACTTTCAATGAAAAAAAAAATCAGAAATATCACCAGTTGAGCCAGAAAGAACATCAGGAGTATGTTACACTTGCTAAAACTGCAAATGACAAGCTGCTGACCTCACCTTCACATACAGGGCTTGTTGTCGAAGGAAAAAAGTATAAAGAGAATCATATCTAACATTGATGCTAATGTAAGTTTGGAATTTGCTGTTTTAATTTTACTATTCACATAAATCTAAATAAAGTAAAAAATTATATATCCTAGGTTAATATAACCATATGCATTCATGTATGAAGTGTAAACTGTTTCATAGGTTCAGGACAGATAAGCTGGAGGGGAGAAAACTCATCCAACCCCCAGGTTTGTTTAGGTTTTTAACATAATTTTTTTATTGAACAATGGACAAAAAAGTATGTGAAGCCATACCGAAGAACTGAAAGGTTTTCACATCTTTGTTTCCTAAGAAGTCAGGTAGAACTAATTACTTCGTAACATATGATATGTATATGTACAATACATACTATATATTAATCAACAGCAGGTATAAAATGAGCATGTTGCAAGCTGGCAACGTTTGGTCATAGAATGAGAGGACTAGAAGGGCAACACAAAGATGCAAAATGTGATTATTTCTTTATGCAAAAATATGCAATAAACTGGCCAGAAGGCGGAGCAGCCGGGCCAGTATAGCCTGTTTCCTCGCCGAAAAATGTCATCGACTAGCTAGGAAGATGGCGGAACACATGTGTAATGCAACATGAGCCACTACATTAGGGAGGTTAAGATCGACTTCCGCTAAGAGTACCGATACAAATACAGTAGTAGATGTGATTTTTTTTTGGGGGGGGGGAGTGTGAACCAGCACACTTTTATTATATTTTAGTATTACAAAAAATGACATCACATCCTGTTTACGCAAGAAATCAGGCTCTACGGATGGGGGTACCGTAACATTGACCATCCAGATTGTTCAAAAAATGAGATCATTGTGAAAAAAAGGAAGTGTGCTGGTTCACGTTTGCATGTCATGTGACCTGTATTAAAGATATTAACTTAATTAAATCAAGTTAATGGTAAACAGGTCACACGTCAGCGTGTGGTGACGGAGCGAAGGAGATGTTACCCGAAGCCTTGGTTGAGCCGACTGAGTGAATTTGAACTTCGTGCTAATACTTATGCGCGTGATGATGGTGGTGTCATGTTCGCTGAATGACCTCATAGCAGGGTCAAAGGTGCGAGGGAAAAAAATCCGATCACTGTCGCAGTTGACAAAGGTAGTTTTAAAAAATAAATAATTAACAATTGAGTAGTATCACGTGGATTTGAATTGAAATGAGAAAAACACACATCCGTGACAGCTTTTAATAGTTTAGTTATTAAGATTTGAAATGTTGTAACAGTTATTGACAAATCAGTAACAGCTTTTAAAAAAAGAATGACTTTATTTTAAGAATAAAAAATGTTATTACAAAAAATCATTTGAATAATGAGTACAATACGTGCAAAGCAGTTAATCGTTCAAAGCAGTTTGTTTGTGCAAAGCAGTCAAACATAATGCTTGATTTTGTGTCCATTGACAAATCGAAACCAGAATGAAGAAGATTTCGTCGGTGATTTTCTATCCGGTTTTGTTGTTTATCAGGATCTAGGATTTCGGAGAGAATAATATAATGGATCCTCAACGTCTTCTTCGCTGAGCATAAGGGTATTAGAAAAAAAGTTGAATTCATTCATTATTATGTGTTTCGATTTGTCTGTAATTTCTACCCATATCAGTTTTCAATCGATGTAATATGATTTTAAGCGTTGAGTATGTCTCTAAAAAAAGGATTTTTTCTTACGATTTTTTAAGGGAAAAAGGTAAAGTGCATATCCCTCATCGTCAAGGTGATCTGTGAAAAAAACAGTCCGTTTATTCATTTTCAAAGAATTCTTCAAATCTTTCAACTTCCCAATTGCACCCGCATGCTTTCATAATGAAACTTTGCTCTGCCTGTGTGATTTTGAAGCCTTGATTTGCCAAACATTCTACTCATGGGACAAAATCATGCTCACCATATAGGGTAAGATGCTCAATTTCGTCATCGGCATCTTGTGGAAGTGATTCCATACTCGCCAATTCCTCATTTGGGTATTTGCTTTCTTTTTTTTCATAACATATACGGTGAGGGAAGAGCACATCTTCACCTTTTCCTGTGAAAGCTTTCATCTTTCCACTTTCTTTTTCAGGAAAACCGATCCTTATTTTTGAAAGGAAAAAAAGATTGTAAAAGAATTCTAAATTGTAAGTGGAAGATTTGTACCTACATTGAATCAAGTTGTACGTGTTCTTCACTTGTCATTTCAATTGTTTCCATGTCTTTTATGCGTTTTATGCAAAATCGAACACGGAAACGCAGAATCTTGCATTCGAGATGTTCACACCATACAAATTCTTTGTTCTTCATTAAGAAATGCGTTGCATTGGAAGTGCGCACAGTGTTGAAAGCCACATGCTAAACAATGTATGCTTTTTCACGGGTCTGGATTTTCAGTAGCCTACGCGTAGACTCAACTTAAGTTATAAGTAGAGTCTACGCATCAGCATTAAAAAGCTTGTTCAATCACATGGATTTCCCCAAAAATGTGGGGAACGGTTGTGATTGATCAGTTGATAAATATTCAGGATAGATGATAATTTAGCTTAATTTATGCTAATCGTGAATATCTTCATAGCCAACATGGCGACTAGCCTACGTCGTAGACCCATCATCACAGAAGGGGTCTACGAATCAACGAGGAAAATCTTGCCCGGCCTACGTCACATCCGTTTCAGGTTTTGGGTAAATTAACTTACATTTATTCAAATTTATTCCGTGCGTCTATGTAAATTATAATGGCGGCCTTTCAACAATACAAATGTGTTCTTTGTTTTAAAGTTCCGTCAAATAAAATTGATATCAACTTTTTGGATAGCAAGGAAAACGTTCGCAAAGAGTTGGAAGACCTTCCTTTTTCAATATCACTGACAAATAGCATTTGCAAATCCTGCCTATCGCTAATAAACAAACGAAGAAATCTAAAAGAGCGATTATCTGAACTCGACAAGACTGTAACAAGCGTTCATGAAACAGCTTTAAACACCATTCGTATACTGTTAAAACCAAAGGGAAATATCGCGAAGGAACTCGCGTCTGACCCGCCATGCGAAGGAACTTTATGGCAGGCTCAACCTCAACTTTTAGCCGACACAAACAGGTTTGTATCACAGCTAGGCTTTATACATGTCTTTTGTTTATAGGCGTAGTTGATAATTAATACATAATTTGTACAACTATAAAGCTATTAGCTTTTATTATTAAAACTGATAGTTCACATAAATAATTCTTGCGATTCTTGGAACGTTTTAATTTTTTGAATAAGTATGCAAGCGGAAAATTGATAAGTATTTGTCAGAAAAAAACTGTTTTATTACAAGGCATATTTTATCAATTTTTGCCCTAAATTGACTAATTACTTCTGTATAGATGTTCGACCCCTCGCAAACAAGCTATCCTGATGGCACCAACACCAACAAGCTCCTGCTCTGCCAGTCAAATTGATAATGTTTCAGTAGGTATGTCACCCATCAGTAAGGCTGTTGATGTCATACCTCCTTCGCACACACCACCTGCATCTGATTCTGAAGTACTTGTACAAATTAAATGGCCATCAGGTAATGTCAGAAGAAAAGTGTTGCCAAAAGAGTTGTGTTCCCTTGGTAAAATGATATGCAGGGGTACCTATAAATAAATCGCAACAGTAGCCTGGAAATGTAAGGAATTGCAAAAGGATTTCTTGATATTGATTGGAAAGCAAGTTCATAAAGAATGTAGCAATATGTGTAAGAAAGTTGTTGCAAAGAATGCAAAGAAGGAAAAGAAGATGCAGCATGTTAGTTGTCTGGGACGAACTGATAAAGCTGACATTCTGCAGTTTTCCTTTGAAAAGATTAATGAAGAGTTGAAAGAAAAAGCACCTCTATTTCAGCTTGTTCTCCAAGCAGCATCACTAAAATTAGAAGATAAAAGTCCCAAGAGATCATTACAGGCAGTTGGTGTTGCAACAGCAGTGTGTCTGAAAAATAGATCAAAGAATATGGTTGCACTTCAGCTAGTACTGGCAATTATTAACAATCTGTCTGGCTTCATGGTTAGTATATATTCAGTAGAAAAGTGTCATTGTATTTGTTTAAAAAAACTGATAACAGCTGCAACTGATTAGACAATAATAAGTACTTTTATCTTGATTACAGAGCAGAATGAAGAGAATGCAGGCCCTTTGCCTCATGCCATCCCATACATATTTTTACCAAAAACTGGATCAGTTTGGCTTGGATTATGACACAGAAATCCTGATGAAAGTAGAAAATGAAGGCAGACGCAAAGAGGCACAAGCTGCAAAGGTATTGCTTGACACTCATGTCCCATGTGAGAATCTCACCACCACACCTATCATGCAAGATACTCATGAGAGTCCCACAACCACCACTACACCCTCCATGCTTGATGGCCTGACACCACACAAGATCATCTCCACCACCCCCACACCTATCATGCTTGATACCCTAATGTCACAGAAGAATCCTACCACCAACTGTACCACATTTGTTCCCCCAAAACTGGACAATTCAGCCACTATTAAGAGAGATAAGATATTGGAGTCTCTTTTGCGGATACAGAATGAAGCTGATTGCCAGTCGGCCTTGCCACCACCACAAAAACAGCTCCTGGTGTTTCCAAACTGGAAGTTTAATAGTAATCCTGATGACCAACCAGTAAAACCTTGTGAATCATCCTCAGTGAATATTGGAAAGGTTACCAGACCCAGCAAACACAATGGCAACACTACACTTTACCCAATTGACACTGGTAGAAAGTTTGTTTTAGATAATGTAGATGTGCATCAAATAACACATGACATGACTGAACAACATCAGAACCCTGATGTACATTACTGTAGCCTTATGTGTACTGAGAATAGGGTAACTGGCAATCATCTGTCTGACGAGAAACCAATATGTAATCTAAAGGATTTAGAAAACGGTAAATGCTGCCCCAGTAAATCAGAGCACAGTCAACAACGTGAAAATTATGTTCATCTTGTTTCAAGAGTGATTACTAAAGAACTGCCCTGTTTACATTTCCTGAAAGATGTCACTATGCCTCATATACCTCATATCTATTCAAAAGAGATGCGACAAAAAACAAATACTGTAAGTACAGTATATATAATGTGTTTGGCTTATGACTCATAATTGCCAAGACTCTGTGGCACCATAGCACTTTTCAAATGATGTGTTTTGATGTTATTTCAATAGAACTTAATTTTCATGGCTTATTCTATATAGTCATCTACCCAGTCTGCTGTGCATCTTTTTTAAGTACATCATTTAAAATGTGCTACTATGCCTTCGATGATCTGAGCAAAAACAATATCCACTGATTAGGACAATTTTCCAGACATTTCTAGGACTCATTTACGAAAATGAAAATGATGCTAATGGAATACAGAAAATACTGCAACATTTGCATCAGTATGTCCCCAGTTACTCTGACCAAAATAAAGATAAATGTTGTGAACAGGGTGTGGTTGGTGATCAGTTAACAGTTGAGCGCGGTATAAATGCCTTGATGGAAGTATCCAATGGTTTTACACCAAAAGAAAGGAACGAAGGATTACACTTTGAGGCTGCAGATTTTCATGGAGGAATGAAGTTTCTTGAGGTATGTAGAAAATTCTACCATTAGGCCCATACAGTTCATGTACTGGGACAGTTCATGCTGTTAATAACCAATACAACTTCCTATAATTATTTAATGATTGCATGGATTGGCCAAGCTGTTAGAGTCAAAATGAAGCCACTGATGCCATACAGTTTGTGACAGAATTATCAGAGATGTGTTGTATACAAGCATGTGTCTTTGCATTTCATATATCATTGATACAACCAAAGTTAAAAGAGACGACATGGTTAGGAAGGCTGGTAAACTTCAAAGAGGTTCCTAATCAAACTTGAACTGATATCAAAATGTACCTGAAGGTGCATAAATCTTTTTTCTTGCGTTGATTAATATTAAATTCTTGCGGTTGAAGCATTGGAGCCTAAGTTTCTATTGGGCAATCTCTTAATTATACAGAAAAACAATATGTTCACTCACCGTGAAAGTGCATAAACGTGAACAAAAACATAGAACAATGACTTTTATTAAGCTTCCAAACCATGTTTTCTACTAACTATGATACAACATAGAATGACTGTTGAATTAGCTGAGCTATATGTACACATGGTACAGATCATCATTATTGTCACAAGAAATACATTGTAATTTGTCTAGGTTATCTTTAATCACTTTTATCACCCAAGTGCTCCAAATGATCAGTGTACTCTCTACTGTGACCGAAATATGATAAACAGAAGAAATGTCTCAACAGATGTCAGCAAGAACGTGAATGCCACAAAGAAGTTCATAATGCTGGAGGTCGATGCAAGAATTGTAGCTGCCTGTATGACTGAGTTGCACATAAAAGAAGTTGATGGCCAACCAAGTTCAGATATTCTTCCAACCAGCTTATGCACTGCACAAATAGATGAGAGGCAGCAGTTTTTGAAATCTCTTGCTTCCAGAGTGGTTGATAAATACATCCTGGATAGAGAGAAAGTTACTGCTTTATTGGATAAAGTGTGCATTGCTGAAAAAGAAGAAAAAGAAAGAAAAGCAAGCGAAGGTGGTCGATTTAAGTGCCAATTTAAAGGCTGTGGAAAGACCTATCGGTATGATGGTAAAAGGAAAAGAGAGCACGAGAAATCACATGGATTAGCACCGGAGCCAGTCCTGACATATGTTTTCAACGCCAAACCCAAAAAGGATGATATGTTCAGCTACCAATCCTCCTTTCTTGAAATTGGGATCCTGGTCAAAAATTTTTATGATGCCGTCTCTGAAGGTGATGGTTTGCGAGTTGTGCGTTGCTGGAAGTTTATGCTACAGTATCTGAAGGAGGACGGTGCAAGTCGTAGAAAGTATGTTTTAGAAGCCTTGTACCTGCAATGCCAAGTACACTCACTTTTGAGTCCACGTGCTGCTCACCGACTAATCTGGAATAGATTTTTTAAGTCTAAATGTGGTTCGGGCTGCAACATCCCCCTCGATTTGGCTTTAGAGCATTTTAATAAGTTAATCAAGATTTTAATCAGAAACATGGGTGCAAATGGTCTCAACAAGAATGCTGTAAATCGGCACTGTAAAGCTTTGGCCACAAACAAACAGTTGTTGGACAACTTTGATGAAATGTGCAATATTGCAAGAAGATCAGGCCATCATGTTGAACAATCAAGAAGGAATGACCTGATCAAAGTTGTTAAAGGACTCATTGACAATGAAGCATTTGTGTTCACTGATGGTAGAAGTTACAAGCACTTTCATGGAATTGCATCAAGTTTATTAGAAAATTTCAATGTATCGGCAATGTTCCAGTGGATTAACGAGCACAAAAAAAACGTGTTTCTTAGTAGATGTGCACGTTGACAACTAAATGTAATATACATCATACAGGTATAGTACCAATTAGCCAATTCCCAAAGTTGTGGGTATACAGTAGCTGTGCAACTCCATTGTTGAAGGGACAAGAAATGTGGAAACACACATTTACATGTAAATTAAATGTCTAATCTAATGGAAATTATTTAGTTGTTGATCATGAAAAAAAATTGATACTGATGTTAAATGCTTTTAATTTCTCATGTATTTGACATTTCATTTGTCATCATATTTTGTGACCCTCCAAAGAATCCCAGAATGCATTCTGACCTATTTTGGGAAAAGGCTAATAATTAATTCATACATATAATTACAAGAATTTATGTATATAGGGCTCCTTTCCACTAGGTGGATGTTCCACACAGAGCAAAATTCTGAATTTGAATCTGTTTCATGAGCTCTGAAACAGCATGCACTAATTGCAAAAAGGCAAAAGATAATTACACTCTACACAGATAATTCTGCCTAGTGGAAAACAGTCCCTAATTCATGTATATAGCAAACACAGTATAACATAACATTGTGCTGCAGTTTAAGACATGGTTGAAACACTTATAACCGTTTATTCCACTATTTTAAAAGAGCTTTAAATATATTATAATACATGAAATTTACATTACCTAACCATTGCTGATATCCATATCAAGTTTGTGGGCCATAGAATTAAATATTCCACTAATATTTTTACCAAATGTTGAACTCTCTAAGAAACTGGTTTCAAATGAGGTATCCATGTTAGACTGAGATGACATATCAAAATTTGAACTGTATAAGGATGAATCGTCTCTAATATATTCCCACTCTTCAGATACAATTTCCATTTCCTGAAACTCATCTTCAGAAATCTGAACACCTCCATTTAGTTCATTCATATCATTAAACGTTTCAGCAAGTATAACATAGATATTATTTGCATGTACATGCCTCCATATTTCTATTTTGGATAAAATATCCTCAATTGTGAACAACTCATCACAACTTTTCACTACCTGTTCAATTTGGTGGAAACTAAATTCAAACAATGTATTTGGTATTCCAACAGGCATAAATTCCATTACATTTTTTGGAAGCAATGATTTCCTGTATTGAACAAGCTTCTCTTGCAAAATCTGCCTTTGAACATTGTTAACTTCACGTTTTCTTGATGTCTCTAGACTTGACATTTTTTTATCAATCTTGCCAAACACCATTAGATCAACTGGATCAGAGCATTCACAAACACTAGCACAGTTGTCACAACACTGGCAGCTTTCAATAGGCAACTCTTGGTTTGAACCACAAAACAATTTAGAAATAGACTGTCGGCGGCAACATACAGAGTTAATCAATTATTTCATATGTTCATTGCTATGACTAGTTAGAAATCCATTGTGCAAAATATAACAAATAGATTGGGTCCCATCTCTTCCAATTCGGCCGCATTCCTGCACAAGCATTTCAACTGTTTTTGGTGGGCCAAAATGGATACTGCGGTACACATCTTTACAGTTTATCCCCATTCCAAATGCTACAGTACAAACAATAACTCGAAGGTGACTGCCAAATTTGCCCATATTGTCAACTACATGATTCTTGACTGACTCCGGTGTACCTGCATGGTACATTTCCACTAAACGCTTATCAGCTTCATGTCCTTGAGTGGTATACAATAAATTAGCTAGAGCTACAGTAAACATTCTGAAAATTAAGGAACATTGTTTCCTGGTTTGGCAAAAAATAATAGTCCTTTTCGTTTGCTGTTTTTTCAATTTTAGCTCATTAATTAGTTCATCAAAAATTGTCTCAAGGGGAAGATTCTTATCAACATAAATGAAGTGGTAACTGCTATTAATTCTTGTTGGTTCTTTTTCTATGCAAAAGATGTTCTGTTCAGATATGTCCAGCATATCAAATATTGTTCTCTTGGTGCTTTTTGTTGCTGTAGCAGTAAATATAGCATATCTTGTGTTGGGCAACAAAGATTTTAGTTCCACCAACTTTGAATACCATATTCGGAATGGTGCATCATTCAAGGATGTTGACTTCCCCCTACATTAATTGAAGATAAAATGCAATTCAAAATTTGTCTTCTCAATAGTAATGCCTGCTGTTACCCTCCCTAGGGCAACCCCTAGGGGTTTGTAAATCACTGTTTCATAGGGTTCCTACCTCATTATGTGTCTATTGCATTTTGAAGTAATAAATCAATAGTAATGTTTAAATTAACATGTTGTTTATGTCACGGTTAAGGAAATGAGTCATTGCTATTGGTTGGTTGGGCAAAAATACAATAGACACATACATGTATAACATGGTTAATGAGTTGTATTGTACTTCCATCTTGTCTCCAAACCATGTATATTTTCATAAATGTGAGTAGACTAAGAAACACATATAGCTCAGTGGTATAACAATGATTATTTAAAGCACAATTGAACAATAATCAAAATGGCATCTTCATTGTCATGTTTCAAAGGGAAATGAATTAATTGATACTAATCACTGATACGAGATTTTTGCAGCCATGATGAATTCTTACATGGTGAACATGTCCCTTTGTATTATTCAAGTTTGTTATTTCAGGTGCAAGAGTCAAAAAGTTGCAAATTACCAGGGGTTGCATGGGGGGGGGGGTACTACCACAGAGGAGAGATGGATCCATCTCTCCTCTGTGGTACCATGTATTCAAAGAGCAGTGATGCATCCTCAAATACATTATGTATATTGACACATACCAGTGAACCAAACAATGTGCTTCATCAATAACAATCCCGGCACAATACTCTCGAAAATTACTTTAACTGGCAAGCGATCTCCATCTTTTTGAAGCAATAAATGATTCAGGCGAAGTATAAACAATGGAGTACACACAATCTTCAATGTTTTCCAGGACTTGATTATCTTGACCATCATATATTGTTGCCGCGCTAATCCCAAAATTCTCATTTACAGTTTTCACTTGGTCCTTCATTAACGACGTCAATGGTGATATTACCACAACAACACTAGTTCCAATAACATTTTCAGCCATAACATCTGCCAAAATTGGAATTGCCTGAAAGACTAAGGATTTGCCGTAGCCAGTATGCGCACTAAAAAAGATATTTTTTCCTTGAAAGAACTGCCTCAGCGCAGTTTCTTGATCCTTGTAAAACTCTTTTACTTGCAAAAGGTTAGCAGCAATGGCCAGTGCTTCTTGAAATTTATTTTCTTTGAACAACGTTTTGTGGGACTTTTTTGACTCCGGTGGATCCGCCATTTTGAAATTAAATTGAGAATAAATTAACCGTGATCTAAGTTAATTTACCCAAAACCTGAAACGGATGTGACGTAGGCCGGGCAAGATTTTCCTCGTTGATTCGTAGACCCCTTCTGTGATGATGGGTCTACGACGTAGGCTACATGGCGACACAAATAGAGCGAGAGGATTTAGAAGGAGAGTCTTTCGAGAGTGCTATTCATATTGTATGTTGTTTTTTTCAAGTTCAAAGTCTGTACGATGAGCAAAAGAATATTCTAAGAGAGTCTTTCCTTGGAAAGTCAATATTTTTTAGTGCTGGTACAGGCTATTGGAAATCATTAATTTTTCAGGCAGTTCCACTTTTAGCCGATCTGCTAATGGACCAGATGGTAGGAACAAGTATTGGGATCATTATTTGCCCCCTGATATCTCTAATGCTTGACCAAGTAGCATATTTTAAATCACTTGGGTTGAATGCAGCTGCGGTTTATGAAGGACAGGAAGAGACGGTGCTGAAGGATATAGAAGATGGCAACTATGCGTATATTTATTTCTCTCCTGAATCTGTGCTTTCTCTACAACGTTAGCGAAACATGCTTCAGTCATCCCACTTTAAGACTCATTGCGTCGTGGTCGCTGTCGATGAAGCACATTGTTTCAGTCAGTGGTAGGTTTATTTATAGACATGTCATGTAATATTAAAGGTTGTTATTTGCGTTGTCGAATATCATAAAAGTTCTGAGTTGTGCCTTGTTTTGTTAGGGGATTGCCTGGTGTGAATAAACCAGTTCCATTCAGAAAAAGGTACGGCAATCTTGGCCAACTTAGAGATATATTTACAAATGTTAAGCTGATTATGTGCACTGCCACTGCGTCCAAGTACACTAAGAGAAAAATTTTTGAAGTGTTTTCAATAAGTCCTGAAGAAACATGCATTATTGAAATGAGCCCAGAGAGGAAAAATCTGCGTTATGTTGTTCAGTATGTGGACAACTCAATACCAAACAATGATTTGTTTGGCACAATCATCAGTGAGTTGAAAAATGACAAAGACAAGACAAGAAAGACTTGTCAGACACGAAACCAGTGTGCCATATTGTGGAGGATGCTCAAGTTGCAATTGGAGAATGATATCTTTTTAAACTCCTACACCAACAGGATATTTGGTCCAGATGTTTCATGCAGGTACCCCACAGTTGACTAAAAATATGATTCTCGAAAGTGTATCATCTGAAGACAACCATATCAGAGTTGTGATCTGTACCATTGCTTTTGGAATGGGGATAAATTGCAGAGGTGTAGATCGTGTCATTCTTTTTGGGCCATCTACAAATGTTAAATGCTATATGCAAGAGTGTGGAAGAGCGGGGCGAGATGGCAGAGAGAGCACATGTATCTTGCAGCACAATAGATTTCTTGCATCTCATTGTTCTGAAAACATGAAAGATTTTGTGAAATCAGACAGATGCAGATGGAAAAATATGGAACACTTTCCTGGTTCACATGTGGTTGAAGTAAATGGCTGTAAATGTTGTGATGTATGTGCAAAGAAATGCACATGTTCTGGTTTTCCTGGAAAGTGTCGAACAAGTGTCTTCCTTGAAGTTACCAACAAATGTTCTGACAAATACAAATTTAAAAGAAGTCAAACTGTAAGTGACCAACAAAGATTAGAACTGAAAACAAAACTTTTAAACTTTTTGGCAACATATATCAAACCTGTGTTGTATCCAAATGTGTTCTTAGAATTTGGAAAATTCAACATTGGTCAAATCCTTCAAAACTGCCATCAATTGTTTTCAGTGGAGGATGTTTGCAATTGTGTGGAAATTTGGAGAACTGAACATGCAATCAATATTTTGCTTATTCTGTCAGAAGTTTTTAATGATGTTGATGCAAATGAATTGCAGTTTGAGGCTGATGACATAGATGAATACTATGTTGACTCGGAATGGGCAGCTGTTCGAGATGACTCTGACTTTTTTGATGTATCAATGAACGAGTCTAATGTTCTGTAATTAACGAGGCTTTGAATGAGTCCTATCAAACTGACCAAGATGAAGAACACATGGATGTTAGTCAATTTGTAATCGATTTGGCAGACGAAGTTTCACAAAACATGAATGATAATCATTGATTCATCCCTTCAAAGAGTTTGTCTATAACTATATACAGAATACTATATTTCTTTTGAAAGACAACTATATATGTTGTTGCTTTGGATAGAACAACACTATTTAATTTTTTCTGACACGTACTGAATCAAATCTGTTTAAAGGCTATGTTTGTATACATAAAGTTGACCCTTTGAGCAGCAATATGCACCTTCTTCTAACTTTTCCTCACTATGAATATCAACATCAGGGCATAAAATTGACCATGTATCAGGCTCTAATTACCATACTATAGAGTCTACAGTGTAAATGTGTAATAATACAGAGTTTACGGCGGTAGACCAAGTCCTTAGCCACGGCGAAAAAAGATGCATTTGAAATAATTATACATCAAGTGTTCAGTAGATTCGTTATTATTTCTGTTTCTTATTAATTGTTCAAGGTTTCTGTCTTATATTAAATGCAATAATTACTTTACTTGTCGTTTTAACACCAATTTCAAGTCGATTATTGCTATGTAAAAAGCCAAGCCGTTTTTATTCGCTAAAATACCGAAAGAAAACAATTATTGCTTTTGTAGAACTTCGCTTAGGTCTGAATTATCTAAGAACACTTTGCTGCGGTTTTCAAGCGTCTTAGAAATTGCAAAATTTTACCCGTTGCTGGGGACTTGGTTAACGGCCGTATTGTAGGCTGTAATATCTACTACTATATATAATAAAAATTATCTGGCAGTTTTGTGCAGGGTAATTGTTCTCTTATGTTCATTGATTCATTTGAACATGGAGCTCATACTAAAGTTTGACAGCAAGCTTGGTTCCACTCTTGCAAATTTCTTATACTGCCTGTTAGCATGCAACGTAAAGACATCATTCTTAAGTAATTCTGTAACAATTTTCTGCAGGTCACAAGTTGCTGCTTTTCTAACATGATGACCTGCTCTTTTCAGAACTTTGCAGTCCATGTCAAAGTTATCCATAAGTTGTTTTGTTACTCCAATTGCTTTTGCAAAGCAATTAACAGCTTTCTCATTTGAGGCATTAGGACCCATGTTTTTGATCAACTGCTTCAACACTCTGTTGAAATGCTCCAAGGCAGGATCAAGGGGTATATTTCCTCCCATACCACTCTTAGCTTTGACAGAGCGGTTCCAAATAAGTCGATGTGCTTCCCTGGGTGAAAAGAGAGCATAGATTTGGCACATGATATTCAGGCCTTCTAAAGCATATTTGTAGCTTCTCTGATTGTCCACCTTCAGGAACATCAGAAAGAATTTCCAGCATCTGATAATTCTTTGACCATCACCTTCAGACACAGCATCTGAAAAGTTGTGAAATAGCATACCGTATTCAAGAAGAGCATACTGGTCATTTAACATGTCATCTCGTTTAGGTATTTTGTCCACTTGTGCTGTAACTAATTGTTCTTGATGGAGGCCGTGACTTTTCTCGTGGTCTTCCCTAGCCTTGCCATCACGAGCAAAAGACTTTTTGCAACCAGCGTACCGGCAAGGAAAACGACAATTTGGAAGTATTCCAACATCCTTATCTTTCTCTTTTTCCAATTTCTCAACAAGTTCCTTCATTTCTTCTTCACGTAAAACGAACTTGTCAACAACTTTAAAACAAAGTTCCTTTACAAATGTTCTTTGAGTTTCTGGTGAAGCTTCGGCCATTCCATTTGGCAAGATACTTTCTTTGGGAACACGTTCTAGTGACTCGATTTCCAAGACATTTAGTGCTGCAGCAATTATTCGTGCATCAATTTCTAAATTAAAGAACTGTTTGCAAGCGCTAAATTTCTTCTTTACCTCTTGCACAACATTTCGCCTGTTGATGAGTTCTCTGTCGGAAAACAGTGTACATTTGTCTACTTTAGCACTTGGGTCATAAAAGTGATTGAATGCAACCTAAATAATAAAAAAAGGAAACTATCATTAGTGATTAGTTTAACTGCCAATATTTTATACTGATGGCATGAAGTTTTTAAAGAGGTAAGTTTTTGTTATTTTTGTCTCAATAATCAATTAGGCATACAGTATTAAGCATGCATGAAGCATTAACCGTTTTAATTAAGCGTATACGGTATACTGTAGTTCCATTTTTCTGTGGTTATCAGTGTGTTTTGACATACTGCATTAACACAAGTTTTGTACGCGACTGTAATTAGTTTATATATATCGCCGTGTATTGTATATAGCATGCTATTAGTACCTGCAGAAATTTTATTTTTTAATGAAAATCAGCGATTTCTAGGTGTAGGCCTTCCAACCTCTCTTCAGGTGTAATCCCATTTGCAACTTGAAGGAGTTGATTTATTCCCCTTTCCACAGACAACTGATCTCCTACCAAGGCTTGATTGATTGGATACTCCTTCTGTTCACCATGATCAAGACAAGGAACATACTTGTGCACCGCTTCTAAAACACTTTGAATTCCCTCGTTGGTATTTTCGTTGTGGAATAACAAACCAAGGAAAACCTGTAATGCAAATGACATACATGTAACAATTATGAATAATATGACACAAAGTTTGTTGAATGTTTCTCGTTAAATTCTTGAAATTGGAATTTTGTTGCTTTAGTTTTTCAGAATTTTCAACTGATTTCCACTGACTATTTATCTTATCCTGGCTACTAACAGTATCATTATGACCATGACAAAATTCTTTATAATTCTTCAGCTTTCAACAAATACTACTTCAGCTTCATAACCTTAGGGTGATGTTACACAGAACAATTTTCAACATCAATTTGCAACAAAAAATACAGTAATTGCAGAACCAATCATGTTTCATCAGTTAGCCCAAATTTGATTGGAAATTGTCCTGTGTAACATCACCTTTAGAAAATTGTTTGGTTAAATTTTGTATGTAATACTTAAAACTGCTGTACTTTTTGTAATTTTCAAAGGTCAGTACTCCAATATTGGCACACTTACATTTTCTGTTTTTTCATCATTTCTGAAGTGTAAGCATGCATGATGTGTATTGAGGCATATTCTCTCAGAAAATGCAAACATGGTATATTATTCACCAAGATTCTTGAAACAAGTGCACTGTAATTGTCCCTTTGAAGCACATGTTCAATTCTGTTAGGAACAAATTTTGCATTGTCAATATTCAGCAGGCCAGTTCTAGTAGATTTGTCCATCAATAAGTGGTTACCAGATACCCTATTCTCAACAGATATATGACTGACCCAGTGGTTATCTATGTTCTGATGATCTTCCGTCATGTGATGGACTAGCTGCTTAAAGTCAAAATTGTCAAAGACAATCTTCCGACATTTATCTGGAACTGGGCATGTGGTTGGTCTTGCCATTGTACCTTAAAACAATAATAATTTATAAATGTATTTTATGCCTATTTAGTATCCATCATTACATAATTGCACTTACTTCAAACCTATACTTACCAGCATTTATTTGTTTTAGTCTTTCTCCTTCTATAGCCACCTCTGACAGAATAGCTTGATCATGGTTATTCCCATACTCATCCAGTTTCTTGTACAAGTATGTATGAGACACTGCTAGTCGATGTTTTTGGGTAATTTGGGTATATGTCCCTCGACACATCATTTTTCCAAGAGAGCTCAGATCATCTGGTAAAACTTTGGTGTTATGTTTACTGCGCCATGAAACTGATACTTTCACAACAGTTTTAGTTGCATCTTCAGGCTCTGCCAGTGTCTGCGAATGTGGGTTATTATCCGCATCGGAATGGAGTTGTAGCCAAATTCGGGTTGGAGTTGACGTCGTTAGTGGACAGGTTGACAAACTCTGGACTGGATACACATTTGTAATAGGTGATATGGGGATAACTGGAACTGTTGAATTTTGATTGCCATGGTGTTCACTCAGTATAAAGCGTGACTGCTCTGCAGAATTTTTATCATCATATCCCAAACGTTTCACAGATGATTTCAACTTAACCGTAAATCCTTTCTCCTCAGCTTTTTTTCGATAGTTGAACAATAACTTGGTGTTTATTTCATCTATTTTTTTCCGTTGGTTTGATCTCTGTTTAAAATAACCCAAACAGCTTCGACAAATGTATTTGGAGATCGGTCTTATCACAAAATGCAGACTTTCAATTTCTGCTTTAGCGTCAAAATCCCTTTTCCCCTCTACAAGATTGACGTCACCTTTCTTTTCTATCTTGAACAAACAAAGAACGCACTCCTGAGAATTCATGAATATTCAAAGCTTCCAATACAGTCAATACTTTCATAGTGTCGCCATGTTGGCTATGAAGATATTCGCGATTAGCATAAATTATGATAAATTATCATCTATCCTGAATATTTATCAACTGACCAATCACGAGCGTTCCCCCATTTGTGGGGAAATCCACATGATTGAACAAGCTTTTTAACGCTGATGCGTAGACTCACTTATAACTTAAGTTGAGTCTACGCGTAGGCTAGATTTTCAGGGTTGAAGAAATAGGATGATAGCTTTTCCAGTTTGTCTTGAAATTCCTTGTTAGCCATGTTTTCTCTCTCAATAAGTATCAAAATATCTCTACAAATTTCACACTTTTTGTTCGCATATTTTTTGTAAAGGGAATCTTTATCGGACATGCTGTATTGTGTTTTGATTTGTGATTGCTATTTATATATATCCCTTTAATCATAGGAATGTTGAAATTTGAGCTTCCTGTTTCTTGAAGGAAAAATTGAAATTTCCAATTTTTTTTGTAAAAATAATCGGGAGTTTGGATTTTTCCCACAGCGCCGTGATTATATTCAGTCGAATTCGACAGGTAATTTCACACTGCTATATCATTGTTTTTATGTGCGGCTATGTTCGTTAAAATTAGGTAGCTAGATTTCGCATATGAAACTGTACAATAAAATTAGGAAGTGAAATCGTAAATACAAGGAAAATACACGAATAATATGTTTTGAAAGCCAGAATAACAAATTTGTAAATATATTTTCCAATCTTTTCAAACTAATTATATATTCTGCATCTATTGCCGCGTTTATCTTCGCCTCTTTTTATTTTACTTCATTTTTTTTTGCAAAGCCAAATTCTCCATAAAAAGTTCTACATTTTGACTAAATTTTTAAACATATAACTAAAAAAATACCGAAGTTATAGCGAAATATAAAATCCTAGCGTAGCGATATCATACCCTCGAGCTGAGGTGTCATATTTCGATAAACCCAAAACAACCGGAAAAAATGCACTTGGGTAGGCTTTAAACCCCGCCAGTCGATTTCCTGTGTAATAAAACCCCGACAACTCAAGGTTTTGTATCATTCAAACTTAAGCAACAGCGGCGCGCAGCTGCGTGCGTAGTACGCAAAATTATTATGAAAATACACAAAATTATTTCTATTTGCTGAGTTAAAACGAAACTTTCTACTCAGAAACGCTTGAAAATAGACTAAATATCACCGTGACTATGCAAAGGCTAAAAGCAACACTAGGGAAAAACTATTGTGCTATTTTATTGAGAAAATAATTGGGATTTCGATTTTTTTTGTCGGGCTGTAAAAAAATGACGATTGTTTATTTTTGTGGAGTGTAACCAGTACCGATGGTGGGATAAAGTGAAGGGATAGATAAATTTTTTATTGCGGTTGAATTCCTTTTTAGCATTATAAAAGTTTATTAACTTGTTGAAAATGTAGTTGATAGGCGACACACGGTCAAACAAAGAAATGACTTACAAGTTTTGTTATTTTTCTAATCATTTGAGTTCAAGTTGGACATGAGAAGTGTGCAAAAGAATGAGTGAGTATTTTTTTTGTGTTGAAATTGACACTGATTGTGAGATGAGAAGATTTCTTATTCACATTTTACGTTCCTTATTTTTTGACAATCTTGCTGATTTGATTTCAATGTTTAATCGATTTGAGAGGGTAAAATCAACAATCGATTGGAAGTGGGTTTTGTTTTCTGAAAATGAGAAAGAAGCTAACAGTATTTGGAAAATTATTTCGCGTGATTATACTAGATCTAGAAGAGCTTACCATTGCAGTGGACGTATGATGGATTCTATTCGTTTTTAGATGTTAAGCAAAGAAGTATTATTGTTCACGATCAATTTCATTTACGGAAATTTGCTGCTTTTCTTCTTAATGATTTTGAACATATATCATATTTTGACGCTGTGGAAATAATTACTCGATTTAATCCTATTGATGGAAAAAAAATAAAAATTATATGCAGTAATAAGAAGGAATGTAAATATTTATGGGATTCTATTCGAACATTTTGTAAGGGGACTGATCCTGAGAATTATGAACAAGACTTTTATGATTATCATAGAACATTTTTTAGTAAAGAGAAGAAGAAGACAGAAAACAATAGAAGAGAAAATGTAATTTGTGAACTTTGTAATTTAGAGAATTGTGAATGTTGTACATTGTATTATAATCATTGAGATTTACAATGAACTTATTACTTTACTATCGTATCTGAATATATATTGTTTTTTATTCTTGTACCATTTCTTTAAGATGTTGTCTATGTCTTCTTTTCGAATGTGGTTGAAACGTTTTAGAGAGAAAGAGTCAATTTTTTGATGCCACAACATGCACATCTTTTGTTTCGGGATCCTCCCTTTCATACAGTGTTATTCCATTTTTATGAATTATCCCACATACTATTACTCCAACTTCATCACAGGTCATTTTGTTGAATGCGTCTACCTCCAGCAAAAAACTTGTTAATTGCATTTCTTTTATTGCTTCACATTGAAGTGATGAAATCGATGGTGTATATTTTGGTTTTGAGTTTATTGTAATTTGTGTAGTATGCATTTTACTATTCATATTTTGCATAGTTGTTATATTATTGCCGTTGAGTTAGGGTATATATATATATAGAGAGAAGTTGGTTCAGTCTGCTCATCCTGTGAAGAAGGTTTCAATTGAAGTGTCAAATGTTACAAGAGAGAAATGCCGTCCCAATCATTGAATTTGAGTTAATTAAAGACGAAAAAAAGGATTTGCAAAAAGATATTGATGACTGGATGCATGAGAGGCTCAATATAAAGAAATGTGTGAAAGGGATGCGTTATTACGAAGTCAGTGGGAGCAGTATAAAAGTGATTTTAATGATGAAAGTAGATCACTTTAGAAGAATATTAATATAATTCGAAATTTTATGTGCTGAGATTTTTGAAAAAAATTCTTTCATCTTTTATTTGTTTGAAGGCGTTTATGGTTTTGCTATCTATGTATCCTTATCATTCTGTTTTATGGGTGCTGTATGATGTATGTTCAGTTTTGAGAAAAGCGAAACCAACACTTTCAAGTAAAAGAAGACCATTAAAGTTAAATAATGTTTGGACGGAGTCAATATATGGTGATTTTGTTGTTAAAGGATGTCAAGAATACTTTAAAAAATCACATTTGCATTTAGATTACAAACTTTTTATTCGTGTTAATGATTATGTTGTGTTTGTTTTCCTAAATAATTCGGGATGGGAGAGAGTAAGAAAATCCCCATCATCTATACCCATGGTGGTTAAAAAACTTAATATTTCTACTTCTGTTTTTGTTATTCCATATCAATGGTACAGAGTGTTTTGTGTTTTAATTTCAAATAATTATGATTTATCCCCAATTTTGTATTTCCCAGTGTCAAAGAGTTTACGGGATGGGGAGAAAAAGTTTAATCTCATGTTTCGATAAAACGCAAAGGATATCATTTCCAGATTATTTTTGTTTAAATTCGTTTATTTATCATCGTGATGCCTCTGCATGCGTTTTACAGGAAAATCAAAACAAAATTCATGATTTTTTACCACCTTCGTATTCAGAAATTCAATCAACATTTGTATGTGCAAACTCAAATTTACCGATGTTTAAGTATTTATTTTTAATTGGATTGAAATATGGAATTATAATTTTGGCATTTGATATACAAATTCAGATTTGTTTTTTTCATCTTTTTCATTGCTCTCGATGTAAAAAAAAATGCATGTTTTCGTTTTTGTCTTTTTTATATTTACGCATTAAAAAATTAATAGCGTGTTTTAAATGTCTTATTGAGTGTGGAGTTAAGTATCAATTTAATTCAAATACTGTTTTGCATAAAATTTTAAATTGTGAAAAATCTGATTTGAAATCCTTACTTATTCTACAATGTCTTGATATCTTTTCTTGTTTGTATGATGATAATTTTAATGTTTATTGCAAGAATTTCGATGTGAATGATAAACACGATACCTATATTGTTGGTGTGTTTTTAAAAAATGTTAATGAAATGTGGCAGAGCGATGAATTATTTCAGTCATATTCTCTTGTTGATAATCCTCATTCCACACCACTTTTGGAAAGAGGAATGATATCATTTAAAAAAAAATGAGTGGAAAGACATTCTTTTTTGAATGTGGATTTATTAAACAAAAATATGATTTATTTTTCATTAGTGAATTAAAAAATGTGAAATATGTATGAGTTCATTATTTACCTATTGATGAAACGATGATGGGAATTATTCAATTTGAAAATCGAAAAACAGATGCAAGGGCAAGATTTTATTTTTTAAATTTGGAAATAGCTGATATTTTCCCTGAAAGTGTCGGACAAAACATTTCTGAAATATTGGTAAAAATGAAACTTCTTGAAATGAATAAACTTATTCAAACAGTTGAAGTTGGGAAATTATCTTTGGGCGGGGGGTATTGTAATTATAAAAATGTAATAGAGTATTCCTTTTCAATATTTTCAAAAATAAAGACAGGTGAAATAGGTTCGAATTTTCAAATAAGCGACAATAAATTAAGTAATTCTATGTTAGATATTTTGAAACGTGAATTAATTTTTTAAAAAAATATGTAAAAATATATATATATATATATATATATATATATATATATATATATATATATATATATATATATATATACACCCATTTGCAAAAACGTTGGCCGCAGATAGATAGATAGATAGATACCCGAAATCTAATTAGAATTGCATATGTTGTGTAATATGATTGAAACCCCATGCAAATGTAATCATATGCAATTCTAATTAGACTTCGAGTATCTATCAATCTATCTATCTGCGGCCAACGTTTTTGCAAATGGGTGTATATATATATATATATATATATATATATATATATATATATATATATATATATATATATATGAATATATATATGTATGAGTGTCAATTGTTTTTTAATGGTGGAAATGCTGCATAGCTAAAAGATGAATAAATATACTATTGTACCATATTTAATGAATGAGGATGATTCTTTTGTGCTGGATGTTTGTCATCAATTTATGAATTCGGAAAGAAATGTTGGTAATTTTCAAATTCCTCGTTCTCTTGGTGACTTTATAATTTCTTTTTATGGCGATCTCCATGTTGTGAAGTATTTTGTTTTTTTTGGTCGATGTTGTTTTTCTTCTCGATTCAGGGATTTCTTTGAAAATTGTTGTCTGTTCATTGTATAGACCGCGTCAGCCATCGACTTGTTATGAAATATATTATTTGAATTTTTATTTTCATGTAAAGAAAACGAAAAGTAGATTTTTTCAACCTCCTCACCTACAATATGAGTTTTGTGGAAAAGTGATGACACAATGTTTTTTGCACTTGTTTTCTCTGGTCAATAAAGCAATTAATGATGGTGTTGAAAATAAATTTAAGGGAATTATTTTTAATGTGGTGCAAAATTGTTTAATTGAAAACGGTATTTTTTATTCCTTTTGTTTTGTTGATTACTTATTTCATTGCATGAATTGCATGAAATATTTAAACACATTTAAAGAGAAATCAAATGAGTTTTGTTCTTGCAAGTTCTTATTTCAACATATGTGCAGTTGTAAAATGATAGCATATGAGATATATGCAAATCGAGAAATTTTTAATTTGAAAAAAAAAAGAGTTTAAGTTATTGCAGCGATTGGCGGTTTTTGATTAATTTTTCAAAAATTAAATTGAAACAAATTGAAAAAAATTATATCAATCATCTTGAATTATTTGAGACTTTTTTTTCCACATGCAACTTTAAAACAGACAAATCTTTCTCGTTTATTTACTTTTTTAGCATTTTTATTACAAAAGTTGGGTATTTTATTTTTTCGCGCAAACACAAAAAAGAAGAGATAACCAATCGAATTGGTTATATTTTATCAGGTATAAAACGGAGTGAATCATTTGATGTTGTCATTCGTGTTGCGTTTATGCTTGTTTTGTTGTTTAGTCTTATATATCGCTTTAAGCTTTTAAGATGGAATTAATTCAGAAGCCTGATGTTTTTGTTAAGGATAAAGCTATTGATGAGTTTCATTATCTAACGTCTTTTGGTCAACAAAATGATGGGAAAGTTGTCTATCATGATTCCTTCCAAGGTTCTTATTTCTTAGCAAAAGTTTTTTCCTTATAGTTTCGATACTGATTGTAAACAGTTTCGACTGTATCCTCATGCACGTATTGCTGTTTCGCAATTAAAAGAAATACGAAAGTGGTTGCAACACGGATCAACTGATCTATCTTTAAAAAATGGATCTGTTGCTGATAAATTGATAGAGTATGACGTTAAATCCCTGCCAAAATTCATGTTTTACATTTTAAGTTGTAGTTTATGTATTTGACATTGTTATGTGCGTTTTACATTCAATATTTTGTATTTCACATTGAAGTTTTACGTTTACCAGTCGTATTTTATAATTTTCTACTATCTTCACGACGTAACTCTTATTTTCCGATCGAGTTTTAATTCGACATTCAAGTTTGCGTATTCTTCATCCAACCGCAATCCAACGAGGAAGTTCAGATCGTAGGCTCGCAATTCCCCCACCCTATTCCCGCTAAGCGTTAATTTGACTTATGCATGAACATGCTGCACCCCCGGCCGCAGTTTGCCGCCAAAATCCAAACGACAATCGACGACTTTTCGACGTTCGTACGACGTATATATATCGTGTGTAAACTACAGTCAGTATTATAATTTATTTATAAATGTAAATGAAATGTCTGATCGCGAGAACCTAAACGAAGTTAGGAATGTGTTGCTGAGAGCAGCCAGTTGCCTGGAAAATGTAATCTCACCGTCCACTTCAGGTAAGTCTTTTTTAACATTTTATGAGCAAGTCCTATTGGCTATATTAAATAAATTGTGTCTTACAATAGTTATATATATTTACTGTGTTTAAAGGTTCCTCAGTAGCCGGGAATGGAACAAATAATATAAGGCCTGCATTAGTCAGTGGACAGCCATCCAACACTAGTCCAAATACTGGCCACAGTATCCCTCCACTATCTGTAGCTGCAGAGCAAAGAAGGCTTTTCAATTTTGGGGGGAGATCGTCATGCAGCATGTCTGTTAGTGTTAAGCCAAAAGCACCTAAGAGACGAAAAGTACCCTCGTGCACCTTAAAATTTTGCTGCTTGTCGTCTAAAGATGCAAACATGCCTCCAAGTACTGTCAAAGAAAGAACAGAGCTGTCGAATGCAGGACTTGGAGACTGCAGTATCTCCTTCTTGCAGAATGGTGTTCCAATTTACTCATCACTTTTGGAAAAGTTCCCTCAACTGGAAGAGGCTGGTGGCTTTGATATGTTGCTTTACCAAAGAGGTGGTGGTGAAGGTAGTGGCTTTCACCTAATAAAGCCTCCGCACACTCCAAGTCACTTGAAAAACCTGTGTGGTCAGGCAAAAATATACTTGAGACCAATCCAGATGGATCTAATGTTAAATGTGGAAGGTGATACTCAGTCGGTCCAGCTGTGCACTTTTGTGTGTGTGTATATATATATATATATATATATATATATATTTGTACGTTTTTGCTCTCAATTGAGCCATGTGTTCACTTGTGGATATTTATGTAAGGTGTATTTGTTCTTCTGCACATATATATATATATATATATATATATATATATATATATATATATATATATATATATATATATATATATATATATATATATATAATATGATAGAATATGATAGAATATGACTCTGGCCTGCCCCTATGGGTTTTATTATAATTATTACTATAACAATTATGTTTGTAGACTGAAGATTCATCCATCCCTGTGATCAGCTGTTTTATGTGTGGAGTTTCTGTTGCCATGATGGAGATGAGTCAACACTACAGTGATGTTCATGCTGAATCAGATTTGCATGAGAAACTGGTAAAGGTAATAATTACACTCAACATACTTTCATCATAATAAAGGAGTACTGTAGTGTGGCAATAAATGGATGCCAGACACAACTATACAGTCTATAGTAGTGTTGTATGTGGTATGTAATGGTTTTTGGGTGATATTATAACACATTCAATCACTTAAACATTTTGAAAACAATATGTGATGTTACAAAAACTGGAATACATGTATGATGCTCATCTACCAATATGGCAAATGCAAGTATAATCAAGAGACCATGTACATACTACATACAGTATGACCAGTTTACAGGTTAAAAATATCCTGCACAATCTGAATGCTACTGTTTTTGTTGCTTTTTAGAAAAGGCAAGCAACAATTGAGGAAGTTATAAATGATGGGTACGTACTGTACTGTATATTAATTATTGCGGTTTATTATATAAAGTTACATTGCTTTATAGAGATTTCAAACACTGATAAAACTGATAATCTCACATGTGAGATTATCCATGATAATTATTGTTAAGATAAACATTAATATTCCGATGACGTCAGTCTATCTATGAACACGTGTCATGATCACATGAACACTAGCAGTGTAAAGTTTTTGTTTCATGTAGTTTTTAAGTTAGTTGTTAGTTGTTAGTTGGAACTGTTACTTGTAAGTTGTATAAGTTTTCGTTAATAAATATTGTTATATATAAGTCTTCCACCGTCATGAGTTTAACAATTATCACTTTTCTGTGAGAATTAGCGCTTTTCAAAGACTGTCGGTCATTTACATAATAAACAGAAAAATACATGGATGCTTGGATGCTTGTCTGCTCCACTCACACGTGAGATATGAATCTGGTATTTCTGTGCACCCATGTAATATTCTCTATATATAATAATAATCTGAGCCTGCATACCGTATTCATTCGGGGCTTATTCTTTTCACACCCTTTAGAGGGGGGGGTTAATAGAGGGGGGGGTTAATTGAGAGGGGGGGCTTATTTAATTATTCATAAATGGCTGTTAGATCCTTGAATTGTCGACCCTTGATTGAGTGACAGTAATATAAGTCAGATTTTCATTTTTCTCTATGTTGTTTATATTCACTCAGTGCAAGTGGGTCACAAGACGATGTACCAACTACCAGCAGCGGTTTTTCCAGAAACAGCGTAGGGATTTTAAGAGAGCTATGCCCTGACACAAGCATTCGAGATATAAACAATGCTCTCTCTGATGCAAATGGAAATGTTGATGAGGCTGCTCAACATCTTTTAGGAAGGACAGGTACACTGTTATCACTTTTTATAGGCATTCTAGCAGCTATACCTGTTGCTTATACTGTAATTATGTTTGTTATAATATTCAGGACATAATGTACCTGTAGTATTATATACCATAAATATATTCATATATATTCCTGTATATTTATTTGTGCCCATGGCTGCATCACAAACTGTGGAGAAGACCTGGGATATGTTCACTTTAGAGATGAGACGCATGTACAACAAGCTGGCTAATACCCTTTGCAGATTCTGTGAATAAATCAGGTTTACCATAAAGGAGTGCAAGTAAAGTGAGCTTGCATAACACTAATGGCTGTTTACAATTCCATTTTTAGAAGTTCAAACTGTTGATGTAGTGGACAGTGATGAAGATTTACCACAACCATTTGCAACATTTGAATATGATGTTTATGAGAATGATACTTCTTCTCCACTGAATGCTTTGAAACAGTTTCAACAAAATAACATAGATGTAGAGAGTCCTGCTCAACGCATATCTGTGAGCAGAATGGATGGAGTTGTTGAATTGAGAAAAGATATACTTGGGATTTACAAGAACACAAAAACAAAACTTAGAGTGAGACCAAAAGTGAGTTTTGAGGTGGAGGATGCTGTTGGCAGTGGCCCTGTGCGAGAGTTCCTTGCCAATGCCATGAAGATATTAGAAGAGGGGGTACCTTCTACCTCATCCAGGCCACTCATCTTTTTTGAGGGTGAAAAAGACCATCTACTGCCTATCCACGACCAGTCCCTTCGCCTAGCTGGCACATTCAAGGCCCTCGGAAGAATAATAGGCCACTCTATACTGCATGGTGGTCCTGGACTCCATGGTCTTTCACCAACGGCAGTTCACTATTTGACCACAAACAAGGAGTCATTATCACTGGAACAACCACCACCAGCAACCCTTGAAGATATTCCTGACGTTGAGTTAAGAGAACTTATATCACAGGTACAATAGAAATACTTAACTATAGAAATAATAAATTTTATGCACATCTCATTGTCATATTATTTGTTAATAAATTCTGGGACCTGGTCTAGTACTTCATATTTTTTTATTATTTCTGACATTTAATAGCTGGACTTGTTAGAAATGGAGCAAAACAATCTAGCTGAGCTGAGATGTACAATGGAGCCTTACCTATTGGAAGCTGGACTGGACCCAGGCATATTACAGTGCAACCGCAAACTGGTGATAGATGGACTGATTATCTATCAAGTCAGAGATAAGAGGCGCTTAGAGCTAGATGACTTAGCTATTGGTATTAGATTTTATTGTATTTACTGTAATTGGTATTAGTTTAAGGAAATAACCTATATTTATGTTGTTACCGACTGTCTTTATAGGTATGGATGAAGTAAGTCTCTCAACATATTTGAAGAAGAATGCATCCCTGGTAAAAGTGGTATTTCCAAGAGAGGCAGAGCGACATATTGAGGCCAGTGAAATCATCCAAGCTGTAGTATTCGAAGGAAAAGAAAAAAGTGAAAGTACCAGAAGAACGGCTGACTTCCTCATGCAATACACCAAAGAGTTAGAGTCAAGGACAGATGGTAAGCAAAAGTGAATAAGTCATAGTTGTCGAAGAGTTCCTGAATGAAAAATCTTCCTTACAAAAAAGCGTGTATTAAACTTAAAATATAACACCTGAGGAGTCAAAGACTACCCCCCTAGGTGCTACATTATGTTAGCAGCACTATCTATCCCATAACATCTGCAGAAAATATCATATATAGGGTCTATTATTTTTTAATATATTTTATTGTTTAGGTTCTGTTCGACTTGCTGACCTTCTAGTATTCTGGACAGGGGTTTCCATGATCCAGTCTACTGGTAGTGAACTATTGGTTACATTTGATGGTGGTGCTAATATGCTACCTCTCTCAGAGACATGTTTTAAGAAGATTGTGTTGCCTGAAAAACACAACACATATGACCAGTTCAAGAAGAACATGGATGTGGCACTGGCGTATGGCTCAGCAGGGTTCAGTTTTGTTTAAACATTGTTACAAATGACTTTGGACAAAAAGCCAGATTCTGTTACTCTTTAAATTTCCTATTTATACTCAAAGTACAGTCATTGGTCACACTGTTGTATATTATACTGTGCCAGTGTACTCAGTAAAAGAACCTTTTTAAATGTCTTAATTATTGCAGTTGTTGATCATTTGAGTGAGGGCTTCTGCCCCCTCACTGTAAGTCATATTAACAGTTTTTGGTAACATATTCACATAGGCATCAGAAAAGGGGCAATCTGTTTGTGGAACCTCAACAAGCTCTGGTTCTGCCTCTGGAATAGGCCCCTGCCAGTCAATACCATAGTTGCTATAATCACCCTATCATAAAGAAATAAAGCCATCAAATATATAACCTAATATTAAAGTATGTGAAAAATACAATTTGGATTATAGCACTATATATATAATACCTGACATTCCAAATCCTCTGGACGTTGTGTACCTCTTGCTTCAGCCAATCCACTGATCCACAGCTGCATGGGAGATTTGTTTCTGGCTGTACTCAAGGGATGGTGAACATATGCTTTTGCCCAGTTATCTAAGTGTCTGTTAATGATGGGTAAAAACACAAAATGAAGGCACCACAAATGAGCATTGTTATCAGCATCTAGAATTCCTTGATTTTCCATGGTATAAAATAACTCGTAAAAAAGGCTAAGGCATCCACTGAACACATCTCTCCAGAGACGTTCAATCCTCTGATTGTGTGTGCTCTTGCCTGAAAGTAATAGCAAAACATATTTAATGTTAAATCTTTTCCTAACTAAAAGTTACTCACACGCAAGATATGTAGGCCACCACTAATGCTCCATCTGTTTACTCCCTGTGTTTTTTAACTGATATACAGAAACGTGACGAATAATTACATTTAGCAAATTACAATTTAAAGGGTTGTAATTATATACTGTGATAGGCTATAGCCAACATACCAATAAAAAATATAACAAAATGTATGTATTACCCCACTAATGCACCGGTGCCGGCCAGAACCAGCCTCTTAACATAATTTACTCAGTCTAATGCCACCAGATTTTACTCTAACACCAGATGATTTTACTCATCATGGGGAACCTCCCTGCAGCAATGAGTTACATATGTGTCACCTGAATAAGTAACTTTGATTGCGACAGTTATAATAATTTTTGTTTCCCTAATGGTTTACCAGTTATCATGCTTCCTTCTGCCAGGGCCTCGTGAATGTGACTTAGCATGTATGCAAGACATCCACATTTTCACCACCTTTGTCTGATCGCACACAGGAAGGTGCCCATACTCATTCACAGCCTCAACAAAACAGTAGAACAGTTGTTGCTCTTATTGTTGATGCTTTGAGGTAACAGGATTCTTGAGTAGCCATCAATACCACCATGAATGACATTCTCCACCTGTAATTTAACATAACAGTATAAACTACAGATTCAGTCCATTGTTTTAGTTTATCTGATCGGTAAATTAATAACCACCACCATATGGATTAGTAGTAGATGTTCAAAACTTCTACTCCTCATTTTGCAGATTTGTTGGCTTTCTTTCTGGGGGAGGGGGGGGGGGATCAAGGGGGCATGTGATGAGAATATTAGTCACAAGCCTTGCATACTGTGATGTAATGATTGAAGTGGCAAATATTTTTAGTTATTCAAGTAAATAATTGAAAGTAAAAGTAAAAAACATGAACTGCAAGTACATACATGTACTGTATAAAATTACTGTACCTTATCAGCTTGTGGTTTCCATCAATATGCCACAATGATAATGGATAACGCACCCTGTAATGACGCCTTCTTACTGTGTTCCTCCATCTTTCCATTAAGCCAATAGGATCAGTTCTTAAAAGGGATGACCTTATCCTTTGCCATTGTACCCGATGACCTTTGCCTCTTAGATACCCTTTTATCATCCGTATACCAAACCCTGGGTGTTGATTACTAACATCTACCACAAGTTGATCCAACTGATTGTCATTAATGTTGCTGTACATGCCTATACAGTGGTGCGAAATTTATTTACATGATGATCATGAATGCCGTAGACTGTGAACGCATGCATGCTTGACCACATTTCACATGGTTATTAACAAGTGATTCAAATCATTGTTACTCTAAGAGAGAGTGATCCAATTTTTCTATCCCATAGACATGAGAGGTTTTCTCAAGATGAGTCAAATTGTCTCCCATATTTACAAGTAAAATCACCTGGCATTAAACAGAGTAAAATCTGTAAAGAGGCATCAATGAATTAATGTTACTGTATATTTATTTTAAACTGATGCACTTGTCAATATTAAGCCCCAGGGGGTGGGTACAGACAAAAGGAATGATGGTCGCTAAGGGAATTGGAAAACTCATGTCTTCCTGTGGGTGTGGAAATTGACTTTACTAGCTGCCCCTGGGCTTGGGATGTTTTACATACATTCTATGATATTGTATAGCTACATATATGTTCAATATACGGTGGTATTTGACATAAATACATATCCCGAGGGCGAGGGTGGTAAATTTCACACTTTTTTTCTCAAATTGTGAAACTCCCCTGGGTCTGCAGTCCCCCCACCCTGGGGCTTGACATTGATAAGTGCACTTATAGGCTGTCGAGGAATTATTTAACTAACCCTTACCCGAAACACTCAATCCAAAAGTGGACATTCGCCTTTCCACAGTCCGACAACTCACTTTTAAAATGTTGCTTATATCGCGAACTTTGAAACCTTGCTCGAGCAAATGTGTAAGTTGTTCTTCACTTATCTCGTATGATGGTCTTCCACGTTGGCCATTCCTGTTCAGAGATGACATGTATCCCTCATTGCAATTTAACCGCCTGTTGTCGTCAATCTCAGACAGCTTTCGACAAGCTATTCCAACCAGATCTGTCAATGTGTCATCGATATCCAGACCAACAACAAGTCGTTGCAAGTAGTCTAATTTAAATATAACTGGTTGTAAGTCAGTTGTCTCATCACTCGACGACTGAAATCGATCCAAAGCATGAACAACATCGTGGATTGCAGCTAACAAGTATGTCCTGTCATCCATATTTGTTTACTTCGGCGGCAAACTGCTTAACTGCGGCCGGGGGTGCAGGCACGTTCATGCATAAGTCAAATTAACGCTTAGCGGGAATAGGGTGGGGGAATTGCGAGCCTACGATCTGAACTTCCTCGTTGGATTGCGGTTGGATGAAGAATACGCAAACTTGAATGTCGAATTAAAACTCGATCGGAAAATAAGAGTTACGTCGTGAAGATAGTAGAAAATTATAAAATACGACTCGTAAACGTAAAACTTCAATGTGAAATACAAAATATTGAATGTAAAACGCACATAACAATGTCAAATACATAAACTACAACTTAAAATGTAAAACATGAATTTTGGCGGAGATTTAACGTCATAATAGAGGAGTTTGTTGATCGTGGAAAAAAGAAACGACTTATTGTTCAAAATGACAACTTTGGGTACTACTTAACTACGCAATATGCTGCTGATTCCATCACGAAAGACCGTGTTATTGATGTCGATAGTGAAACTAGGGAAGATGATGGTGAGGAAATGCTTGTTACAACACCGTCGCCGCCACCACCATCGGTTGAATGGAAAGATGCCTTTGAGAAATTTTATTTCGGATTATCAACAGAAAAAGGGGTGATTGTGAAGGCTTTATCAAAGTACATTCAGCATAAAGAAGCAAAGGAAACAGCGCCACGAAAACGAAAGCGTAAAGTTGCAGCTCTTGACGAGGAGGAGGAAAATGAACAAGATGATGATGATTGTGTTAGCGAGGTTGAGAAAGATTATAACTTTATTAATCGTGTTAATAGTGTTTTAGCAGGAATGAAATTGCATGGGGAAAAAGATGTTGTTGATGAAGTTATAAAATATTCAGATTCTTTGTCTATTGCATGCGGGTGCAGCTCAGATGATCTGCAAAAATCTATCATGTGTGCTGGTTTTGATTATTTAAACGGTTTTTTTGTTCGACATGAACAGATGTTAGGAGATCGTATTGATGCGATTTTTAATTCGGTATGATTGTTTTTTAGATTGTAAGAAGTAATGCCAGCGAAAAAAAGAGGAAGTAAAAGTTTTGACATTGATTTAATAAAGAAAGCATCTCGATTATTGAAAGGGGAGACATTAAGTAGTGATGACTTACAAAAATATAGATTGCAATGGAAAAACACAAAAGTCGTATAAACGATTAAAAATAGATGTTAATGCTAGAAATAAACAATGGTCAATAGATTTAGCTGAAATGAATGATTTAGCAAGATATAATTATGGTTATAAATATTGGTTTGTTTGTATTGATGTTTATTCTCGATACGTTTTTTTGAAATTGTTGAAGAATAAAAGTAGTAACAATGTTGGGAAGAAATTTGAAGAAATCTTACATCATAGCGGAGAAATTCCTGAAAAAATTCAAAGCGATGAGGGAACTGAGTTTCAAAAAATTAGAAAGGAATTAAGTAAAAAGTATAATTTCGAATTATTTCATACTTTTAATTGTGAAATTAAAGCATCGCATGTTGAGCGTGTTATCCAAACATTGAAGACAATGGTTAGACGTGTTATTTCTGTCACTAATAATTTTAATTATTCAAAATATATTCATGTGGTTGTTCAAAGGTACAATGATTCTCCCCATAAAGCACTTTTTAATAATTCTCCTTATGATATATATTTTGATAGAAAAAAAATACCGATTGAAAAAAGATTATTAAAGATTTTTAAAAATCCCTCCATTATTCATTCTTTTTTAAAAAAAGGACAAAAAGTTAGAATTGCATGTGCGAAAAATTCAGTGTTTGAAAAATCCAGTTTGCAAAGATGGAGAGGGGAAATTTTTAAAATTAGTAAAGTTTTTGTCACTGATCCCATAACATATGAAATTACCGACTTAAATAACAAGGTAATAAAGGGGAAGTTTTATAGAGAAGAATTGCAAGTTGTGTAGAAAAATTAAAATGACAACGAGAAATTTATTTATCCCTAGCAATTGTCCGAGGGAAAATAATTTTACAAATGATTTTGTTATGTCTCTTTTACCACCAATTGATGGTGTAAATAATGATGTGCGAATGGAGGTTGTGAATGTATCGTATCCAAAGTCTATTATTAACATTGTAGATGATGAATTTTATTTTAGTTTTTCTTTTTCCTACAAACATCTTTCACCGTTTGAAATAAAACATCTTAAAACTCTTGCTGACCATACTGTCTATTTTTATTCATATTTGGGGCATAAAAATTATATTGAAATTAAAATTAAGAAAAAAAATATTCCCAATGGAATTTATAGTTTAAAAAAGATATTAAAATTTATTAATGGGAATATTGAGGAATATGGAATTAGTTTTTTACAACAAGCAAATGGAAAAATTAAGTTAGTTTGGAATTCATTTTTTGAGTTATGGTTTACTCAAAAAAATGGTTTTCCTGATCTCGATGGTGGTGCAGAAATCAATTTTGACCATCATGTTCAATTCAAAAAGTCTGAGTATAATCAGACCAATAATGATCATTGGGAAGTACTTTCCGGAAATAAGAAAATAGCACGTCTGGAAAAAAAATTAAATACTTTACTAATAAATTTATAGCATATGATGGCGGTGATATAGATTCATTTAGAAAGGAAAATAATAATTTTAAGAGACAAAATGATGGTACTTATGTTATTGACATTGATGGTACTTATTATCCCGCTGTTGGTCTTAATAAAGATTTTATTGAAGGGTTACAGATGCAAAAACCGAGGTTGAATTAAATTTCTTTTTGTCAGATTCTTTGAAGTATTTGTTAGGATTTGGAAAAAACCAAAAAATAACGCTTTTAAAAAAAAAAGTTTTGGTGAATCATATAATTCTTCTTCAACTGAATTTATTGAGGGTTCTTTTTTACCCGACATAAATAACGGTGTTCATGATTTATTTATTTATTGCGATGAATTGCAAGGTGTTGCAGTAGGTAATAGTATCTCAGAGTTATTATGTGTAGTGCCAATTGAAAAAGATCAAGGAGAAGGGGATTCTGTGTCCTATACACCCCCGTCATTGGAGCGGAAATTAAAAAAAAATAAATTAATTCCTTGCATTTTACGATAAAGGATTCAAGTGGAAAACATATACCCTTTAATTTCGGAAACGTTAATATTCAAGCTCTTGTTCACTATGCTTAAGCTTAAGTTAACTTGCGAAAAAAAAAAGATTTTATTGTTGCAAAAGACTATGATATTTCATATAATTTTATGTTTAAAAGTGATTATGAAGATCAGGATATATATGCTTCACTTGAGAATTATAGTGGAAAAAATGTGAAGGGAAATTTCATAATTTCATATTGTCGCATGATTGATCTTAATGATGAAGATTTAAATAAAGCTGATTCACCTTGGGCTAGTGACAATAATACGATGGGGTGGAAGGGTATAGATGATGGCGATTATACAATTTTCGCCCACGGATTGTCAGATTATTTCGATTCATCTATAATTAAGAGATCTTATTATTCACCAGCTGAGCCGAAGACTCTTAACATACTTAGTCGAATATCAACTCCATCCTTGAAACCAACATTACGTTCATGCAAGTATACTTCGTAGTTATAGTAATATGCAATATATACATTTTTTCGCACCTCATCACAATAGAAAAGAGGAAGGTGGTTTGTCAACCCCTCAAAATTCAGCGGGTGATGAATTAGGTGTCGATCAATATTTTTTATTAGCTAAAAATTTTTTTCATTTTATTAATGTAAATGCAAATAAAGAAAAATTTAGTAGCAAGTTTAAGCTGCCCAAACCTCTTTTAACCACAAAGGATAATTTTAACAAAAAATTTAAGTTTATTTGTGAATATGAAGACAGTACTAATGGTGCTTTTACAAATGAAAGAAATTAATTTGCATTTTGTGTTATCAGATGGATATTAGTATCTGATTGAAATTAGTTTCTTCATTTTTTAATATGGCACGAAGGGAAGAAGATATTGAGTTGTGTAAATCAATGTTGTACGGAAATTCACAAGGAAAAAATTATGCTGGAAACTTATTTTACATAAAAAGCATAAAAAAGGGGGGGAAATAAAAAAAGAATCAATTGTTGAAGCCACAAGCACGGATCTAATTCCTCGGAGTAATTTGAATCAAGAAACAATTTTAAAACGAAATTCAGGGAAACAACCGAAAAGAGAATCCCGAATCGACGCAAAAGTGTTAAAAACAATTTTTGGTGGAGATTAAGAAATGGTTTATCATCGAAGGAGATTACATCAATATCGACAGATGGGAGAAGGGATTTTCCGGGGAAAAAACGTCAACCTGGAAAGAAAAAGCAAAGAGGGGGAAGAAAAAAAAACAGATAGGGAAAGGATTTGGTGGGGGAATGGCCGCAGGTTTATTAATTCCTAATTTAACATAAACTTTGGGGAATGTTTCAAAAGTGAACATTTAAGTAAAAAATTTGTAAGCAATTAAGAAAAAAATATTATTACTTATTATTACTGAAACGAAGTGCCGAGGAAGCGGGATTGAGTGATCCCGATCAAAGAATTGAAAAACATGATAATGTTTATGCAACAGGAATTGAGTTGTACAGAAATTTTCCTGTTGATAAAACATTTGTAGAAAATCATCATGAAATTATTAATGCCACCCCTGTTGACCCGCTTGCCGACGTTTACACATTCCATCTCTCAGCAACACCATCCGGATTAATTTTAATAAATAAAGTACGAATTTCCACTGATTGTCAATTGATGAATCATGTCACGAATAATGCTGTGGCTGCAGCAGCTGATTCATGATGTTTATTAAAATCCCCATGTCTTTTACGCACCATGTGGAAAACGAAGGAGATTAAAATAAATCATAATCTAATTAACTTGTCAAGTAATTACGAGGGGTTACATGCATACCTTGAATGGTTAATGACTGAAACGCCGATCACTTATAGTGATGGTCAGCAAATTAATCTCGCATACAGAGATACAGCGGGTGCTTTTAATTACGCTGATCACGGTGATCGAGTTCTTTCTCACAACCTTGCTGATGCCCTTGGAAATTATGGTGCTGAACGAAGACAATATTTTGCAACAAGACCAAGAGCGTCATTTTATGCCGAGGATATTCTTGCTTGCCCCGTTTTTAATGATAATGGTCGTGATCGATATTTACCTAAAAGTTTTGACATTGAAATTCAATTAACAAGAGCTGCAAATAATCTTATTTTGGCTGCTGCTGATGGTGGGGGGCCTGGTGCTGCAACAGCGGCAACGTGGCATCTACACTTATCGAATTTACGATTAACATTCCGAATTTTTAAACCAAATGAACAAATGCGAACAGCAATAAATAAAACGATGGTTGATAAAGCTGAAGGGTGTAAATATTACACCTCAGAATACCGAAGCGTTGTTCAAATGATTAGTGCCGGCATTCGAAATTATCAAGCAACCGATATTTTTAATGGAAAAACACCTTCACGTTTGTTTATTCTATTGATTGATCAAAGAGATTTTGAAGGTGATTTTGCAGCCTAAATAATTTTATATGGGGGAATTTAAATTTTGTTTCTGTTAAAGAAAATGGAAATGTTGTATATCCTGAACTTAAGAATTCGAAACAAGCATACAATTTGTTGGGTCATAATCTCGGAAAACAATTTGGCGAAATGCCTTTTCCTTACGAGGATTATGAAAATGGATACTCTGTGATAATGTTTGACTTAACACCAAATCGAAATAGTTCTTTAAAAACTCTTCCATTAAATACAACTGGAAATGTTTCGGTTGATTTACGTTTTTCTCAAGATGTTGCAAATAATTTGCGTGTTGTATTTATTGGAGATTTTCGAAACCAAATTCACATTTCGTATCAACAGGAGCCTCGAAGACTATATACATTTTAAAAATAGTGAAAAAAAAATTCAAGCCACAACCAAAAAATCACCGATGAGAATATTTAAAATCAAAAAGATATTGTATTCATTATCCATTTGGTGTCGTTATTGATGGTGTTTAAACGCCCAATTATACATAAAAAATTCCGATTTTGCTTTATGCGTAAGTAATGGAAAGAAAAAGTGAGAAAAATGAACAAAAAGAAGAAACGAAAAATGCGGAAAATGAAGACAAACCCCCCCAATCAGAAATTGAATTTAATTTTGATCAAGAGAATAATTATGATGCTGGTAATAATGATGATGAATTCATTTATGAATTTGATGATGAAGAAATTAGCACACCTGAATCAATTGGAAATATTGGGGATGATGAAATGAGCAGTGATGAAGAGGAAATTGATACAGATACATTACTTAACATTCTTATGAGATTTAATAAAATTAAAAACAAACATAGAAAAAAAGAAAATAAGTCTTTTTTATTCAATTTGAAACATTTTCTTCGTGTTGATATGAAAACAAAAAATAAGCTATACAATAATAATATAAAAAGGAAATTAATGTATCTTGCTACGAATATTGTTAACAAAAAAATTAGTATAAACTTAACTGATATGGAGAAACATTTGCTTAAAAGAGTGGTAAAAGACAAATTTAGTTCAGAAGATTTGAAGATCTTATTTATTGAAGATTTTGCGTTGAATTCATGTTTTAGTAGAGCCATAAAGTTAATTGAACGCGAGAAAAACAAAAATGAATAAATCCTTAACTCTTATTGACTCGTCTAAATTTAATGACTTATTGAATGCTTTGAAGAGGAAAGAAAGGAAAAAAAAATATTACGCGGAATTGTTGAACCGAAATTGCAACAAATGTTGATGGTGAATGAAAAAATGAAGCTGGGTGGTATTTCAGATTGTGAAAATGCTGTTATTCAGTTTTTGAGAAAAAAGGAGAAATTTTTGGAAGGAAAAAAGGAAAAAAATTCTCCCCATTAACAATGAAAAAGAGGAGAAAAAGATGGAGACTGCAATTTGATAATAGAGATGCTGAAAAAATTGCTAAATTTATTTAACATAAAAAAATCATAATAACCGAACGAATGCAATCTGATTTGGTTCATGATTTATCACACCAAAGAGCAATGCAAAATTTAAATCTGGGTGAGCGAAGTCTTAATTTTGCCCTAACAAAGTTAAAAAAAGTAAATGCCTGTGTCATATATAAAAAATAGAGGAATAAGAACCATGTACAAGAATATGATTGATGGCAGTGCTAGTGAAAGCAGTGATGAATTTACATCGCGTATTCCAAGATCAAGATGCGGATCACCATTATTAGAAGCTGATGCAGCACTGAAAAAATCAGATGATTTAATAAGAATAATGTTTATGTTTCAAGAATTTTTTTTTGGGAAAATATTTACAAATAGTAGTAGTAATAACTATACTAATAGTAGAAGTAAAACATTTTGAAAAACACCCAGGTATTTTTGGAGAAAAAGAAAACAAAAAGGGTTGGGGTTTAAAGTTTATAAATTCTTTGCTTTAAAAGGAAAGTTGTACAAATATGACACAAAAAGGTGGAATATTACCATTGTTATTAATAAAACAAATGGGAATGGGTGTAAAAAGAAAGCAAAAAGGTTTAAGTAGGTCGGCTTCAAGGAGATTGATGAATAAAATAAAACAAAGAGGTGGGATAATTAATGATTGGCCAATTTTTGGAAATCCTGGTCCCTTTCCCAATTATAATAGAATTCAACGAATTAAACGACAAAAAAATTAGCACACTTTGCAAAAACACAAAAAGGTGGTTTCGGAAAAAAAATTGTTGGGAAAAGGAAAAAAATATATGTAAAACAAAAAGGGGGTGTTGGATCCTTGGCAATGATGGCTCCAATGTTGGCAATGCCTCTTCTTTCTTCATTAATGGGGAAGTAATGAAGTTTAACACGATCTGTTTTGTTAGCAAGTATTTTATGACCGATGACATCGATAAACTTGGAAAAAAATACATAGACAATTATCTGGTTGCATATCTTGCTGATATTTTACCATTTAGTGAATTAAATAAAAAATGTTTATAGATATGGAATACAGATACAGCTAATAAACCAGGTCAACATTGGGTTGCAGTAAAAAAAAAAGGCAGGCAAAATGTATTTTTTGACAGTTTTGGAATAAAAGCAGAAAAATACCAACAATTTTGGAATACATTCGCAAAGGAAAATAATTTACAATTGATTGACATTAATAACAAATTTATTCAAAACATGTTTACTGTAACATGCGGGATGTGGAGTTTATTATATCTTTGGAATGAATCGTTATTTCTGGAGGATAATGAAATATTTTTTGGTGTGAAGGGTAAAATTAAAAAAAAAGAAAAGAACAAGTAAGAAAAACACTTGAAAATGAAATGAAATTATTTGAAATATCCAAAAACAATTTTGACATTAAATCATATGAAAAAAAATGTAAAAAAGTAGAAAATAGTCAGAAATGTAAAACTTTTATTTCATCAATAAAAAAAATTAAATTATATACAATGTCGTGTCTTCATTTGGCATTATTTTTGTGCGACATCGTGCATTTGCATAGTCAGGTTTCCCATCAAAAAACAAATACGAATTCTTTTTATCTTTAATGTCATTATATATTTCATCGAATCTTCTTTTTTCAATTCCTTTGCTTTTAGCCATTTGGTAAATTGGTTTTATATCTGTATGATTGATAAACACACAATGATAATGACTATTTTTTTTTAATGTTGAAAGGACGTATTTATACCCGATATCTTGGCAGACAAATATCAATGACATGTCATGGTGATGACTATCGCGGCAAACTAAATTATTCAAATTTCTTTGATTTTCTAATGCTGTGCATGATGCAGTTGCCGAACCAACATGAACCATTAGATCATCTAGGATTAACAATGTTCTTACACCAAATTCATTTTTTAAATCATCGATTGTTGGGATACCTTTATGACAATCAATAAACTTTATATCTTGAAGATCGCTTTCATTTCGTTTTTCATAAATTTCTTTTCGAATTTCATCATAAATCGGTTGAAAGGTGGTATAAAGAAAGACGATTTTATCAGGTGTCGGGTCAATCATTTCGTCGATGTTTGCAATTAGCTGTTTTATGAAATATGTCTTTCCACATTGTGTTGGTCCCGTAATGCACATCGTAAACGGATGGGAAAGGGGTAGCGTTACATTGGTTATCTCGTTTCGCTAAAACAAAAACCAAACGGAAATGATTTATAGGAATTTTCAATAATGTATCTTTTATTAAATGTGAATTTGAATTTTTCAATTTCGGGTAACACCATTCATTACCTGTTGGCGATTATTTCGTGTAATTTTTTGATTATAATAAATATTGATAATTTGTTCTTTATTTTCCACACACCGTTTTATTGATTCAAAATTAATTTTTTTTTTGCTTCATTATTCAATGAAAAACCTTTTGCATGTGTAATCTCATCGCATTTAATTTCGTTCTTTTTCGACTTTTTATTAAAATACGAATATTCGTTTGTTAAATACGAATAACACTTTGGTCCGGTGCTACAAAAACTTGTAACCCAAATTTCGCTACAATTATCCTTCTCCATTTCATCTGTTAAGTCGCCAAGAAAGTTCCCAGTTTGAATAATATTTTTTTTCATTTTTTTCCTATGTGTTGTTCGCGCACAATTATCCGAAATAAAATCAATTGATGTTACATGGACGGTATTGTCGTTTAATAATTCGCATAATTCCATATATGAATTAATGAAATCAACAACAACGCTGTTATCATTTTGTGCCAATTTACCCCATAATGCGTTTAATAAAAATTTGGCAATTGTTCGTAATGCGGGATTTTTTTGCACTAATTTCTCTTTATTCAATTTTATTTTTTCAATTCTTTCGTATTCATTTATGAAGTGATTTAAAAGATTATCATTAATGTTTCCCTCTTCATCAAAACATTCTTTTGGAACTCTGCTACTTTCTTGTTTTATCTTTAAAAACGTGTTCACATATTCCCCGAAAATCTCTGCTGACCGTGTATAATCATATACTTCAAAAATTTCAATTATTTTATATCCCATGCCAATTGCTTTGAAACCTTCAAGCTCAAAACATTTTTCACATCCATGAAAATAACATCCGTGAAACTGATATACAGGGTGTATCAAAAAAATTCGAATCGAAATTTTGCGTGCAATAATGCAAAATATATTTGACAAATTTGGTTGATTTTTACGCCATTGTTAAGTTCATTCATTTCTCTTTCAAATGACACGTTGTACGTGTAATTTAGTTGAAAAATGAAGAAGTACTGGTTCGACAAAAAAAGTTCATAAGAATCACCATTTTCCGCCGATGGGAACTGGACGTTTGTTTTATTGAAAATTAGTCCCAAAGGGCTTTAAAATCTAATCATTACTGAAAACTAAAACGCAAATTTATCGCAAAAATTCTGCTTATTCAATGTTCAACGACAGAAGTTTGAAGAACACAATGCCTCCATTAATTAAATTTGCATTTTCTTTTGTCTGGAGGTCTCATTTCGAATTCCCATCGGCGGAAAAATTTGATTCCGAGCAACAATTTTTAAAAGACGATAACTCGGCCAGTTTTGGTCGTGTCGATATAAGAACGGTATAATCGTAAACTAAATAAGCTAATCTTCATTGCCATGCAGAAATTATATCGTTTACTTTAGTATTTTATACACAGCAGCTTGTCAAAGTTGGATTCGAATTTTTTTGATACACCCTGTACAGTGTTTGTGTTTTCATCAAAGCCATCAACATGTCGCCCACAAATTTGCTTTTCACCATTTCGATGCATTTTTGAGTGTGTTAAATTAGGAATAGAGTTTAACCAACATAATGCAATTAATGATTGATTGGTATTCCCTCGATATCCTTGTTTTGGAATTAACGCCATTTGATGTTTTTTTAAAAAGTTTAACTTAAAAACCTTTAATGCAACACTTGCGATTGTTAGCATGGACGAATCGTAAAACGGTTGAACATTCGCAATTTCATTCATTAAATTTGAAAAAATTAAACATCCCTTTCGAAGAATATTAACATCCGAAACACAATAATAATAAATCTCATCACGAAATACATATGTTGATTTACATTTCTTATTATACCAAGAATTGAATGCCTTTCTTTCTTCATCACCCATTTTTGTTAGGTCAAAAAATCAAACATCAATCATTGCACCTTTGTATTGTAAATCGTAAAAGAAATAGGGGTGATACCCTTTGGTTAAATCTTCAAAACCTAAGCAAGTTGGAAATTTAGCTAACAACATATGCAAAAACAAGTAACTATCAAGAAATGTCGCATTAACAAAGGGTACATTTAATACGAATAACACTTTCTACACAATAATGTGGGATTGCAAATAGGATTGTATTGAAATTCAAAACGTGAAAATCGTTTCATACAACGAAAACATGAATATTGATTATTACAGAAAATTCGTGAATTCGTAATAATCTCGTAATGACCATTATTCAACCATAGAATAATAACATCATTTGTTATGCGTAAAATGTTACCATTTTTATCAACCCTCGTGTCGAAAACAATCTGATTAAAATACTTATCAGAGTAAACAACAAGATCAACATTTTCCTGTTTTAGGTAATTCTCAAGACTGACTCATAATTTGATCCTGAAACTTTCCCGACGGGAAGGTTAATTTTTTGTAAATATCATAAATATTTTCTTCCGTAAAAACATGAATCAATTTATTATCCCTTCTAAGTAATTCAAACTTTTTTGGGTTTCTCAAATGTAAAAGGGCAGTTAGTAACGCCACCCCAAAACAACATCCTGAAATTTTGAAATCAACACAATTAATTTGATATGCACCATGCGTGTACATTCTACCATTTTTTTTGAAAATCGAACACGTGCACCACCTGAATCATCTTTTCCCTTACCCAGAAACGTGTAAGTTTTTGATTTTCTATTATTTTTAGGGTTTTTTTTCCGTTTAGCTTTTAGATGTTCCGGTGAAAATATCGAAATCGAAACCAATGTTGTCCACCCTTTTGCAACTGCATTATCTCCACTTTGCATCATATTTGAAAACGTATCCAAGAAAAATTGCGACGACAATTCACTCAATTTCACAGGTGTTGAAAACGGGTATGAAGGCACATTTAAAAAAACAAAGCGCGCATAGTCATCATCACTTGTGCTGTTTAAACGTGCGACACTCAAAACCGCTTCAAAAAGTTCTTTTAAACTATCAATAAAATCAAAGATACTCATGTCTTGAATTCTGGGTACATTAACTACATACGTTAACATTTTACTTTTAAATTTTTCATATTTTTTTCTTTTTTCATGAATTTGCTCCAATGAAAATGACGTATTATCATTTGCTTGTAAAATTTCACGATGTTCTGTTAAAGCACTTACTAATCTTCTCACATCATCTTCAGATAAATCATTCATCATTTTTCATCAATTATACGGAAGAAACAAAACAGCAGCAATTCGGTAAATTCTTTTTTTCTTCTCCTTTTTCTGAATGTTTCTGTCCTCTTCAGTCACTCCATCAGGAATATCTAAATATCATTTTTTAATAAATTTAGGTAGTTTTTATAAATTAGTTAATTCTAGATTTTTTTATTATCCATTTTTATGCATGTACCTATTTCAGCATTAGGCGAATGATCAACCACTACACAATTGCATTTAAATGTCAATAAAGGATCTTTTGCCTTAAAACACACACTTCCCATATCTCGTTAACATGGATATTGTCCCTACAATTGAAGTTTACTTTATACAAGGGGATAAGTATACAACGTTCGATGTCGAAGACAATGATGAGACAATTCGTATATCACCTTTTATATTCTTCGATATTATCGATTTTTACGAAAGAGATGATAATGTAGTAAATTTTATTCCTCCTGAAATTCTAAAAAATAGATATAAGATGATGCAATTAAAAATTCCAGATATTAGCAGCAATGTTAAAAGCAAAATTGAAAATATGATAAAATTTATAGAAAATCATTTTGACAATTATTTCGGGATTAAAATTATTTACTAAAAAAAATAAGAGAAAAATTGCTGTAACAAAAAAAATTAAAATCCAAAATGTCAAATGCAAAACAAATGAAAAAAAGAACAGCGAAAACATGAAAAAGAAAATAATCTCCGAATGAAAAAATCCAGTATTGCCGATGCTACAAATGGTTAATTCACTTTTAAAAACCGGATCAACAAAAATATGTTTATTGCAAAATATACAGGGAAAAAAGAAACAGAAGAAACATCGACATGATGGAAAAAACAGAGCAGCACCGTGCATGATTTGCAATGGGAATAAAACAAAAAGCAAATGCATAGATGCATACAAAACAACACATGGCGCACCACGTTATGTGAACGAAGAAAAAAAACCCGATTAATTCAATCATCACAAGATATTTGAAATTGTATTAAACCAGAAAAATTCCGAGCAATACGGAATTGTTTACCTCCTACGAACGTAATTAGCTACTGGCCTGGAATAATTTACGATGAAATATAAATCAAAGGGAAGAAAAAAAATACGCAATATTATCTTAGCAAAACGAAAATTCTCAAATCACTTAAGAAAAAAGATGGAAAAAAGGTTTAATCCGTACTTTGCGAGATTAAATAAAACTATACAAAAGAAGACAAAAAATGCTACAATAAAATCACCGTTTATTACGCAGAAAGGAGGAGGGAAAAAAATAAAATAGAATACACAAGAATCTTATAAAAAATCAATTATTCATGTACCGTATTTTCTAAAGAAATCATCAAATTTAAAAATTCGTTTTGCTAATCTTGCTCTTTCGTCCGGGAGGGGACTGGGGGTGTTAAGGGGGCTAGGGGGCTCGTCCACCCAGTTACTCTAGGGATCACTTTTAAGATTTGATTAGGTGAAGAATAACATTATAACATGAAGTATTAACATTTCGTCAGCTCAAACGGGAAGTTAAACCTTTGCCCTTTTTTAATTTAAATCTATTTTGGCGCCATTATAAATATGGAAATATTGAAATAAATTATCCAAAAAACAAAAAATCGTCGATCTGTGTCTTTAAGATTGCCATAAACCTTGCCTTCGGGAAATAACCTTCCGGAGATATAGCGCTTTTACCTGCGGGAAATAACATGACTGAAAATGCAAGGAATCGCGTTTTAGAGACCCTAGTAATAAAATTTACCAATAAAATTTAAAAGTTCGGGGGCATGCCCCAGAACCCCTGCTCTCTCATGCCTTCATTGTTCGTATTACCCCCCACCCAAAGAAGGATCGTAATTTCATTTCTTTCATTTGCAATTTTTCCCCCTTTAGCTTCAGGCAACTTTGCTTCGAAGATATCACCCTTTTTAATTGAAATAAGTCTGATTTTTTTCCCACTCAATGGAAAAATATACCATTCAATAATTGTTTTTGCAACACCGCCTTTATTAATAACTGAAATAATGTCATCATTCATACTATTATTTCCATGATCAAAATGTATGAAAATTGATTTTAAGCGATCGTAATGATCAGTATGACTTGCCATTATAAAAAATCAAAGGATATATCACAATCATCATCCTTTTTATAAGTACATAGAAAATAATTATTCATCATTAATATTATCAAAAAATGTCCCCTTCATTTCAATGTGTTCTGCTTTTAAAACTTTATAAAGTTTTTCACCCCATCGTTTTTGTTGTTTTGTATCATTATCTAAATGAGAGAGCGAGCAAAAATTCCTCTTCATTTTCATCAACCTTCATAAATTCCCAAAATAAAGAGGATAATTCTTCAAATTCCAATTCAGCATGTTGATAAAGTTTTATTGCAATCGTTCGTGCAATTTTATAATTTGCCATAAAAAATATAAAGAACTCATCTGAACTTGCCATGACAAAAAATGTTGGGGAAATGAAGAAATAAAAAACAAGATTTCATTTAAATATATTTTTGAAAAAAATTACAATTTTAATCTTTCCAACACCATTTTCAATCTTACATTTCTTTTAAAGTCACAGTATTCCATGATTAATTGTTTTAAAATTTTACAATGTCTCTTTAATCTAAAATTAGAGTGTGTACCAACTTTACAATGATTAAAAACATTACAATAGATTGAAAAGCAATGCCAATTAAGCATATAACAATTAATTTCACTTTTATCACAAATTTCAAACAACTTTGAAAAAATGGGATACATTTGACTCATATCACAATAATATTCTTTAACAGATAAAATACAAATGAAATTTATTTCCTCATATGAATAAAGAATCCAAACATCTGAACACAAAAAAGCAATCCACATCATTCCACCCGCATGCATAATTAATTTGTAAAAATCTAATTTGCTATAATTACGAATTCTATATTCATAAACCACTTCTCTAACCCACAACCCATTTCTCAAAACATTTATTGTGCCCCATCTAAGTTGATCTAAATTCGATTTCTCAGTTATATCTTGTATCATAGATCGTAAAACTAAGTATTTTAAATTAGATTGTTTTACCTCGTTTCTCCTCGTTTCTCTTAATTTTAATGTTTGCCATTTAGGCGCACAGCCTGCTGCGACTGTCTGTACAATTGTGATGTGAGCCAATTCTGGAGCGATAAACTTGAATAGTAACGCCCATATTGTTTCAAATGTTGACTTCAATAATAAAACAATAGCTCTCTTTTATTCGGCTGTAGATTTACCTGCAAGATGGAAGGTTTTTGTTTGAATGTAACAGCACAATGACTGTCACTTTATATACCCGCCCAGTGGCAAGGTTCAATGTCAATACCTGCACAATGGCAAGGTCTAATTTCAATACCTGCACAGTGGCAAGGTCTAATTTCAATACCTGCACAGTGACAAGGTCTAATTTTAATACCTGCACAATGACAAGGTCTAATTTCAATACCTTATACCTGCACAATGGCAAGGTCTAATTTCAATACCTGCACAATGGCAAGTCTAATTTTGGTACGTAGCCTTTCACGTAAATTATGCCCGATCTATGACGACCAGTGCGAGCAACAATGGCTCCGGTTTATTTGATTTTTCGATACGTGCACCTCTGACACGTAGGGCGCCTGACCAAAAGTTAGTGGAGGCAAGTTTGCCTCGTGCGAAAAGTCTGAAAAGATCAATTCGCGTATTTAGTATATATAAATACGCTTTTGATCGAAATTTCTCGAACACAATGGAACAATGGATAAATTAGCGATCAAAATAAACAAATATCTTAAAAATATCTTACCTTGGCCTCAAAATTTGCCGAAACCTTTGAACGAAGAACAAATTTGCAAATACCTTCGAAGCTCAAACGATATAAATTAATCTGGAAATCTTGATTTTTATTAATAACACTCACGAAGTTTTCCGAAAGCAGCGAAGAACGAGCGAGTATGTCCGTCATCTTTCGTACGTCCGACGATGGCCGAAGATGGACGGACAAACACACGGACCCACAGACCACAGACACTACATAGTGGTTAGCTGCGCATGCGCAGCGGCTACCCACAAAAAGCAAAGATAATTTTCAAACAAAAATTTTCCATAATCCTTTTGCTGTTCATAATTTAAAACAGATGTTAAATTTGACTTTACTAACAAATGTGTTAAGCGAATTAACCCTGGAATTTGAATGCGGGTTTCCTTTGGAAAACTTGAAAAATTATCAGCTAAAAAAACTTGAAAAATTTTAAATGTTCCATCTAAAGGAAAAGCATATGAATCCAAATTTTCAACAAAAATGTATTTTGAAATAGGTTTAATCGAGATAACTTTTTCAATATGTTCGTTTGAAAAAATATGAAAGGGAAAAAACATAACGCATTTTTTAAAATTTTTATAACTGCAAACAAAAACAAATTGAAACTCTTCATAATTTTCAATTTTATTTATCCAATATTCAAAATTTCCAACTTGAGTAAATGATACAAATCCTTGAACTTCGTTACTTCTTTGAATTTCACGAACTTTTCTTTCAAAATCATCCTCTTTCCACCCAAAATAAAAGGGTAATGCATAAACACAAGATCAAAACAATGATGCAATTGCTTTTTTTCATATATTTATCCAATGGTTTCAAATAAATTAATGCAGGATCAGCTAACTTTATACATGCATTTCCACTCATTTCTCCTCAAAATGTATACCTGGACAATCAAGCACCTTGAATATATAACCCTTTTACTTTTTCAAATTTATCAACCCTTTGAAGTTCATTAAATACAAATAAAGTAAAACAATAAACCTCAAATCGAGAACAGTGAAATGGTAATCCTCGAGAATTTTTTCGATGACGAAAACATGATTTACTTCTCATTTCAAAAATTTGTAATTGCTTTTCATATTTTGCACAACCAAACAGTTCAAGATTAATGCATTCAAGAGAATAATAAGAACATAAATCCTTTTCAATATGCCCATCCTTAAAAGCAAAAACAAATGTATCATCTGAAAAATTCCGTTTAAAAATATTATGAAATTCATGTTGAGTAATATCAGAATAAGAATACTTTTTTCTCAAAAATGGTAAACCATGTATTCTGTTTGAAACATATGAAACTGATGAGAAATCATGATCGCTCAAAAAAACACCAGGGTGATAAACATAAGTATGACAAATCATATCACGAACAGAAAAATGCTGACCTCAGCATAAAGATACCTTTCACTAATTCGCCACCCATCAATATCTATAATATGTGTCACTCTCTTTAAAATTTCTTCTTTCCTTTCATTAATGTCTTTAAGTTGAACTACTGAATATTTATTAATATGTTCACAAAAATTCATTGTTTACCCTATCATTTAATACTCAAGCGTATCATAACCTTTCAGGACAACATGTTCCGGCCTCTGCATTCACAAGTACCATACTCAAAATAATGTCTTCCATTAGTTTGCTTTATTTTGAACCAAACAAAAAGAAAATCATTTCTCTTTTTTCTCCGACTTATAACTTTACAATTTTTACCTTAAAGTTTCTTAGCGGCAACATGTAAATGACAAATCCGACATCGTCTGCGTAATTTCATAATTGCAAGGGTAATCTTTGTCAGTTTTTAGATCTTTACGATAAAAAAGCTCCCCATCAAATAAGCGACTAACACTTGTTTCCAAAGCTAAATACCCCGAATTTCCAAATCTTTCTTTCCACATTAAATATACTCTATGAAATCTTTCATTAATGCAAAAATGATCATCTCAAAGATAAAACCCATCCTCATAGGTAAAGTGATCGTTCCATTGATGTTTGATAAACAATTGGTACAATTATGTAAAAGAATTAATTTGAATTTTATCACAAAAAAAATTAACTCCACCGTAAACGGAAAATAACGAAAATATGTATGTAAAGCCAAACGGGAGAAGACAATAATATTTTTTTTTCAACTTCAAACATTGATCATTCTCATACTCAAACAATTTTACAACTTTATTAAAATCACGCAATCCCATTCTAAAACCTTTAAAACGAGAATCAATATATCTTTTTTAATTCGACGTTCTTCAACAGCCGTTAAAAGCTCAATTCGGAAATCACGATCTGGAATTTCACAAAACGAAATAAGCTCTTCATCCTCGCGTAAAAATGGAAAGGGAATCCCACTTCGAGAAAAAAAAGCAGAATCTAAATTACCATAATATATATTAGGTGCTTTCACAGGGTAATAACCGGAAGAAGAGTAATAAAAACTGTAAATGTCATATGACTTTTCTGCTCCTCTAAATAATTCCGAACGTCTATAAAGAATAGACGTTTCCCGCCGCCATCTGGAATAACTTTCAGCAATATGTTCCCGCATTTTATTGACACCATATTCATGCATCAACATAATTCTTCGAAAACACGCCATATCATTCATCACGCTAAAAAAGATCAATTTAACTCAGTCAAATAGAATATCCCATTATACGCATCGTTTCAACATAATTCTTCGAAAACACGCCATATCATTCATCACGCTAAAAAAGATCAATTTAACTCAACCAAATAGAATGATCCAATTATGCATCGTTTCAACATAATTCTTCCAGAACACACCGTATCATTCATCACGCTAAAAAATTATCTAATTAACTAGGACAAAAAGAATTATCTAATTCCGCATGGTTAAAAAATTGAAAAACTCAAATATTCTACCACAAAATATTTTGTAACTTCGATTTTTTTATGAAAAGGGGCGGGACTTATCATTTCATAAGAAAAAAATCCAAAATTTTTCTTCATTCGCAACATGGCACAACACAACCAATTGGAACATCGACCCATTGAAATTATGGAACGAATTTATGGCATATACAAAAAGTAAAATGCAAGAATCGCAAGAAATTCACCTACCATTAACTCAACCTCCACGAGAACAAACACACGAAATTCAACATCAGCAAGAATTCAACGATTTATCCTTCCTAAACACACCAATTTCGCTTCCTTCCTCGTTCCCTCTCCTTTCAAACCACACACTTTTATCACCGCGAACAATACCAAACCTACTTACCTCAAATTCACCAGCTCGAAATCCAACCCCAAATCAAGTGATCGCGATGGATCCAACACCAACGGAGAGATCAACTATGGCGCAATTCACTCCGATTCAATCCGATCTTCTCTCACGAGCATTTCATGGCGAGGGAAGCGGCAAAAACATCATCGCGATGAAACAAACTATTGAAAAACATTCGGATGAGAAGTAGCGAAACGATATCGAAAGTCTGTTTGCGGAAATTAGTGATTCGGATGATGAAATCGAAGAAGAAGATGAAAACGAGAAAATGGAATCAAACAAGCTAAACGAAGAATTAAAAAAAATAAAATCGGAATTCACAGAACACGAACTTCGTTTATGCTCAACCAAAGGGTATACAAAAAAAACAACCAAAGTCTACTCGCAAAATAGAAATAATTACCCGATATTAGTGTACGATCAACGTTCCTTCTCAGCAATTGCAAATCTCTCCTGCGAACTTCGAGATCGCCTCAATGAAAAAAAAAGATACTTAAAGCAATATACAATATTAATCAAGGTATAAATTATGTGAGACACCGAAATGAACTAAAAACAAACCAATTAAAGAAAAAGTTGTAAAAAAATATCAATCATTTTTTATTCAAGTTGTACATAAATATAACCTCATATCATTACTCTTTTAATAAATCTTTATATTACAATGTGTGATCCTGTGATTTCATTTCGCGAAGACGAAGGGGAATTTGAATACTTCTTTTTACAAATGCAATGCGAAGAAAAGGAATTTATAGAAGAAATAAAACAAATCTTCCTACAAAAACACGAGACAAATCTATCACTATTCAACGAAATTATCGTTGTCGCATACAAAGAAGCTGAAAAATACTTCATCAATTTTTGCATTCAAACATACTTCCCAATCACAATGAAAGATTGTGAACATGAGATCAACGAAAAAATTATTTCAAAAATATACGGTATTAAAGGTAGCATTATTGCAAAACAGGGAGAACTAGATAAAGCCGAACAGTTCAAATTCTGCTACCCGGATCATTTAAAAGCCGTGGATTTTTTCAGACTGTCAGACCTTAAAGAGCTAGTACTTGGATCAAGTGTGTGGACAGCGAAAAACCAAAGAGAAATCAAACTAAAAAGTCGACAATGAATGAATTTAAAAACAAGATCAACTTTAAAAGGGATAGTGAAACCACATTGGAAGAAGACGTTAAAATGAAGAAACTATACTACGGAACATGCTACAATCATGAATTTAAAGAAATTAATCCGGGCACATGCATTATAACAACTTGCTATGACACACGTTGCATTGAAAAACCTCAGCTTTAAACACGGAACATCAACATATTATTTCAACTAAAAAATCATTTGAGATGGTCTGCAAAAACGAACAAAATGCATATTATCCGCTTGACACAGAAAAACTCTTTAAATTTATAGAATTCATGATTGAAAATGAAACAAACTTATATCACACAAATCTTTCGCGAACACAATATTTCAACCTACTTCTACTCTTATCCGAATATGAGTTTGAGCAAAAAAATAGCTGCGATTGGATGGTTCAGTTGCTAAAGGCGTATGATGATATCGATTTGGAAATAAATGAATATCGCTGGAATTGGTTCAATGCATGGAAATTGTGAAATAAACCAAGCGCAAAACAATTCCTGATGAAAAAAAGGGAAAAAAAATCATGGAGTAATTTCACAGATTGTATGATGATTTCAACAAATGATGACCACGCCCTACCAGCAGTAACGCCGCCAGAAAGAAAAAAACCGAAAATTGAAAAACCGCGAAAATATTCATTAAGAAAAGGAGAAAAATGTTTGTGGAAGTAACGGACACATAGTTTATAAGGATAATAAAACAAACGGACATATCATAATATTGAAAAACATTCCATAGAATAGAATATATAAGACAGAATGGTAATGGCCGTAGTATATAAATTAACCTTTCTTTATCATGGAAATCAAAACACAAGCACAACTTTCAATTAGAAAAATTTTATAAAACTTATAAATAAATTAAAACTAGAAGGCGCGATTGAAGAAAGCAAATACGATCTTTTTCGCAACTTTATCATCATAGAAGAAAACAGAACAATATTGCTTCCCGAGAAATACGCAAGAAAAATCATATCAAGAGAACAAAAGGTACAAAAGAACATTAAAGACAGGAATCTTTCAGCAGTAAGAATATCAAAAACAATCAATGTATAAAGATTATATTGTAACATCAGTACTTTTTATAATAATATTGGCAATGTATATGAGATATATTATATAATACGTAAAAAAACTATTCATATAAAAAAGGTGTTAAAATAATACTAAAAAATGTTCAATTTGTCCTTAACTGAGTACTGAATCTTTGCGGCACAGCCATAGCGTATCCACGCCTTCGTTATTTAACACATCATGCTTTAAGGTTTTAAAAATAAAACTGCCTATACATATAGTCTTATGGGCAGCTAGAAACCAACCTTAATATAATATTTGTTCAATTTCTTCTACTTGTTCCGCGGTCAAGTAGGCGCGCATTTGCTCGAACGAACATCTCTGGCTACATAACCACATGCAACAACACGGTATCCGACGCATTCTAGGTCTGTACTCTCGCCTTCCTTGAACCAATGCACCACCCACCGACACTCCTCGTCTTCACACCGTCTCATTTTCTTCATTCAATTGATTTTCATAGTAAATCGTTCCAACAACTCCAATAATTTGATATTCATTCTGGACACGAATACCGATCAAACAGCGCTTTACTTGCAATGCAAGATTTAGTAAACACAGTTATATTTTATCACGACAGTGATATCCGTCAACGCATCGATTTTCTCAATTTTTTTCCCACCTTCAATCGATTCGCATTAATGTCGTTTAGCGAACATAATCAACTAATATTAATATCACGCGTAAGTATTATTACACCTCTAAGCACTGAACCCGCGGCGCACTCTTTTTTGACATTAATCGCATTTTTTTTGTCTACACATATACTGGAATGCCATCGTCACTGATCAACGCATCGGTTTTCTTTTCTCCTCACCTTTGAATCGCATTAATCTCGTTTGGCAAACATAATGAACTCATATTAATTAGTATCATAACCCGCAGCGCGCTCTTTTTTGACACCCGGCTAATCGCAATTTTTTCGTCTACAAATACACTGGAATGCCATCCACACCCATCAATTAATACACTGTCTTATTCTTATTGACCTTCATGACAAATCGTTTAATCACCTGCAATAATTTCATATTCATTTTGCAAAAAAGCATCAAACCAGCGCTTCACTTGAATTGCAATGCGAGATTTACTAAACAGTTTTATTTCATCACGTCAGTGATATCCGTCAACGCATCGGTTTCGCTCAGGTTTTTTCCCACGTTTAAATCGCATTAATCTCGTTTGGCCAACATAATGAACTAATATAGGTATAACGCATAATTATTATTAAACCTGTGAACTTTATTGACCTTCATGACAAATCGTTCAACAACTACAATAATTTCATTCTCAATTTTTTTCCCACCTTCAATCGATTCGCATTAATGTCGTTTAGCGAACATAATCAACTAATATTAATATCACGCGTAAGTATTATTACACCTCTAAGCACTGAACCCGTGGCGCACTCTTTTTTGACATTAATTGCATTTTTTTTGTCTACACATACACTGGAATGCCATCGTCACCGATCAACGCATCGGTTTTCTTTTCTCCTCACCTTTGAATCGCATTAATCTCGTTTGGCAAACATAATGAACTCATATTAATTAGTATCATAACCCACGGCGCACTTTTTTTTGACACCCGGCTAATCGCAATTTTTTCGTCTACACATACACTGGAATGCCATCCACACCCATCAATTAATACACTGTCTTATTCTTATTGACCTTCATGACAAATCGTTTAATCACCTGCAATAATTTCATATTCATTTTGCAAAAAAGCATCAAACCAGCGCTTCACTTGAATTGCAATGCGAGATTTACTAAACAGTTTTATTTCATCACGTCAGTGATATCCGTTAACGCATCGGTTTGGCTCAGGTTTTTTCCCACGTTAAAATCGCATTAATCTCGTTTGGCCAACATAATGAACTAATATAGGTATAACGCATAATTATTATTAAACCTGTGAACTTTATTGACCTTCATGACAAATCGTTCAACAACTACAATAATTTCATATTCATTTTGTAAAGAAGCATCAAACCACCACTTCACTTGCAATGCAAGATTTACCAAACACAGTAGTTTTATTATATTACATCAACGCATTTTTTTTCGTCTACACCAATTTACTTCGTCTACACTGGAATGCCATCGTCACCCATCAACGCATCGGTTTTCTTTTCATCTCACCTTTGAATCACATTAATCTCGTTTGGTAAACATAACAAACTAATATTAGTATCATGCATAAGTATTATTAAACCCGTTCTCCCCTGGGCAAATTTATTCGCGCGAACAGAAAAAAAGTAGGAAGCGATTCCACTTTTTCGCAGCGAATTTATTCGCAAACCGATTATATCACCGGATTTCAGATATCACTTCGCGTCCCGCGAAAAAATTCGCCTAGTGGAAAACGGGCTTTAAACGTGTAAACCCGCGACGTGGTCTTTTTTTACACTGATCGCAATTTTTTTGTCTTCACATACACTGGAATGCCATCGTCACCCATCAACGCACTTTTTCACAGTCTCATTCTCTATATATTTTCATGACAAATCGTTCAACTAACTCCAATAATTTCATACTCATTTTCGCAAGAAATCATCAAACAACCGCTTAACTTGCAATGCGAGTTCTACTAAACACATTTTAATTTTACTACGCTATCGTTACCCGTCAACGCTTCGACTTTTTCCCCCACCTTTGACCCGTATTGACGTCTTATGTATTAAGTATCATGAACATATCACACATAATACACGTGTGAACAGGCACACTCTTGTGTTTTTTGACACTGATCGCAAATTTTTCGTCTTCACATACACTGGAATGACATGGGCACACGTCAACGCACTTCTTCACATCCTCTGTTGTCTCATCCTCTTTATTCTATCAATTTATATGACAAGTAGTTCAAGCAACTCCAAAAATTTCATATTCGTTTTTGCAAGAAAGCATCAAAAAACCACTAAACTTGTAATTCGGCTTTTACTAATCACATTTTAATTTTACTTCACCATCGTCAACCGCGACAGTGATCGGATATTTTCCCCCCGCACCTTTGACCCTGCTATGACGTCATTCGGCGAACATGACACCGCCATCATCACGCGCATAAGTATTAGCGCGAAGTTCAAATTCACTCAGTCGGCTCAACCAAGGCTTCGGGTAACATCTCCTTCGCTCCGTCACCACACGCTGACGTGTGACCTGTTTACCATTAACTTGATTTAATTAAGTTAATATCTTTAATACAGGTCACATGACACGCAAACGTGAACCAGCACACTTCCTTTTTTTCACACTGATCTCATTTTTTGAACAATCTGGACGGTTAATGTTACGGTACCCTCGTCCGTAGAGCATGATTTCTTGCGTAAACAGGATGTGACGTCACTTTTTGTAATACTAAAATATAATAAAAGTGTGCTGGTTCACGCTCCCCCCCCAAAAAAAAAAAAATCACATCTACTACTCTATGTCTATGACTTGCCATCACAACAATATCCCATCCACAATGATAATTCAAAACTTTTGCCTAATCAATGAAAAATATGGCTACATATAATGCACAATACTAATTGAAATAAGGTTTTATGGTTGTTAATACCATACATAGTATTTAAACTTGCTGAAATAGTGTTTTTACTTAGCATCCTATTTTAATGGGCTCAATCATAAATGGGCGGATCATACTCCTATTGAGTGTTGAGAAACAAGATATATGTAGTCACAAGTTGCATAATTAACATATTGTGTTGAAATGAGCAACATTATAATAGCCTGTTATATCTGTATAAAATTTGTATAATATATAAATATTATTAGATTTGCTATGTTTTGTGAAATATTATATACTGTGAAACTGGTAGATGCATTTTGGTTCATTACCCATTAACTATATAATGAGTCTGTTCCATTATACATGACACAAATAATTATTTTTCTACCAATTAAATTAATACAATTATACGAAGTTAATGGTCTGCAAACTTGAAATGTGTCACAGTAATGTCACACTCATTTGAATGTTTTACTCTGTGTGTGCAGAGTACTTAAAATTATTCTATACTGACTACCAGATAATTTTTAAACATAATGAAGTTATTAATATAAAGGTCACTGGAGGTAGCTAGTTATCTGAGGCAAGCTATAAACTGCATGGTTAACAATTTAGTCCTGCTAGATGCAAATTTGAACTCATATTTACTCGATCATCATTATTGTTTCAGATGATCACTACCATTTAGTGGGTCTAAAGATGCAACATTAATTGATTGCCAGGTAATTTCATTATATTTTTTTTTATATAACACCATTAATTAAACTTTCTTTTTACCATTTCATTTTTTCTATATGTGATTCACTTTCAAAATGGCAAAATTTCAGTTTTAATGATATCTAAAGGGTAGGCGATAGATGATTTATATATTTTAAATAGTGGTTATAACTAACAAATGCTTAATAGTTGTGGTTGGTTACCTAAATATTTAAATATCCAGGGTTTTGGGGATGTGGTTTATATTACTGATATATATATCTTTTATTTGGTTACCCTTACCCGATATTTTAGCTTATCAAATTGCTTTGAAGCATTCGGATATTTCATATTGTGAATTCTTTCATCCTCTTTATCAATCTTCTCAGTTCTCTTTTGCACCAGACAGGTACGACATTTTTTTGCACCAGAACTGTTCTCATCATGGCAATTTAGGCATCGTTTTGGGGATCTATTCTGCGCTCACCAAAACAGAGTACAAATACAATGGTAAAGAAATGTGTGCAAATATCTTTATTCTTAAGTCTGGTTTACACTGTCAATGCTGTAAACTCTTGGCGAAAGGTACCATGGATTTTAATATTTAGTGATTTATTGTAACCAACTAAAACAGCCTGCTCAACACTGAACAAACTGCCAATTGCTATACATATTTGCCACACATCTATCAGAACGTAAATTCGCCTATGAAGACACCCTAAAGTTTACACCAACTGTATTTATAGAAGTGACCATTTACAGTGTAATCTGGCTTATGCATGACACAGTATAAATGGACCACTTGTATAACTAGAAATACATGCATGCAGCAACCCCTCGCTATTTCAAACCAAGTACACAATTTCCTGAGTTAACCTGACCTAAACTTATATTATGAAATGACACAAAACTCAAATCAGTCTTATTATATTTTACCGAGTATATTATAGCTAATGTTTCCATCATTCAATACAAAAATAATCATAAAGCTAGTGTAAACATTGCCCGTTCAATTTTGCTGCATTATAAAATGCCAGCAATTAAGTAACAGCTTAAAATCGAAGTTTCAAACGATTAAAACAGTACAAAATCTTCACAGACAAAGAAAAAACTTCAAATGTTATTTTATTCTGTAATTGCAGCAGTCGACGCCGGCGGCTAAAAGTTTTATACTTTATAATTATAGTGTGTATTTTTGATACCAAAACTCAAATTACACTTTCAAAAACACTTTTTGAAATTAAAGCAAAGGTGTAATAGCCCTTCACAGGTTTATGCGTTTGCATAAAAAGCTGAAAATTTAACAAATAAACGGCATACAAAGCTGAAAAGTATACAAATACGGCTCATTCTTATCGCGAAACAAATACGAAATAAACAAAGTAAACACGTACCCTTTGTCTTTGAAAACATTTATAAGTTTGCAGATTATGAATTATTCCTCTTACACGGCTTTGTCTTGACCATATCCACGTTCATCTTTGCTAAGTGTCATGCTTCATATATCCTGTTTCTTCTCGTTTTACTTTCTTTGCACAAAGTTTATGAAACGCTTTTACAAAAATGTTTACGATATGACAGTTAATATAAATTGCTGACGTTCTCATTGAAATATAAACTTTCTGTCTTAGCCAATCAGAACGTTAGTTGATTACCAGACGTTACTCGCGCATGCGCATAACTTACAAAACCACCCAACGTCGACCGTCCATGACAAAGAATTTGGACAACTTTGAATTCGCCTATGTTCTACCGGGTTCCGGGTGTAATTTCTAATCTCCGAGCGGAATTAGTACCCTCGCAGGCACTCCGCGCCCGCTCGGGGATAAAAAAAATGTCTGAAAATTCTAATACTTTCGAAAAAGCATCAAGGTTTTCGAGAATAATTAAAAATGCCGTGGATCAGCTTGAACGTGAATTAGCTTCGCCTTCCTCCATCGGTAATAACCAGCCCGGTGCCAGTCCAGTGCTGGCACTGCAAATAATTCAAGAATGAATCCACCTCGACCACCTGCAGTGAACCAAGCTCAAGTGCAACAAGATTTCAGGTAAGGTGTCGTTAAAGACTAAGCTAAACCTAGTGAGTGAGTTTGGCTAGATTGGTAAAATAGGTATGACAAAATTTTTAATAGCGCATTTAATTTGTGTTGTGATATGATATATTATTTTTGGAAACTATATTTGTCTTTATTTAAACGGCAATTTGTCAAAACCAGGAAACGTGTTTTATTGTGTGAAAAATTTAATTTGTCCATCGATTGAACCATTTACTGAATCTTTTACGACTTTTACATTTAAGATATAAAAGTTCGCCTTTGATCTGCACAAGGGCCGCGGCAAGGCGGCAATTAACAAATATTCAACCTTTTTGTGTCAAAACAGTCAATTAAGGTCGGCAAAGCTTTGTACAATACTGCAATACATTACTTTTATTTATGCTGTTTTCTATAGGTTGAGTCGTTTACTTTTCTATTCCATGTTCCAACCAGGGCCGATACACAGGGTGTCCCAAAAAAAAAGCAACACTTAAATATGCAGAACATTAATACAGCTCTAAAGCGCAATAGATAAGCACCTCTGGGAATTGAAAATGGCTCTTAATCCTTCATTTACAATGCTAAAAGTCATTTTAGCTGAACTATGGTGCAAACCCGAACAATATAAATATTGTTGCGTTTTTTTTTGGGACACCCTGTAGTATGAACACAGTAACGGCTTTCAAGCAGCATTCATCTATACATTTAGACGATCAAATACTTATAAAATCCTTACCTTTGAATCCTTAACTTTGAACGCGCTCGAAAGACGTGTGATCAGAAACCATTCAAACCACGTGGGATATGATAAAAGCACTAAACAAAAATATTTAGTTCATTGTAAAATAGGAATAAGAAGGTGACCTCATATAAAATAGCTCAAACATTGAACAAATCTGAATGATTCAGTCAGGCAATATATACGATCAATTGCATTTTATCTGCCACTGTGTCATGTTAACACGACTCGCAAGCCACATACTTGAAACATCACTTGATGCAAAATATGGAAATCAGCAAAAGAATACAAATGCCAATGGGTAGAAAAGCCTTCAAGGCATCTGTAAGTAAGACTTGATTTGTTTTACAGTACTGACAGCTCAACTGCTCAAGCAAACGAATTAGGACATTGGATAGCACATCTAGAAGAATTTTATAGTTCGTATATAAACAGCATGAATCTAGCTGCAAATCTGCGATCGATTGTATGCTTTAAGCGTTTCATAAATATACAAGTTAAAATTGTAAACAACTGTAGACGTAACATATGAACGAAAGACAAAGATCTTATCTTGAATAGTGAAAAGAGAATAGAAACTTTACTGTAAAGTCTTTGATGACAAAAATTTGACCCTGTCTCACTGTCCGTCGAAATAAAAAAGCACATGGAATGGATATGTAATGTGATATGAGCGAGTTTAAAATTTGTGTTCTGCGCATAAAAAGCGCGCACGACCACAATTCCTTGCGCCAAATAAAATTTAGTTCAGAACCCCCTCTCTGCACAAATTAGACTGCTGCTACGCTCGCTCGCTTCAGGCTCGCTCGCTCCGCAGCAACCAGTAATGTATGCATAAACGCGTTTGAACAAAGTCATCAACTGACAATGTGTGTAAACAAATGCTTGTGCGCACATCATCACACGTGGGAGTAGCGCACACCGTAGCGCTCACAAATTACCTTTTGTAAACAATATGTTTGATACAAGAAGGATCTCCTCTCAAACCTGAACATTCCCTGCATCAATTTGGAGTGTTTTGGATGCCCGAAAGCGCAAATACTGATAAAAAATCTAGAATGGCTGGAGACCTGCGGAAAGCATTTGGCAACCGACGCATATCAACATTGTCCTATAGTTGAAGTAGAAGCGTACGGGTTATGGCTGGAGAGAGACAATTGTAATAACAAACAAAAATAAAAAAACCTGTTCCCTTATAAACCAATGCCAATAATTTGGCAATCGTGTATTCGTTATGGACATATTGACACATGGTACGATGAAATGAAAATTAAAGTATAAACTAACGGTGGGGAAGCATCGCACAACAAACGAACTTTTAAAATAAACAGTCCTAATGCTATGGAAAGAAATACACAATTAAAATGTTGACATACTAAATGTGTATAACCTGACAAATAAAATATTTTTCTCGCAAATCCTTACTGTGTACTTAATTACGGTTTAATAACGTCACACTCTCACCCTGCATGGAGACCACGCATAACTTCGGGAAAATCCGACAGTTTTTGACGTCCCGCGTGGGAATCACGCGGTGCGTGATTTTTTCGCTATATGGGGGGGGGGGTTACCTACTAACGTGATATAAGCAATTATGTTGCTCAAAATTTCCGCAGGCGTGAAGTACTGGATTTCATGCGACGTGATTATCCACAATATGCTTGGAGCCTTCCCACTCTAGATCGACGTCTACGTCATTTTAATATTCGATACATTAATTACAAGACTCCTATCGAGGTTGTGAAAAATGCGGTGCATAAAGAGTTGGATGGGCCAGGTAGACTTTTGGGCTATAGGGCCATGAATCAGAAGTTAAGGACAGAACATGATGTGAAGGTTCCTAGACATCTTACTTACAATGTTATGGCGGATTTGGATCCAGATGGCCTTGAAACTAGGAATCTTCAAAAAAAGAGGAAAAAAACAAAGGGACATTTTACTTCTGAAAGGCCCTTATGGGTAGTCTCACTAGATGGTCATGATAAACTTTGTGGCTACCAGAACTGGACATTTCCTCTTGGTATTTATGGCTGCATTTACATGTTTTCTCGAAAGATTTTATTTCTATTTGTTTGTGTCTCTAACTCCAACCCTTTATTGTGGGAAAAATGTATATTGAGCATCTTCTTCAAACTAAGCTTCTATCAAGGGAGCTAAGAATTGATCGTGGAACAGAAACTGGAAAAATGGCCACCATTCACACATACCTGGTAAACAAATTTGAAATTATGGATGATGCCACTGACTCAATTATTTATGGCCCTTCAACTAGCAATAAAATAGAGCGGTGGTGGCGTGACTTGCATGAATGTCTCGAAAGGTACTTCAAAGCACAATTAAGGCAGTTGTTACAGAAACACGAGTATTATCTGGTTCGCCAGAACTTTAACCAAACAGGAGGCTGGATTTGCGTATCGTATAAGTTTTATTCGATCTAAATGTGTAGTAATACAATGTGTAATAAAATATGTCTAAAATTAATAATAACAAGCGAATACAAATAATAATACTAAATGTTAATCTTAACTTACTTCTGTTCACGAATCCAAGCCTTTTACACTGTAATCTTTACCGATTAGCATTTATAAGGTTAGCGTTTCTTAGGTTAGCATTTATTTTAGGCTACAAACAATAATATCTCTGTCCCATGTGCTTGCGTGAATTATATGCCTAGAGCTGCGTCATCTCTGTTAAGCTATCATATTTCTAAACATAATTAATTATTCCAGTGCTCTTAATTAAAGTATCTAAATGTGGTGTCTTATTGCACTTTAAACATAACTCAACGAAACATCCTCCCCCCCGATGAACATATCATCTTTAATCTTCATAACCTTCTGCTGGATGGATCACAACTATTTTCGTTATTGGTCTTCTGTACTCACCGGTACCTGTCTTCACCTTGACATTTCTTACTCGACTATCTTTACCAGGGTAGACTTGTGTAACTCTACCAATACACCAATTTCCTCGTACTGCGTTGGAATCAGCGACGTTGACTACATCATCTACTCGTACGTTTCTTTTCTGTGCATCCCATTTCTTCCTTGGTACTAGTGACGGGAAAGTATCTCTTGTCCACCTCTTCCAGAACGAGTTGACAATTTTTTGTACAAACTCTACTCGATGTCTTGGATTGTTGGTTTCTCTAAATGGACTTTGCGGTACTCGGCTTGAAGCTCTCCCTAACAACATGTGGTTGAGGCACAAGTAGCAACCGTCATCGAGGTCATTAGGTATTCTTCCGATCGGACGTTGATTGACTAGATTCGCTATTTCCATGAGAACGGTATAGAGTTCAAAGGGCGTGAGCTTTTGTTCTCCGATAGATCTTTTTATTGCCAACTTACAACTCTTTACCATAGCTTCTGCACAACCATTGTGATGCAGGGCGGCCGGTGTTACGAACTTCCATTCAACTCCTTTATCAGCGCAGTACTCTCGCAATTCCTTTACATTCCATCCCTTAACCATTTCTCGCAACTCTCTTTCTGTTCCCACCAGCTGTGTACCGTTATCACTCACCATTTTTGTAGGTTGACCTCTTATGGCAAAGAATCGTCGCAGAACCTGAATAAATTCCATAGTGGAACAATCAACTGCAAGTTCAAGATGAACCGCTCTTGTATTTAGGCAGGTAAATAGAACTCCGTAGTGTTTTGCCGTCTTGTTTCGACCAACTTTTACAACATATGGGCCAAAATAATCGCATGATGTGATGTAGAATGCCGGGGTATACGGTGACAAACGTTCAGCTGGTAGCTTGGACATCAGTTGGCTCTCAACTTTCTTCGCCATTTCTCGACACATCACACATTTAAACTTTACCAACTTTGCCAGATCGTGGACTCTTTGTATCCAGAACTTTACTCTTGTTTTGGCTGCTGTAGTCGCTACTCCATTGTGGCCACTTTGATGCATTTGCCGCGTGATAAGCAACGATATCCAATGCTTCTTGGATAGCAGGGCTGGGTGTTTTGTCTCATAAGTAGCTAAATACGTGTCGCTTCTTCCTCCCACTCGAATTACACCATCTTCATCAACAAAGGGACTTAACTTTGAATACATTCCTCTTTTGTATTTTCCTTGCAATTCTTGTTGGGCTTCAAGGATCCAAAAGATTTCTGCTTCATCTAATGTTTCAGGAATAATAGATCCAGCTTCTGTCTCGACTGGGGTATCCTGATTATTTCTGGCTTTGCTCTTAGCTTTCAGTCTCTTCATAAATTGCAGGACATAGGCGGTCACTCAAATCAATTTTCGCCAACTTAAGAATCTGGTACAGTCGATCAGCTTTCCTAACGACTTGGTTACAACGTTCACAGCCACTGTCTTGCGATACTCTGACAATTTCTCGGTGTCTTGATCGGTTGCCTTTTCTTCAGCATGCTTCATATCCTGTGGCCATTCGTTTTCAGGTCGATACAAGAATTCAGGACCCCGTTTCCAACGTCCTTCCAAGTTTTCTGCTTCTATGCCCCAAGATACATCGTCCGCTATGTTTAATTCCCCTGGTATGTGATGCCACTGTCCGGGATCAGTCTTGCTTTGGATTTCACCAACTCTCACGGAGACAAACGGTTTAAATGCACGCGATTGACTTCTAATCCAGATACATACGATTTGACTGTCCGTAAAAAAGATCACTCTTTCGAACGATATTCGAGATTCTGTTTTTATTGAGTCGTACAATCTTGCTGCTAAGACGGCTGCTTGTAACTCCAACCTTGGAATTGACAACTCTTTCAATGGCGCCACTCTTGATTTGGCTGCTACAAACCGGACATCAAATCTATCTTCACCAATTTCCCATCTTATATATGCGCATGTGCCGAATGCTTCTCTCGATGCATCAGAGAAAATACACAGAATTGATGATCCTATAACATTTTGAGGCATTAGACTTCGATGAAAGTCGACTTTGTTTAGTTTTTCAAATTGATCGAAGATGCTCTTCCATTCTTTACAAACATCAGCATGTAACTTTTCATCCCAGTCGTATCCCAATTGCCACAAACGTTGCATGCCAATCTTTGCCTTTATAATAAACGCTGCAGCCATTACAATTGGGTCATAAATTCGAGCAACACAACTAAGAATTGTTCGCTTCGTCAGGTTTTCTTCTTGCTCAGCTGTCATTTTCGACATTTCAGCTTTAATCTTGAAAGACAGACTGTCCGTCTTGTTGTTCCAAGCTACACCAAGTATCTTGTCTGTGCATTCTCCTTGAAGAATCTTCATTTCACTGCCTTCGTGGTCGTCATCGTTATCCTGTAAATTTTCGTTGGATATCCATCCTTTGACATTGAATCCTCCAGTCTCAAGAACGTGATCGAGATCTTTGGTTAATTTCTTTGCTTCGTCTATTTCTTTGACGGAATCACAGATATCATCCATATATGAATTATCTCTAAGGGAGCTGGCTGCTTCTGGATAGACCTTTTGGTTTTCATCAGCCGTTTTCTTCAGTGCGATCTGGGCCATCGCAGGGGCAGGCTTGTCGCCAAATGTCAGAACCGTCTTGACATACGTATCGGGATCGCGATCGACTTCCATATCTCTCCAGAGAAACCGGTGTACGTGTTGATCCGTTTCAGGTATAAGTACTCGATGGTACATCTTAGATATATCTCCATGTATAGCAACTGGATTCTCTCGAAATCGGAGAATGACTCCAAACAAGTTGTTGAGCAAATCTGGGCCCTTCAGCCAATAGTCATTTAAGCGATGTCCTTGGTAGCTGGATGACGAGTTATACACAATTCGTAATGGTGTGCTCTTCTTTTCTGGCCTGATAACAGCGTGGTGACTGATGTTTCTGGCAAACTTCATTTTCTCCATCTCTTTCATCTGTTGGTTGTAAGCTTCAGCGTGTTCTGGGTTTTTTCTTAGTTGCCGTTCCGTTGCTTCTAACCGTTTGATCGCTTGGGGTTTGTTGTTTGGAAGTAGTGATGGATCTCATTTCCAGGGATACGGTATAATCCACTGGTTACCGGATTTGGTGCATGAATTCTCAATCAATTTTCCCTCCTCACACTCCACTTGACTTAGATTTTTTGCTTCGCACAGGCAGGGATTCATTTCAACTCCCATTGATTCGGTTGACCAAAACTCGCTCATTTCAACTGGGACGGGTACTCCAACTCGTAGTACTTTGTTGATTGCTGCTGGATTACTTTGTGTTGCACCGAAAACTAGCCATCCCAACGGTGAATGACAAGCAACCAGATTGCCGACTTGTTTTATTTCCCCAGTGTGCATCGTTGCGTGATCAATACCAATAAGTAAATCCAGTTTTCCGCTCCCACGGAATAACACGTCTTTCTTCAGTCCGAGATGTTTTCCAATTTCTTCTACTTCAACTTCAGTTATTTCATCACTTATGCACGGAATACCGATCGCATTGACTGAAAAGAGACTGTTGTTTTCTTTGGACCTGATCATAACTTGGTACAGTTTGGTCTTCATCTCTTCTTCTTGTCCTCCAACGGTTGCGCGCCTGAGTCCATGAGAATGTTTGCTTCTTCACGTTTTCCACTTCTGCGGACAACAAAGGCTGTAACAACTGGAAGTAATGCATCCTTGGTCTTCAGTGCCGAGGCCAGCATCCCAATGAGATTGGTTCCTGCATGCAGCAAAGGGTGATGGTTATTGTTGCACGGTGCATTATTGACCAATTCAGTGCATAAACGTCTTCGACTGCAATTTGATGCACGGTGGTCTCTTCCTGCTCGTTTAAGGCAGCTAAAACATGCATGGTTTTCCTTTACCTTCTTCAAACGGTCGTTTGGTGACATTGCTATAAACTTGTGACATTGGTCCACCCAATGATCAGAACTCGGGCATATCCAACATTTGCTCTTCTTATTTTCCTGTCCCATAACTTGATGTACCCCATGTCTCTGAGGCGCACTTCTAACTGGGGCTGTCGCTCGCATCCGTGATTTCATTTCGCAGTTCATCCATTCAATTAGATTCCCCAACTTTGGTTCAATCTTCTCTTTCTCAATGTAGCGTGCCCATACCCTCCGATCTTCATTGCACATTTTTTGCTCGATAAGCGCCAGTACATGATTATTGTCCATGTCATATGGTCGATCAACTTGCTTCAAAGTATTGTAACTTCTTCTTACCAGGTGTACTAGTTCACAGAAACGGGAATCTTCATCATTTCGCAATGCCTTGAACCTTGTGATATCTTGAGTTATCGTGTCACTGACAAATCGGGGGTCACCATAAACTGAATCCAAATAGTCCCAAGCGGCACTATAATCCGAGCCAATGCCCTTTATCATTTCCAGTGGTTTTCCAGTGAGTGTTGTGCGTAATAAGATGATTGCATCTCGGTTGCTGTATTTTGAGCCAATAATGTGTTCAAAATCTGATTTAAATATTGCGTACTCTCGAACGTCACCGCTAAACTTTGGCATCTGTGGCCTTTCGACTTTAAACGCACATCTTCCCGTGATGTCATCTTGAGCGATGGTATTGCGGCTGGCTTGCGGTGTTTCCGTTTGCGAAGAATCTTCTCCCGATGTTTCCCCATTGATAATTTCCTTTTCTGTATTTTCCGTACCATTTTCCTTGTTACTTTTGCCTGTTGTCACTTCTCGATCATTATCTTTACCATCAACTTTCGACTGCGGTATGACTGTCTTAATTGCTTTCTCTATATACTCATTCGCTTGTGATTCAAATGAAAGGAATTGTTGTTGGCAGTCCTCTAGCCATTTCTCTTCCGCTTCGAATGCAACTTCATCTTCTATAAACTCAGTATACTTCTGGTGCTTTTTAACCAAATCATTAAATACATCTTCAAGTTTCGAACGTGCTTTCTTTATCTCATCAATACCCCACTTATTGTCAATGCGGTGCGTCAACGCTCTGCCAGATCTAGTGAGTGAAGCTTTCGCATTGCGTCGTGTTAATCTGGCGGCTTTCAGCTCCGCTGACTCAGTCTCAGACATGCCTTATATACGTCCGCTAAAGTTCCATAGAACCAAATGAAGTACCAGAAATCGAATGATATGGTTCGCCAGAACTTTAACCAAACAGGAGGCTGGATTTGCGTATCGTATAAGTTTTATTCGATCTAAATGTGTAGTAATACAATGTGTAGTAAAATATGTCTAAAATTAATAATAACAAGCGAATACAAATAATAATACTAAATGTTAATCTTAACTTACTTCTGTTCATGAATCAGAGCCTTTTACACTGTAATCTTTACCGATTAGCATTTATCAGGTTAGTGTTTCTTAGGTTAGCATTTATTTTAGGCTACAAACAATAATATATCTGTCCCATGTGCTTGCGTGAATTATATGCCTAGAACTGCGTCATCTCTGTTAAGCTATCATATTTCTAAACATAATTAATTATTCCAGTGCTCTTAATTAAAGTATCTAAACGTGGTGTCTTATTGCACTTTAAACATAACTCAACGAAACATGATCCAAACTTTAATCATGATCGACAATTGATTGCATATGTTTATGTACCCATGGTTCAAAGGGAGTGTAATACGTGCCCAAGAAAAACTGGAATTTCCTACTGGTATCCCTAACCACATGTTTTCTTTTCCTGAGAATTATGGAGCTACAAATGAAGGGATTCATTTGTCCGAAGAGGACATTCGTGAAGTAGCTGAGCTTTCAGGAGTGATGAATGCTCAATGCTCTTACACATGCATTGAAGAGCATGCCAGGCAACAATGTGCAGAATTAATACCTAATACTGAAAAGATTGAAGCAAAAAATGCAATTGAGGCATACAGATTTCTAAAGCAGAACATTCCACGTTAAATGTTTAGAATGGTTTGAACTTCATATCCATTTTAAACAAATATGTTGTTACAAATGTTACAAAAGTTATCTTAAGTTAAACAGTAATTGTTATAATCAATAAAACAAACTATAACAAAAGTTAATAGCAATAAAGTTATCAATTATCAATATACAGGATTTGCTAAATTTGCATATTGAACATTTAGAATGTTTCAAATCATGCAAGCTCTTTAAGTGCCATCATCTTGCAAAACTTGTTACACTTATTTTTCTCAGCAAAGTTTGTAATACTTATAGTTGAAAGGTTCCCTGCACAAAAGTATACTTCACCTTCCCCCATTAAATCTGTAGTGACAATTTCTGGGTCATATAGCTTCAACCCAGAACCTTGAATGTCAAGAACCATTAGTTTCTTCTCTGAAAAACTATAGGTAAAATGAACTAGGCACTCTGCTTTCTGCCCAATCGCAATGGAATCTTCATCATATTCTTCAATGATGTCCCCATCATTATTGATATACTTAGTGAAGCCACCTGGTACATATTCTTCTACGGTGACAGGGCATTTATCCCATTCCGAGTAAAATACTTTGCCATAGGTGAAAATCTCCCCAAATTCTACAAGCATTTTAGCTGCAAAGCGAGCAGTCAAATTGCGAGCAACAGCATGCATTTGTACCTGCTTTCTTGTATGGTCTTCTACTGTAATTTGAAGCTGTTGTTGTTTAGTATTGATAGCTTCATTCCTATACTTCTTTATCACCCACTCTCCTGAAAGGCTAGATGATTTGTCACTAGTGTGAAGCTACCACAGGATTCACCACAGAATTCGCTCTTCCTCCCAGAACAACAAAATCGAACACATGCGAAGCTAGCACGACATTCATCCGCACTAAATTCAATACGTAAACACAATATATTGTGTCCTAATTTTTATTTTGCCGTTAAAAACAGGCAGTATATTTAATGAAACTGGTATTGATAGAAAGCTTACATAACACAGATTCCGAATATGTAATTTTTATCCTGGCCCAAATTTGTCGTCGAATGTTACAGCTCCTAAAACGCCGACGTCTGCCAGCCTGACATTCGAAATCGCATATAATGATGTACGTTAAATGCGCGTTGAAATACGAGCGAAGTAAACAATAAAAAACGGCTTCACATTTTATAATGAAACTGGTATCGATAGAAAGCTTAGATAACACAGATTCCGAATATGTAATTTTTATCCTGGCCCAAATTCGTCGTCGAATGTTACAGCCCCCCTAAAACGCAGACGTCTGCAGCCTGACATTCGAAATCGCATATAATGATGTACGTTAAATGTCTGTGAAATATGAGCGAAGTACGCACCCCAAAACGGCTTCACATTCAATGAAACTGGTATCGAAAGAAAGCTTAGATAACACAGATTCCGAATATGTAATTTTTATTCTGGCCCAAATTCGTCGTCGAATGTTACAGCTCCTAAAACGCCGACGTCTGCCAGCCTGACATTCGAAATCGCATATAATTATGCACGTTAAATGTCCGTGAAATACGAGCGAAGTAAACAATAAAAAACGGCTTCACATTCAATGAAACTGGTATCGATAGAAAGCTTACATAACACAGATTCCGAATATGTAATTTTTATCCTGGCCCAAATTCGTCCTCGAATGTTACAGCTCCTAAAACGCAGACGTCTGTCAGCCTGACATTCGAAATCGCATATGGTGATGTACGTTAAATGCGCGTTGAAATACGAGCGAAGTACGCACCCAAAAACGGCTTCACATTCAATGAAACTGGTATCGATAGAAAGCTTAGATGACACAGATTCCGAATATGTAATTTTTATCCTGGCCCAAATTCGTCGTCGAATGTTACAGCTCCTTAAACGCCGACGTCTGCCAGCCTGACATTCAAAATCGCATATAATGATGCACGTTAAATGTCCGTGAAATACGAGCGAAGTAAACAATAAAAAACGGCTTCACATTCAATGAAACTGGTATGATAGAAAGCTTACATAACACAGATTCCGAATATGTAATTTTTATCCTGGCCCAAATTCGTCGTCGAATGTTACAGCTCTTAAAACGCAGACGTCTGCCAGCCTGACATTCAAAATGTGCGTGAAATACGAGCAAAGTACGCACCCAAAAACGGGTTCACATTCAATGAAACTAGTATCGATAGAGAGCTTAGATAACATGGATTCCGAATATTATGGAAAGCCGATGCTGCCAAAAGTCCTACAAATAGGTCATATACCTTTGAGTTACAAAAAGCTATGCTTGAGCTAACTTTTCATATAATTGAGCTGAAAATGCTATGGTTCAACCACGAAATGACATAGTCGAGTTTTGACATTTCTCGCCTGCGAGTTTTGACATTTCTCGCCTGCGAGTTTTCATATTTCTCGCCTGCGAGTTTTAACATTTCTCGCCTGCGAGTTTTAACATTTCTCGCCTGCGAGTTTTAACATTCTCGCCTGCGAGTTTTAACATTCTCGCGCGAAGCGAGTTTCACGCGTGGCGGCATATATAATTTTCGGTGTCTTCGTAAGTCTTCGTATTAGATCGTACGCGATCGCTGCAACGCATGGCCTACGCGCGATTGCATGGCGGAGTTGACTCTATCTGTTTATTTACTTTAAATAAAACCATGTCGATGAATCCTATTATTCAGCAAATATTGCAAAACATCGATAGACTAGGACAGGAACTACAACGAGCCGACAGGAACAACAACAACCGTGCAAATAATCCAGAAACTCCAAGTGCCCCAACTCAGAATACGGTACGTATATTAACTATTTATTAAAGTCGTTTAACATAACAGATTAATTTATGGATATTTTATTCATGGTCGGTCAAACACACAATCGATTTGTCAAGCATTGTTCAACAGCACCCACGCCATGGCCCATCCTCCCCTGAGCTGTCCCCCACTGCAATTTAGCCTAACACCCCACCCCACCCCTCTTCACACACACATACAGTATTAGCACTTCAACATGGTGGTGGTAAAGTTGATAAATCGTTGTAGTACCAGGCCTTTTTTTTAAATACATTTTTGCGTGGTTGAAGGAAATATTGTAATTGTTTTTTTGAAAGTTTTAGTTAAAAGTCTGCTTGCTGGAGCCAATTTTTATTGTTGTTATTCTTTTGGCAGGCTAGTACCAGCACTGAAGTTTCAAGAATTTTTAGGGGACCAACTTCTGCAAGTACTAATGCCTCCCCTGTTTCTGCTCTGTCCACTCAACGATTACCTGCTGCATCGAACACAGGTCCACGTTTCAGGCTTCGCCAAAATTTTCCCCAGACAAACAGAGGCAGGAAAAAAGATAAGCCAGCTACAGGTGCTTTTACAAAGGATGTGATTTTGTTAAGTGGTCCGAATGATACTACTGTACCACGCCAAGGTAGCCGTGTATGGTTAATGGAACATCACCATATTCTGTCTGGTGTGCAGCTTAGAAAAGAGTGGGATAGCGATAAACTGTTGTCATTTCTTAAACAGTTATTCCCATCAAAGCTGATGGATTCAGATGATGTTGAAATTTTACTGTCAGTTCATTCCAAATTGTTACCACCTACTCTGGCACCAGGGCAGTCACTCTCTGGTTTTGTACTGCAAAAAATATTCAAGGACAAGCCACTTTACATACGACCTTCTCGACTAATCCTGACTATGGAAATTGATGAGCCACTGGCAAAGAAAGAAAAGTTGGAAGATGAGGCTTTTGAGGTATGGATGTTGTAATTACACTATGTTACAGACTACATAGCACTTGGCATCACTGTACCAAATCTAGTTGTGATATTTTGCCATATTTGTTTTGAAAGTTGTTGGGAATCTTAGTATTTGGAATGGGGCAAAGAAACACTTAGCAAAGATTTTATCATCTATCGTTTCTCATGCAATTTGGGAAAATGTAATGTTCACATGTCTTGTGAGTTTTTAGAGGCATTAAATTGCACTAATTGTCCTTCTGGAGTGATGCAATTTTGATAGTGACTCATTTATGTTTTCCCAAATTGCACTTGGAACCATACTGTCTACTGCCTATATTCACAATAGGATATTCTTTATTATTTAGGAATTTGCAATGAATTCAATCTGGGAAGATGACTGTGCAGTATTTGATATGTATAATATATTTTAACTGATCAGTGATCTCTCTCTATAAAGTGCTGCATGTTTTCATCAACCCTTAATTGAGAATGTGGATTATTATAAGAAAGTGGGAGTTTATGTAGATCATAAAGTTATTGCATTTGAACCAGGAAAAAATTTCCAATATTTTATATATATTGTTTTTCATAATACTGTAGTTTTATTTTACTTAGATGCCATTGAACCAGAGCAGTCCCGAAAGAAAGATGTGGAAGTGATAGAAATTGACTCATCAACTACTAGTTCACTGACTAGCCTACCGACTAGCCTACCAATTACCAGTAGCCCAACAACCACTTGCACACAAACCACCAACCTGCAAGCCTCTCACTCAATGACCACCAGTTTCCAAAATCCAGACCCACCAACCACTTACCTGCAATCCCATAACCCACCAACCACCAGCCCACAATTCCCTAACCCAACAGCAAATGACCCACCATCTGGCATTGATCATGTTATTGTACAGCAATGCATTGATTACTGTCATGAGAAAAATATCGAAGACCCAGTGGAAATATTAAGAGTTGCCCAACAATTTATTGTAACAGGTCGGAAGTTAGACGTCGTATCCCTCACTGAATGTGTAGAGGGAGAGACAAACTATATTCTGATTAACCGCCAAGATGTGTTGAACAGGGCAATGGAAGAAATAATGCCCTTGATCAATCCAAGATTAACATTGGAGGCATGTAGTTGGTGATGTACAAATTAGAATTCAATAAATATTAAAATTAAATAAATTAATTTGATGAATATTAAAATTAAATAAATTAATTTGATGTTAAAATTAAATAAATAAAATTAATTTGATAAATATTAAAATTTAATTAAATTAAATATGTTGATGTTAATTTGAGATTCCATGTTGTTAGATGAGAAGTATACATAACATTCATTTGATCACAGTTGATAGAATATACATGGTTTGGAGACCACGTAAAAATACAATACAACTCATTAACTATGTTATTGTCCAGATTTATGCAAAAAATGGTTCCTTTCTCGTCACGTGTCTATTGTATTTTAGCCAAACTGACCAATGGCATTTGTCTTGCTAAGCTCCTCAACCTTGACTTAAAAATATGTTAATTAAAAGATTGCTATTGGTTTATCTGTGCAAAATACAATAGACATGTGATGAGAAAGGGACAACTTTCTGCATAAATGTACCTCAACATAGTTAATGAGTTGTATTGTAGTTTTACGTGGTCTCCAAACCATGTATATTCTATTAACTGTGATTTGATGAAAATGGTCATTTTTGGAGTAAAGTTTGAAAATGACTCCTTGGGTATTAGTGACACATTGTTAAATATTTATTCTCCAACATTGTCATTATGATTTAATCATGATATCTGAATCTGACAGTATGGTTTTCCTGCATTGATATGTTACTTAGGCTGTATTGCCAAGACTCACTCCTTAGTTGTCACTACTGTAGGTTCTCATCTACCACTGATGTCATAATAGACTGGATAGAGCAATTAATTCAATTCAATTAATCCACATTCAGAAATGTATTAATTCTTGGCGTGATTTTTCATTAAGGTGTAGTTGATCCATCCAGTTTATTATGAGACTAGTTATTACTAAAGTGTGAATTGTACACAAATTTGGATGTAATTTGGCTTATTTGATCACTGCAGGTGTCCTTTTATGGGGAGGCAGCCACAGACTATGGTGGGCCGAGGAGAGAATTTTTTCGGCTGTGTATGCAGGAAATCAAAGCTCGATACTTTGATGGTGGACTCAAGGATCATCTATTTGCCGACTACACTGTTATTGGCTTAATTATGGCTTTAAGCATTTTACAAAATGGCAATATTCCAAGGTTCATTCCTCCAGATAACCTGCAAGAGCTTTTTTTTTCTGAAAGCCCATCTCGATGCTTGCAGAGTCTTCGTAGAGGTTTAGAAAAACTGGGAGTGTATCAAATAGGAAAAGCAATCCCTAGCTTCCTATATCTTTTCCATGAGTCGCCCACTGCAACATTGTCTAGGAGAAAGCTGATTCATATCCTTTCTCCTAGCTTTTCTGAGGAAGGGTCAAATGCCCGTTCAGATGAGAATGTGGCCTATCAGTGCTTTCTCAAATACTTACAAGCTGCAGCGAGTGGGACAAGGGGCTCAATAACATTGGAACACATATTGCAATTTGTTACTGGGGCAGACATGGAACCTCCACTTGGCTTTGGATTGTCCCCAACTATAACCTTTCCACCTGCAGATGACCCCAGTCCCTGGTCATTCGTTCCGTCAGCAAACACATGCACCAACACATTACATCTACCAAGAGGTGTATCAGGGAAGCTTACTCGGCCAGAAGAAGCTGTGCTATTTGACATTTCTGATATAGCATTTGCAAATGCATACTTTGGCAGGGCTTAGCGATTGTTCCCATACCCTACAGTAGCCTGTATGTTTTATAGAGAACATAAAAACTGTTGTTCAAACATTTGTCCAGCTGAATTAATTTTTAAAGTTACACATTTGTATTGCTGCAGTTTTGTTAACACAACTATTACAGTATGCAAGTTATGAACGCAAATTAATGTTAATTACTATTAAAGTTATTTAAAATGTATGAACGAACATTAAGAAAATGTTGTATCCCTGAGTCTCTGTCATCACTCAGAGGATCAAATTGTTCCCGGAGCTCTATCTGCTCTTCCTCGGTAAGTTCTACTTGACATTCGAAATCGCATATAATGATGTACGTTAAATGTCCGTGAAATACGAGCGAAGTACGCACCCAAAAACGGCTTCACATTCAATGAAACTGGTATGGATAGAAAGCTTGCATAGCACAGATTCCGAATATGTAATTTTTATCCTGGCCCAAATTCGTCGTCGAATGTTACAGCTCCTAAAACGCAGACGTCTGCCAGGCTGACATTCGAAATCTCATATAATGATGTACGTTAAATCCGCGTTGAAATACGAGCGAAGTACGCACCCAAAAACGGGTTCACATTTCATGAAACTGGTATCGATAGAAAGTTTAGATAACACAGATTCCGAATATGTAACTTTTATTCTGGCCCAAATTCGTCGTCGAATGTTACAGCTCCTAAAACGCCGACGTCTGCCCTCCTGACATTCGAAATCGCATATAATGATGTACGTTAAATGTCCGTGAAATACGAGCAAAGTACGCACCCAAAAACGGCTTCACATTCAATGAAACTGGTATCGATAGAAAGCTTAGATAACACAGATTCCGAATATGTAATTTTTATCCTGGCCCAAATTCGTCGTCGAATGTTACAGCCCCCCTAAAACGCAGACGTCTGTCAGCCTGACATTCGAAATCGCATATGGTGATGTTCTTTAAATGCGCGTTGAAATACAAGCAAAGTAAACAATAAAAAACGGCTTCACATTCAATGAAACTGGTATCGATAGAAGCCTGGAATTATTAAATATAAATAAAAATAATTAAATAAATATAAAACTTCGGTTAAATGTGTATGATAGAATTATGCATTTTTTAATAAACTAGTGTTTCACTATTTGAAATGTAGTTAAGAATTTTACACAACTGTTGTAATGTTCTATATAATGTGTAGTTGCCATCTAGTGACTTAAATGCAAAAGACGCAAAAGTTTGAGTGCATCCTGCATTGTTATAGCCGAACCCTATGAGTTGATGTGATTGGATATGACTAGTCGGTGTACACTATGCAACTTTCCTTGCAAATCGCAATGCAATTCTATTCCAGAGGCATCTGCAAATGCGAAAATTTTCTCTTAGCATTTCAAAAAATCTTTATTAATGAACATCACTCAAAATTATAATTGCGTTGCAAGTTAGAAGGAGAATTGCATAGTACCAGAATAAATTTTTAATTATGTATTTTTTCAATTTACATGATGAAATGACATTTTGAGGATATAAATAACATTTTAAAGGGATAGGACAATAAAAAATAAGTACTGATTGAAAAATGTCTCGAGATCTAGAATGACAATATTTACTATTTTGGATGTGCAGGTCAGCCATGTCTATAATGTGTATGACATCATGAACCATGTAAAATTTCGATTAAAAACGTCAACCCGGCCTTTGACTTCATGTAGTTCAATTCTCTTAAAATCAAATGTGGTCTACCGTTATTTTATTGTCATATCCCTCCTTTAAGTCACCATTTTAAATCTAAATAAATGTTATGAATGTATAATTGCATGAAAATAGGTACACAAACTATAAAGTCTACACTGACGCGACGTTGGAGGAGTAGTTAAAACTTCTTTGATACGTTCTTAGCAACATCACAGCGATGATATATCTGAAAGAGAAATGCGACAAAACGCTTTTGTTAGCATGACATGATAATCTTTCTGAATGACACAACTTCAACTGACTTCAAATGGCAGATGGTAATTTTACCAGAACGGTTTGCTTTTACTTTTGTAGTCATTTAGAATGAAGAAACGAATTCAGGTTGTTTTCACTCCGTTTTAGAATGTGCACGCTCTTCTTAATTTTGGATAGGAGATTTTTTCATAATTGATTGAATATAAACTTACTTCGTTTGATAAACGCGATATTTACACCAAGATATGATTTTGCATACCATAATCCATATGGAATAGTTTTGTCGTCCCTAAACGGTGGATAAGCCAAAGTTTAAAAATACTCTCATACATCAAATAAACTATACACATTGAAATACAAAGATGCTTACGTTTACACCACACAAACGTCACGTATTCGTTGAACCATAATTATTCATTCTTTAGATTCTTCTGCCTCTGATCTGCTTCTGATTGTGGGCATGCACACTTCGGTCTTTGAATATGAACTTGAACCATACAGTCTAAAGAGCAATAAAGAAACAGACTTTCGCCGCTATAATATCTCTACACTTAAGTTAACAAATAATTCCGGAATAAGGCTTAACAAAAAGAGGTTTAGATACAAAAATCACATGTATGTGAAAATAAAATGGTCATCATTACGAATGTTATGGTCAAGTGTTATGGTCAATATTGTAACCTCATATATAACTTACCTACATGGATGCGAATATAGAGGACGGAGGTTATAAAGCAGGTATGGCAGGTTATTTTTTCCGCGCGATGGAATTCAACACTCGCCCGTTACATCAATGGTTCTTCATGTCACTACCGCAACGGCACTGGATTTTTTTTCTCCAGTTAGAGACGCCAGTTGCGCAGCGCAGTGTTGATCCTGACTCATCCTATCGCGCACATTAACACTTGCCCGTTTTTCAAAGGTTTTTCGTATTCTATAAACGCAACGGCCTCGGAATTTTCTCAGTTGTAGAACTGCCAGTTGCGCAGCGCAGTGTTAATTATCTCTTCTGTGATTATCATAATTCAATAACATATCTCTCCAGAATTTTCTTCATTTAGATCTAACTTCACAGTGACATGAGTTGATAACCACGCCGTTCGCGTATGTTACGCGACAAAAATATGTACCCACATTGTCTTCTCGCAAAAGCATTCTGCACGTTTGTTTGCAAGAAACGTTCTTACTTTTAAAAAACCATTCAAAGTTCAATGGTTTTTCTCCCGTAAATAAACATCTGATAGCAACCATTTTATCGATCCTTTGTTCATAAACCGTAGGTATTATACACCCTCTGTTGGAACTGGTTGGTACTGATGAAGTCAACAAATTTCGGTTTACGAGTTCATATGCTATTGTCGGTCGTGATGCATTGATAAAATCGCTGTTTGGGATACCATTGAACAACTCCAATCTGTATCTTGCATATGCCAATATGTAAACACCGCATGATATGAATTCTTGAATAGGAAATCTATCTTCCCAATATACTTCAAATTCTGAAACGAACTTTTTATGATTTATTTCTACCTTGTATAATCTGGATAGATATACTTCTTTAAAATAATCCTTGACCATTTTCAGTAGAGTTATATGTTGTACACCACGTTGTAAAGGATCGTAGAAGAATATAAATTGTTTTCGAGGATCGATAACATTTATTGACCAGTGTCGTCCAAGCTGCCACAACGTCTTTCCATGAAGATGAGATGTTCCTTACAGTTGTATCGTCAATTTCATAAGCTTCATTGCCTTTAAAAATAACAGCAGTGTAATGCCCACATTCTATGAGTTCGCCATGATGAAGTGCACAAGAAGATAAACTGTAACATTTACTCGATCTTTCCACTGAAATATGTAAATTTGAAGGCAAGGACACGCTGGTGTCACTTTTTTGGCCAAAATTTCCATTGTTGATAAACCTTTTAAAAATTAAGGTAATCGTTTTAGGCAAAGAAATAAAGAATCCAATGCGAACGTGAGGCGTTTCAGTTGCACAGTTGTCGCAATTCATCTCTACACCATCGACAAGATTATCTTCAATGCTCTCAGCAAGGTTCGTAACTTCGTCGTCTAATGAAACGAATAGTGTGTTGAAAGTTTCAGGGCCAAGTTCCTCTTTTTTGTAGCATTTTGTGCAGGTCTTTGTGTACTGGTATATCCCTGCAAAATTCTCTGTCATCTCTCCGTCTGTACTGTCGGAACACAAATCGGTGTAACTCTCGTGTATGTCTTGTTGTCGTCCTCTCGTATATCCAAATTGGTTTCTAAAGACGTTGTGAAGTTCTTGTGGATAAAAGGGATATTTATTGTTGCTATTTAATTTCATCAAGGTAGACTCTAAAGCGGCGGTTATCTGGGTTCGAGATGAGCTTGGATTTTTAGTAAGTACATTCTTAATCGGTAATCTGTTTATGCATTGAACAAGACTATTCAGCCAGCAATCATTAGCTTTATTCTTCAGACCTCTCGTTACATCGTTAACGTTAGTTCCGGTATGTTGTTGGCTATTGCTTTTCCTACAAAAATCTGGTATCTTCTTTTGCTTTCCTCTGCCACCTGCCTCTTTATAACTAGTTTTCTTTCTCTGTTTCCTTAACGGCTTCTTTCTAAATCTCGTTTTGTCTTCTGTTGGTAAATCGTGCCAAAGCTCTCCGGCTTTTCGCTAAATCAGACTGCTTTCGTCGCCCCTTTGCTCTATTTTTCTTACCACCATTATGGAAAAAGTTAAAAAAAGAAGAAGAAGTCCCGCCGCGCTTCTTTTTCTTAACGTCAGGTGTATTGCTGAGGGGAACAGAAGGTGACTGTTGAAACTGTCCAACATTAGGATTTCGCCTTGGTGTAAGCAGATCTTTCTTCCCCCATGTTTCGTCACGTTTAAGTAATCATTAGTAACGACCGTTGGTGACTTGTTATCGCGGCATAATGGCTTCTCGTCAGCAGCATTCACTTTCAAAGACTCGTCAACTTCAGTTTTTACTGTAATAGGTGTCTCTGCGTTATTTGGGTCGCTGCTAGAGATGGCCTTTGTAACGGATTTCTCGTCAATATTGCCGTTTTGTTTGTCGTGCGTTCTCCACCTTGAGATTTTCTTACTTACAACTCAGTCGGAGAAATCGGTTAATCTTCTTCTAATCCTTGAGTAGTTTTCCAACACAAACGCGTCTGGTCGCAATCTACGTCTTCCAGGGAAATCCTCTTGCTTTAAATTTCGCATCATGCCTTCAATATAACCTTCGGTGCTTGCGTTGGCGGACTTGAATGATAAATACGGGTAACCGTCCAAATTGTCATAATTAGTATCACTCTCACATATGTATCTATCCAAAGAGCCTAAAAGAACACCAGACCATAGAGGCATCTCCGGGAAATACGATTCTAAGGTGTCAAAAAATTCTGGGCAGTAGCTCCGATTCTCTGAAAATTCACATTCATCACTCATCTCTGTGCATTTATTCTCTGACGCCTGTTCTTTACAGTTCGTAATCAGCTTGCCATATTAATGTGTCTTAAACGGATTTTGAGATTCTTCAACTCTTCTATTGATATTCCCGTCATCCTCCTCATCGTCAATTTCTTCTTTTACGCAATCATTCTGTACATCAAACATTATCTCTCTGTCCTCCATGTGATGAATCATATCCCATAACCTGGTAAACGATTTTAAAACATCGCTATTTTGACGCTCGTTTAACAAGCACACCGCAACATCTTTAAGTATTGAATCAAATTCATTCAGAGTTCTAGAATTTACCAGTAATGATGCAATGTACATGTTAAAACGATACCACACGTCGTCATGGTGACTGGATTTGGAACCTTTGTGTGAGCGTATAATTGCATATAATTAATATTCAATTTTCTGTGAATGATGCTCATGAAATGACTACACCCGACGTGTATCACCGTAAATTCAAAATCTTCTGTTGATGCTTTTTTTTGCAGTATTTTAAATACTCTAATGAGAAAGTCGTCCAGAGATTCACCATTAAACTCTTTCAAAATGGCTAATATTAATGCTTTGGAATAATCTGTATTTATTTGTCTGGGAATTTGTTGTTTTCCTTTAAACACTTTTGATTCATCTCTTCAAAATCTTTCTATAAAGGCACGGATACTAGGCGCACTGTGATCATTCGTTATCATTTCCTCAACCGGTACAGGAGGATTGTTCTTTCTAGGATGTCGGACAATGATGGCATAATACAATACTCTTTTCCCCATAAAGTCTCTTACAATCGTTCCTGTCGCATCCAAATAAGCTATATCTTTGCCACACAAGTGGTGCCACAACCGTATTTCGTCTTCAGTCCACATATAAACATGGAGAGGAAAAAAAAAATAGCATGAACAAATCCTTCTATAGCTTTGGTGGCATTGCACGCTCTTTCTCTTTTCATCAACTCCTCTCTAACTTTTTGTAATGAGTGAACAACATCTTTATCAAGCTGTGTCTGTTGTTGTCCTTCGCTTGCAATCTTTCTAATAGTACTCGGTTGATTCCCCAACCAGTCTGTTCGGATGCTTTAGCGTTAACTGACAGGTTTTCCTTTATTTCCTGATACACTTTGGACGGTTTATCTGGGCCTTTATGAAATTTGGTCGCCATTTCTTTTCGTGTTTCACTTTTTATAAATCTTGATTGTCTCTCTCCGGCGGCATGTTTCACAGATCTTCGTAAAAAACTAAGATTTGTTTGGAAACAAAATTTTCACGCCGCATTTGCAACTGGAATGTGCAAGAACAATCTTCAAATATGCAATGACCCGAAGCAGAAAATACAACAGGAGTGTTTCGCTTTCTGGAATTCTCTTTAATAATATAATGTCGTTCGAAGTGAAAAGTACAAAAATCGTTTGATTCCTTCATATATCGCGCCATTATATCAGTCCAAGGACATCTCAAAGTATTTGGCTTCTCCGACGTAGGGCGTATTATAGTCCATTCAGCTTCGGTTAAACGGAAGGATGCTGTTCTGGGAATGTTAGCCAAAAAGAATGTATTACCGGGTGGCAAACCAGGACAATCCATCATCCTGCGCAATGTTTCGTGTGGCACGGGATTATCATCATTTTTAGCTTTACTTACGTGTTTATTGAAATTATCAGAGTCACATGTGCTTGACGTATAATTGGATTTCGCTTCTTCTTCCACCAGCCTGTTGTATGTCTCTTGTACAGTATCGTGGTCGTTTTTGGCATTGTTTTCGTTATTATCTTTTGTGTTGGAATTGCACATGTCTTCGTTACTTATCTCATCTTTTATATCATTCTGAAATCCGAAAGAATTGCAAAATAACTCGTCATCAGTTGACTCGATACTTAAGTCATGCTCGGAAATATTTTCAGCGCTGTAGATCGGCGACAGGGTGTCACAGTTATCTTCGTGAGTAAAATGTTCTATTAGGAAATCATCGCTTTGTTGACTTTTCTTTTCTACCATGTTTTTTCTCGACGTATCAGTGGAGATATTGTAAACGGTGTTTGTAGTTTTGTCACTGTCGCGGATGACATTTACGAGATTATCTCTATCCTGTTCGTCGCACGTACTTTGTGAAATTGACAATTTGTCGTTTGCTGTGTACCACTGTTTACGAGAAACTTTATTTGCACAGAGAGGACAAATATAAGATTTTCCGTCGGAGCAGTTGCTGTACTTGTCGCCATCATTCTTTGAAATTAAATGATTTAAGCCTACACAGCTGGGATGGTAAAACTCTAAACATCCAGATTTCTTAGCGTCGCATACAATGTAAAAGCCAGAGTCTTCTTTTTGACACAAGCACCAAACACTCTGTTATTGCTTTCCGGAGTATAAACTTTAGGTATACATCTTCTTCTTTTGGAAACTCTACTTTCCATAGAATCTTTTTCATCGTTGTCCCTTTTCTTATCTGAGTCATCTTGTTTTTTTTCATCTTCATTGTTTTTCTCAGTACAACTGAATCCTCCTGTAATGTCATCTACTCTTTGTTCATCGGTTTCAATAATCATCACAGCATCATTATCGCTTGTTTTCGAGTAGATGTTGTATTTCTGTATAATGGGTATTCTTCGCTCATTGTACTACTGTCATCGCTATTGCTATCATTTATTAAATTTTCAACTAGTTCTACATTGGCAATATCGAATGGATGGCAAGTTCCGGCATCCTTGTGAAAAAATGAAAATGTAAAAAATAAAATTTGCCTCAAAAATAAATACAATTGCATACACCGTATTGATATAGTCATTCATTTTATTAAAGCATATCCGTGATTACTTGCTAAAGGCAATCAGCGTATCGAGTCTGATTATTACGGATTTCTCGTTGTATTTTGGCTCGCGTGATCAAGTTACAACGCTTAAAATGAAATCTACCTTCGAAGCCGTCTATAGAGTATTAACAGGAGCGATATACACTAACATTTGTAACATAGAAAATGTAAGATTATAGACCTAAAACATGCAAGGAAATGGTGGTAATGATGTATAACGTACCACAAGGTGATATATTACAACTTTCTATCCATTCAATCAACTCATTTCTATCCATATAGGCAAGTGGCGTATATAGTTTCTGCCCATATACAGATATACTCATAGAATACACGGGCACGCCAGTTTCAAAATTGCGCAATATTCAAAATTTGTATTCAGGGTTGAATTTTTTTCTCGCATAGCTAGATCTGGCTAAAGATCCAGGGATATAGTGCAAAGTTTTAGTGTCCCCCCCCCCGACACTTAGGCACCCGACGTCTGTCGCAAAATAAGCTATAAGATTTTGAATTCTGGCGAGAAAAATCTGAAGAAGCATGATAAACATAGCCCTGAATCGAACGTGATCAAATGGAGGCTTCATTGCTAATATTCAATTGCGTGATATTGCCATTCAATATTTTTAGTTGCTCATTGCGGTCGGTCGCCATTTACCTGCGGTGTATGTATATTATATATTCTTCTATTTATATCTTTGTATATCGATGTAAATCGAAAGATTACCGGTGTAGCTATATTATATGCCTGGTCTGGGGCTTTATATACAGTCGTTTCACAATGATTAGACTATGTATTTAAATATTCTGTAAATTATGCCTGCACGATAGGCAGTATAAATATCTGAATTGTTTCAAAATTTTAAATTAAAATTGCTACAATCTCGTTCCTTTCATCTCCGTGTATTAATACATGGCGTACTTCCTGTACACCGCCAAAATGATTTCGGTACACTGCGTCGGATGTCGGGGCTTAATGGTATCAAATATGTCCATATTCACGTAAGAGATGTATATACATAAACAGCACAACGTTGTTACTTCCTGGGCCTGGCTCTCTGACATATGTTTAATCAATTTATTGTCTAAATTATATCTGTGCCTTACTGAATGGTCTTAATGTATAACACAAAACTCAAAACTATACATTCGTAGAATATCGAGAATTTAATCGATTTTTGCGTCACAAATGTTAAAAGCAACACTCTGTCACTCCTTGCGTTTTCCATTTTGAATACTCATCAAGGCCCGATGTCATAAACGCGCATTTGCGATGTTCGGTAAAAACGGGTGTTCAGGAGGTAAATTCATTTAAAACAAAACCATTACCACATTAGGACTTAGGAACATAGACATAGTAGATTCATAGTAGACAAGTAAAACGATTTAAAACCCTTCATAAAAGTTTCGCTCTAAATATCAACCTGAAATTGGCAAAATTGTGGCATCTCTAGGCTTTCATTTCAAAATTTCGCGACTTGTTTTGCCTCGTATAAATGGGTCTATTCATAATGATGTACATGCCATTATACCAAAGCAAGCAGCATGAAAGCAGCCCTGTTGTTCGAATGGTGTTAATTTAGCGTAAAATATTTAATTTTGAATGGAAGTACGTATTTTTAAACTTGGCTCATCAACCGTCAATCTCTCCTCCAAGTTGAAACGTGACGTGAACGACCAATCAGAATCAATTCTGATTAAATCGAAATCAGAAATTATTCTGATTGGCCGTTCACGCTGTTTCAAATTTGAAATACAAAAAACCGTTTAACCGTTGGATTATCCCAAAGAGATTGATCCACCGTTTACGCTAAACGCCTTTCGAGCAACCGGTCTACCTAATACATTATTAAAATAAACTCACGTGATTATCGGTGTTGGGCGTTTCATCACTATCAGGACCAAAGTTCTTCAAATAATTTCTCCTTTCACATTTCGATCGTAAACCATCTCTGTCTTCAAACCAACGAACGTACAAATTCTTGCGGACTAAATCTTGTTTTTCAACCCTATCTCCAGCACAACCTTGCCCCAGAAACCGTTTACAGACCTCCAAGACTCTCTCGGGTCACCTTCGACATTCGTTATAGCAGCGACAACTTTATCTGTGCCAAAGTTATACTTCAAATTCCGGCCAACCGTCTTCTGTTAATAATGAATCAAGAACAAGCTTTATAAAGCCAATATTTTCGCATAATAATTACATATCTCACGATAGTTCATTTTAAAATTAATCGTATAAAAAGAAAATAAGCGTGGAATAAAAATAAAACTTACCTTCATCTTGAAAATGTTTTTCAGAATAATAAAAACAGCAAAAATGTTGAGCGTGACAATAAAAATGTAATAATACAATAGTTTATCTCACTGAAAGAGAGTTATAAACCGTCGAGTTCAACAATCAGTCTCAAAAGACGTTAAATACACGTCATCAAACAATTTTATTAATTTACACTGAACTCCATACACTCTGCATGCATATGCAATATGTAGCTATATTTAAAATCCATTCTTTTAAATGGGGAACACTTTGGGGGTTTTTTGGGTTGCTTTGAATTTTATCATTAGCCATACCTGCATGCCCTCGTGAATTCATGGCGTCGCAGTACTGGCAAAAAGTCGCAAAGTGTCCCACGTGCAGATTGTGTTTTATAATTGAACCTGACGTTTGAACTTTGAAGTCTGTCATTTGTGACTGTGGTGGTAAAATCGAAAGGAACAATGTCAGAGGCGACAAAGCAAATGAAAACGGCTAAAGAAAGTGAGCTTCAGTTTTATACATCAGTTGACTTTAATGCAATTACAGAACAGTTGTCTGTAGTTTTTTTTATCTTATCCCAGTTGAGTAATACAAAAGATTGGCGTTTCTTTTTAGAAGAAAATAGCACGCTGTCAAAGACCGGCGGTGGCGGTGGTGGAGCCGATACAAATATTTGACGCCGAAAAAAAAGTGGTATGTGCACTAAATTATTTGATCTAATTATGCTCGAGGGCTAAGAAAAGAGTTATTTATTAGACATGACTTTTCCGATGTTATTGAACGAAAATGTATAACATTTGTCTTTGCCTTTGGGAAATACAAACCGGAATAAAGGCTAACCCGAAAGCGTGCGATTATTCAAGGCTATGGCAATATGACAATTTTTTAAAACCTTTATTTCTACGTAAAAATGCTGTTCACTATTTAAACTGCGTGCGCGGTATTGTGTTTTCCTTTGGCTTTGTAAGACTTGCAACTGAAGACATACGAAACATTTCACTTTTGAGTGCTTTTGGCTTTTCGGAGACTTATATAGAAATATTGTTATTCTCGCAACTGAATACATACGAAAGTAACGAAACATTTAACTTTTGAGTATTTTTGGCTTTTCGGAGTTCTTATATAAAAATATCGTTTTTTTTCGTTGCAACGACACGGAATTCAAATAATTTAATTACTAGTTTTAGTTCAAATGACGAGACTTTATTGGCTTCGGCTGTAGTCAACCTTCTGCTATTGGCTAATCCAATCAGTTGTGAAATTTGACTTATCCACCGTTTAAAACGGGCCTGATCTTCGATGTTTTTTGGGGCCGGTTGTTTTTCACATCTATCAAAACAAGAAAATCGCACATAAAATCGCAGCAAAAATCGCAAATGTAAACGGCCTTTTGAAACTGGCACACAAATTTCTGCGCTACGTAATTATATATATTCATTGGCTGTAATATAGGCATGTTTCTTTTGATTTGTGTTATATTTTGTAAAATTATGTTCATAGACAAGGAAAGCGATACACAAAATAATCAAGACAGGTCTAAAAGACGTGAGTTATAATCTTATTTTTTTGCTATAAAAAATTTCAAAATCTCTCTTGCATGTATATTTAACTTATTTTTTCACCGGTACCGGCTATATACATTAAGGCTATGATATTTCAAAATCGTTTTTGTCTATTTTGTCAGCTAGCTATAACAATAAGTATAAGTATGACATTTTATTTTAGAGATAGGGCCAGGGGGAGAGAGAACATGACAAATGCCCTACTTGAGAACATGACACCTGCATTTATTGATTTTTTACATCCCCTCATTTATTGACAATTACATTAGTGATTACTGCCAATTGTCTCTAACACAGATAACAAAAAAAAAATTCAGATTTCACTTTTAAAGGAACGAGCATTCCATCCTTTAATAACTTTTGGTTTTGTATAGGAAGAGAAGAGGAAGAGAGAGAGAGAGGAGGCGGCGCCAGGACAGGCGTCGCGACTATGACTCAAACCGGCGCACTGATGATAGGCGCCGGCATAGTGAGTCGGATGAAAGGCGCCGGGAAGATGGCCGGAGAGACCGTAAGATGATTATTACTTCCATATTTATAGTTAAAACATAAAAATGGGCAATTGTGTAACTCAGACAGTAGAATCATACGTACACATGCTCATACGATGTTTACTGTATTACTGATAATCTGATAATTGCCCCCCGTAAACGGTTCCTGTCTCTTAAAGTAGTTTCTTAATCTATATATTTATAGGTTAATACTGGAATAGACATGGCACCATTAAAAGTAAGTGTATCCAATTCATTAAGTTGAACCATATATTGTCTGGCTGGTAAAATCTCATCATGCGCTCTCAGAAATACTGCTTTTTCTTTTAAGTTACATACTATATGCATGCGTGTGCGATATCCTATAATAATACAAACTTATATAACAAATGACAGGGTGCCACATATGTAGGCGCACAGACCATCTAAGGCGAGATTGCCCCAGTGGAAAAAAACGGGGCAATCGAGGAACAAGAGATAGCTGGCATGGTGGCCATGATGGGCGAGGCAGCCGCGGCGGGGGCCAGATGGTCTTTAACATCCGCCTGTAACCGAAGAGGTATAACTGAAATTTTAAAAATACACTCTGATAAACAAATAAAAAGTATGTAGGTTCCCCCAAACACATAACATACCAGTTCTCTATGTCACAACAGCTAACAGCTTGTTTTTTTTTCCTCTTTTAGCTTCAAATATCCACATGGTGGAAATATGTTAATTTGTTTACTGTTAATTGCATTTATAAAGGCTATTTATAACAAAGAAAATAGGTAATATTCACTAGATTTTTAAAAAGTTATTTGAGCAGGTTTTTTATTATATATTACAAATTGTAAGGTCTTATGTATCCCGGAGCCTATTTTCTCTTGTATAAATAGCCCTTTAGCTGTAGGAAACTGTCACTGAAAAACCCAGGAATTAAATTGTACTTTTCTCAATCATAAACCACTTCCTTTTTACAATTTTAAGGTTTTTAATTGACACATGCACTGGCCTTGCAGCATTGAGAGGGCAATGATAAAAAGCTAAAACTTTTACTTTTAGTGATTTAGTAAAATTCAGCACAGTGACTTTTTCCTACAGCCTTTTTCATCAGAAATTGGTGACATATTAATATTACCACTTGCGTTCAAGCTTGCGACGTGCGTTTTAAAACGTACGTTTGACTTTTCAAAACGTACGTTTTGTTACGCCCTCTGTTTTGTTTGGGCAATGAAATTGACATGTTTTTGAAGTCCAAACAAACTTGGGGAATCAAACATGCCGTAAGAACTTCAAAAACATGTCAATTTCATTATCCAAGTATGACAGGGGGTGTGACAAAACGTACGTCTTGAAACGCTACTCTAGTAACTAGGTTTTATCTGAACGACTTTGTGCCAAGCTTGAACACAAATGGTATAATATAGTAAAAGTGTTTTGTTATTATGCGTTTCTATTGGGGAAAATCTAATTAAATGCGAGATGACATCTGAAATTTGTTTAAACTCTTTTATCTTGAAATAAAGACTGTCAAGCAAATGTACACACTACTCATGAAACGATTTATTGTGCAGGAGTAAATATGCAAGTTTATATATATTCATGTTCACTCACCCATCAAAATCTCTGCAATTAGATGCGATTTCGAATGTCAGGCCGGCAGACGTCAGCGTTTTAGGAGCTGTAAGATTCGACGACGAATTTGGGCCAGGATAAAAATTACATATTCAGAATCTGTGTTATATAAGCTTTCTATCGATACCAGTTTCATTGAATGTGAAGCCGTTTTTTATTGTTTACTTTGCTCGTATTTCAACGCGCATTTAAAGAACATCACCATATGCGATTTCGAATGTCAGGCTGACAGACGTCTGCGTTTTAGGCGGGCTGTAACATTCGACGACGAATTTGGGCCAGGATAAAAATTACATATTCGGAATCTGTGTTATCTAAGCTTTCTATCGATACCAGTTTCATTGAATGTGAAGCCGTTTTGGTGTACTTTGCTCGTATTTCACGGCATTTAACGTACATCATTATATGCGATTTCGAATGTCAGGAGGCAGACCTCGCGTTTTAGGAGCTGTAACATTCGACGACGAATTTGGGCCAGATAAAAGTTACATATTCGGAATCTGTGTTATCTATACTTTCTATCGATACCAGTTTCATGAAATGTGAACCCGTTTTTGGGTGCGTACTTCGCTCGTATTTCAATGCGCATTTAACGTACATCACCTAATGCGATTTCGAATGTCAGGCTGCAGACGTCTGCGTTTTAGGGCTGTAATTCGACACGAATTTGGGCCAGGATAAAAATTACATATTCGGAATCTGTGTTATCTAAGCTTTCTATCGATACCAGTTTCATTATAAAATGTGAAGCCGTTTTTTATTGTTTACTTCGCTCGTATTTCAACGCGCATTTAACGTACATCATGATTTCGAATGTCAGGCTGACAGACGTCGGCGTTTTAGGAGCTGTAAGATTCGACGACGAATTTGGGCCAGGATAAAAATTACATATTCGGAATCTGTGTTATGTAAGCTTTCTATCGATACCAGTTTCATTGAATGTGAAGCCGTTTTTTATTGTTTACTTCGCTCGTATTTCACGGACATTTAACGTATCATTATATGCGATTTCGAATGTCAGGCTGGCAGACGTCGCGTTTTAGGAGCTGTAACATTCGACGACGAATTTGGGCCAGGATAAAAATTACATATTCGGAATCTGTGTTATCTAAGCTGTCTATCGATACCAGTTTCATTGAATGTGAAGCCGTTTTTTATTGTTTACTTTGCTCGTATTTCACGGACATTTAACGTGCATCATTATATGCGATTTCGAATGTCAGGCTGGCAGACGTCGGCGTTTTAGGAGCTGTAACATTCGACGACGAATTTGGGCCAGGATAAAAATTACATATTCAGAATCTGTGTTATGTAAGCTTTCTATCGATACCAGTTTCATTGAATGTGAAGCCGTTTTTTATTGTTTACTTCGCTCGTATTTCACGGACATTTAACGTGCATCATTATATGCGATTTCGAATGTCAGGCTGGCAGACGTCGGCGTTTTAGGAGCTGTAACATTCGACGACGAATTTGGGCCAGGATAAAAATTACATATTCGGAATCTGTGTTATCTAAGCTTTCTATCGATACCAGTTTCATTGAATGTGAAGCCGTTTTTTATTGTTTACTTTGCTCGTATTTCACGGACATTTAACGTGCATCATTATATGCGATTTCGAATGTCAGGCTGGCAGACGTCGGCGTTTTAGGAGCTGTAACATTCGACGACGAATTTGGGCCAGGATAAAAATTACATATTCGGAATCCATGTTATCTAAGCTCTCTATCGATACTAGTTTCATTGAATGTGAACCCGTTTTTGGGTGCGTACTTTGCTCGTATTTCACGCACATTTTGAATGTCAGGCTGGCAGACGTCTGCGTTTTAGGAGCTGTAACATTCGACGACGAATTTTGGCCAGAATAAAAATTACATATTCGGAATCTGTGTTATCTAAGCTTTCTTTCGATACCAGTTTCATTGAATGTGAAGCCGTTTTTGGGTGCGTACTTCGCTCGTATTTCACGGACATTTAACGTACATCATTATATGCGATTTCGAATGTCAGGCTGCAGACGTCTGCGTTTTAGGGGGGCTGTAACATTCGACGACGAATTTGGGCCAGGATAAAAATTACATATTCGGAATCTCTGTTATCTAAGCTTTCTATCGATACCAGTTTCATTAAATATGAAGCCGTTTTTTATTGTTTACTTCGCTCGTATTTCAACGCGCATTTAACATACATCATTATATGCGATTTCGAATGTCAGGCTGGCAGACTTCTGCCTTTTAGGAGCTGTAACATTCGACGACGAATTTGGGCCAGGATAAAAATTACATATTCGGAATCTGTGTTATCTAAGCTTTCTATCGATACCAGTTTCATTATAAAATGTGAAGCCGTATTTCAACCCGCATTTAACGTACATCATTATATGCGATTTCGAATGTCAGGCTGGCAGACGTCGGCGTTTTAGGAGCTGTTATGAGGCGCCGATCTAGTCAATATTCTAATTGATTAATGTGGGTAGTCTTACTTTTTATATGCTCACTATTTTTCGCTATATTTGATCATTTCTATTTTTATATAGTAATTGAAATTTCTATTTATATGGTCATTTACTTTTTATATGCTCATTTACTTTTTATGTGGTCATTGAATTTCTATGTGGTCATTGAATTCTTATGTGCTCATTGACTTTTTGTATGCTCATTTACTTTTTATGTGGTCATTGAATTTTTATGTGCTCATTGACTTTTTATATGCTCATTTACTTTTTATGTGGTCATTGAATTTTTATGTGCTTATTGACTTTTTGTATGGAACTCACGAGATTTAAATACGGTTATCTTGCATATTGACGATTAACTGATTTCGGACAGTAGCGAACATCTAATGTAAGTACTCCACTAGTAAACATGTAATCACCTCGTCAACTGTTATGAAATATGAGTCAAGTGGCAACAGCGAGAGAAAGAAATGAAAATGGATTGTTTTTGTTCTTTGATAACTTAAAATTGTTGCTCGCATCGGTATCATCTTTTCAAGAGAAAATCAATTCCCAGAATTTGTGTTTGACAGAAATTGATCAAGCTATTGATCGACTTCAGACGGCTGCAGACACCCTTCGATTGTTAGTTACAAATATTGAGCACAATGATGCATACTCCGAAGTAAAGCTAATATTAGACTTCACTTTATCCAAGGTTACAGAAGTTTATATTGCATTAAAAGAATACAGTAACCAAGCATCGGCATTAATAACTCAAAATTTCTATTCGTGTCCAACTGCTAAGACAGGAGATCGCCCTGGTCGTCCCCAATACCCCCAATACATCGTTGAGAAAGATCAAATACAATTTCTACGGCACCTTCACTTTCCGTGGATAAAAATTACTAGTCTCCTGGGAATAAGCGAGAGCACACTTAGACGAAGAAGAATATTATACGGAATGACTCAACAGGAGGAATCAAATTGGACTCAGATTACAGACGAGGAATTAGAGCATAGGGTTCGAGAAATCCAAGAATTAACTCCTAATATAGGACAAGCCCGGCTTCTTGGAGCTCTGAGAAGTAGAGGACTTCACATTCAAAGATGGCGAGTGAGAAACTGCCTACGTTTTATTGATCCTGTGGGTACAGCTTTGCGATGGCGATTAGCAATTTACAGAAGAAAGTACTTTGTTCCCACCCCAAATTCTTTGTGGCATATTGATAGCAACCACAAGCTTATCAGGTGGAGACTGATTATTCATTTGTGTGTTGACGGATATTCTCGACTCATTATTTATGCACATTGCTCCAGCAACAATAAAGCAGCTACAGTTTTGGAACAATTTGTCCAAGGAGTGAACAACTTTGGATTGCCATCGAGAGTGCGAACTGACTACGGCATGGAAAACTTCAAGGTGGCACAGTTTATGCTGGAACACAGAGGTGTTGGGAGGGGTAGCATAATAACTGGTAGTTCCGTACATAACTCACGTGTTGAGCGAGCTCACAGGGACGTCTACGCTGGCCTACTGTGTTTTTTTGCTAGAACATTTGCCCACTTAGAGGACAACCAGTTCCTTGATCCTTTAAACGAACTACATTTGTTTGCCTTGCATTATACATACATTCCTAGAATTAACAGATGCTTAGAAAAATTTAAATGCCAGTGGCAAAATCACCCTTTATCGTCTGAAGGAAACCGCACCCCTCTTCAGTTATATACATCTGGTGTAATTGAGAATTGGCACACTGGATATTCTGGAGTTGAGAGCATCTTAGATCCCAGCAATACGCAGTATTACGGTGTAGATCCCGCAGGCCCATTCCCCGTAGATGAAGATGATTACCAGGTCATAGTTCCAGAAACAAATATTGAGATTTCCAGTGAACAAATGGAAAATTTAGCTAACGAATGCCACCCTTTGCAGGATGATCGTGTAAATGGTGAAGATACTTACAAACAATGTTTAGAAATTCTAAGCTCCATGATTTAGTCAGCCAAACATGCAAAACACCCAAACACAAGCGTAATTGCATGTTCTTTACATACCAACTAAAGCAGATGTTGCACAAAGCATTAAAGCAAATGAGCATAGTTGAGCATATAGTAAATTTCAATATGAAAATGAACATTTTTATATCAAAAATGGCTATGAAATCCAATATATTTTCATTTGAACACGTTATGCGGGAGCAATTTCAAAAAGAACTATTAAAACCTTTAATATATCAATATCAATAGTATTAAAAAGTTACAACGTACATGGTTACAGTTTGTTCCAAGCTCGAAATTGTGCTTGTGGTTATAGTAACATTTTCAAACTTTAACTATAAATATCAATAACAATAACAATTACATGCAATTACATTTACAGAATGGTTAACCATTTACTTCCTTTATAAACATTAACTCAAATTACCCCAAAATTGTCTGTAATAAATATGTATGTCAATTTAGTATTTAACTTGCACACACTCCTTTACACTATGTTCATTTCCCAGTTACCAGAATTTAGAATTCCCATGAATTCCTCCCTTAATTCACAAAAGTTTGAATAGGTGCTTGGCATTTCCAGAGTAAAACTACATGTATGAGCAACTGGCCTTCTCTGAAGACCTTCATGAGATGTGAAAGTAATCTTTAAGCTGTCAGTAAGCATCACATCAGAGGCAGTACAAAATCTTAAAAATGTGGTAAGCTTGGCCTCATCTAGTCCCCTGATGAACCTTTTTAAATGTGATAAGTTGGTGTTACTGGATTTGCATGTAGGATAGAAATAACCTTGGCATTAGTTGGTATAATAGACTCATATAATGTATTTAAGGAACATATATCAGGAAGATATTTCTTTAGTTCAGAAACAATTGGTGCCCAGCAATCAGCTACATACTTGGCTTTTTGGATTATTTCCTTATGGGCAAGCTCTGTGACTATTTCTATCAGGTTCTCTTTTGTAAATCTTCGCTTACAATCAAATGCTGACAAAAACTCTACCAACTCTTTATTTTCACATTCAATAGTATTATTCAGGCATGCATTCACCAGGCATGCTTCAGAACGAAACAAATAATTCTTAAAAGAATCCTGCAACATTTGGCAAGAAACACTACCCTCTCCAAAAAGACAAGCAGCAAGAAAAGCCTTGCTTAACTTAAAGGGAAAATAAAAGCAAGTGACATATCCCTTCACTAGTATCCTTGCAACAGCTTCCCACCTCTTTCTATTGAAATCATGTCTAATATAGGGAACTCTCTCACTTTCACCTAGCATGTATGATTCATAAGCCTCTTTCCAGAAAAGTGAAAACAACTCTCTTAACACTCCACTTCCCTCCCCCAACTCTTCATGGCCATGTTGATTAATAATAATGACATGCAAAAAAACATTTGAAATAGATGGATCTGAAAATAACTCAAGCATATCCTCTCTGATTAGATACCTATGAACTCTTATGGTCCTAGTGGGGATTTCAAGATCATTTGGCAATGGTGATAATGTGGCATCATTAGTAACTACAGCCTCAGTTTTACTAATAGTTGGATCATACCATGAAATGTCTTCATGAAATATTTCTGGTAATACTTGACTATTTCGAGATACAATAGACGGAGATGGCAAAATAACTGGATCTTCACAAACGTTAACAGGTTGAGCTAAAACAGAAGGTTCATTTGGAACTGTCATTTGGGGTGGAATGGCATGCTGGGTTGCTTGACTTGCTTCTCCACAATACTGTGAAAATGTTTCTTTTCTTTGGCTTCCATGGTCACTATCATCAGATTTTTCAAAAAAGGCAGAATTTAAGAGCTGCTCATCCTCCTCATCATTATCCTCTTCCTCTAGGGGATCAAGGCATCTGATGTACACACTTCCCTGACCAGAGAATTTTATTATTCTCTCGCCATTCATCTGTACTCCATCTGCCAGTTTTGGGATTACCAAGGTTCCATAGCAAGCCTAAATTTTTTACAAAAACATGTTCAGTGGCATATAAAGGCAACAAAATATTGCTGCGTTATGGGTAATTGTTTTTGGTGAAGTTAGGTTTTGCTTTAGAAAAGAAAACACCAACTAGTTTTTTAACTTTAGTGCATCTGTACCTTCATGAATTGAAAAAGAACGTCTCTGGGAAGTTGCCTTTCAATATTTTTCCTTAGTTCAACGGGACTCCATCGTCTGTCGAACGGAAATTTGTGAATTATTAGCCCTCTCTCTTCAAGCTTCACTTTACTTGAATGACTTGGTACTTGTTTAGTGTACGGGTTTGGTATAATAACTAAATCTTTGTGGCATATGGACTTGGCAGGTCGTCCGGACTTTGCATCCGATCCTGGTGACTTTTCACGGCTATTCGAACGTCGCTTTCTACCCAAACTTCGTGTTCTTGATCTTCCAACAACATTTCCGCTGGGTCTCCGGCCTCTGGAGTTGTACGTTGGAAATCGTCGCGCTAGTTTGGTTGCGATGGCATCTCCACCGCTTGTAGTAGACGTTGAGGCAACAGAATTGTCGCTCGATGCAGTTGATGCAGCTAAGTTTTGAATATCAGCATTTCCTATATTACCAATTGCCTGAAGTGCTTGTGCAGCAGCTTCGCAAGCGGACGAGATTTCTTCTAGTTTTTTTGACGCCATCTTGGCTGGTGTTTAGTAAGTTACTAGATTGTACTTTGTAATTAGTTTTTATTTTCGACGGAATGAGCACATAAAAAGTTAATGAGCACATAAAAATTCAATGAGCATATAAAAAGTAAATGAGCATATAAAAAGTAAATGACCATATAAAAAGTAAATGACCATATAAAAATTTAGTGTTCAGAAAAAGGCGAAACAGATCAAATAGAAATTTCAATGACTATATAAAAAAATAGAAATGATCAAATATAGAGAAAAATAGTGGGCATATAAAAAGTAAGACTACCCACATTAATCAATTAGAATATTGACTAGATCGGCGCCTCATAAGCTGTAACATTCGACGACAAATTTGGGCCAGGATAAAAATTACATATTCGGAATCCGTGTTATGTAAGCTTTCTATCAATACCAGTTTCATTAAATATACTGCTTGTTTTTAACGGCAAAATAAAAATTACGACACAATATATTGTGTTTACGTATCGAATTTAGTGCGGATGAATGTCGTGCTAGCTTCGCTTATGTTTGATTTTGTTGTTCTGGGAGGAAGAGCGAATCCTGTGGTGAATCCTGTGGTAGCTTCACACTAGTTGATTTGTCAGCACACTTGGCTCGAAATGCATCTCTGAAGGCACCACTATCAAACTTGGTTTTTTCTATTTCAACCGACAAAACTGAAGACTTAACCCATTTGCAGTTTTCTACATCAAACATCTCTAAACCCAGGGATGTCATTTGTGGTGGTCGAACAAGCTTACCAGCACAAAGGAGATCGCCTATTGACACTGACTTAGGATACTTAGTTTTAGGGGCTGCAGTATTGGTACATATTCTGGTATTCCTTGATCACACATGTGACATTGCTGTTTCTGAGGCTTCATAACATGCATTCCATGTAACAAATTAGAGTCACCTTTAGCTATTGCTATTTACATCATTAGCACATTTAACACCAAACATATGCTGTACCCTGACATGTCCAATTATGTGCTTTGTGCCAATTACACATATCTTGCCAAAAAAGCAAAAAAATTTGGGGGCTTTTCCAAAAACATCTGATACGAATATAATGTGCATAGATTATAATGTGCAATAGAATGTTGACAATATCCAACCCTGTTTCATCTAACTTAGCTCTTTTGAAATTTTGTTTCTTGCTCCTTTCCATGTTCTCTCAACATTTGTTTTCTTTTACACCATTTTTGTTAAAAACAGTCCTGCTGCGCAGCTCCCTATTTTTGTGATTTGTCCCCAGATCTCTTTTCCGAGCTGTATAAATGTGACATTATAATCGAGATTTGATGTTCAGTTTTATGATGTTTTGTGACGTAGAGAAGATGGACAGGACTTTACAGGGGCTCTTTGGGCAAAAGCGGCAATAGCATTCTGCATTCCCACAAGCAAGAAGCAATATTTACAAGTGTATATGTTAAAATATTTTCTTGTGTAAAGGTCATCTATTTAAGGTAGTATAAAAGAATAAAGCAATAGGTACGATCATTCTACTTCAAGAAGAATTTTCTGTGATTTGAAGACTTGTTTTTAAATCCATGTAGGTGTACCGTTTACATGTTGCATATTAAAAACATGTACTTATTTGGTGTTAGGAGCCATTGTGTTCATGCTGATACTTTGCATGTTGGTCATTGTGTGGCGACAGGCAACTCAATTAAATCTTACATCAATTGTAAACGAACAAGAGGTATTGTGTTCTCTACCATCAAAATCAGTTCAGGTGAACTGATTTATTGTATTAATATTAGTGAATCTAATAAATTGAATTTTGAACTGCATAAATTTTTTTAATAGACTGTATTTCCTACCTGAAGGACATGTTTCCTAAAACAAGTATTGCTAGGTCAATATCCTAGGTCAATATCCTATGGCTAGGTCAATATCCTGCAAAATGGCGGATGCAAAATTTTAGCTCGGATAAATCTTTTTAAAAGATTTCAACATACTCAACCTAATAAGCTGTCTAATAAGCTCAAGACCGGTGCAAGAGTTATAAGTTATTTGATAGATGCTATGGCGACAACAAACAAGCTAAGTTTAGCTTGGAATCGAGATTATGAATCGTTGAAGAGGTTTGTTTTTGGGACCTTCAAACTTGATGGTATTTGGTCTCAACCCGGCGGGTATAGAAAGCTTTTCACAACTGAAGATTCAACAATACTCTGGAGAAAGAGTAAGAATTTGTTGTCCTGTAATGGATCGCTAAAGCTAACATCTTCAAGAAGGAATTATGTAAGCATATATGTGAGTGTGAAGACAACATCTCAGAACCTGTGTCTTTGCATGACATGGGCAAAGTTCATTCAGGTAAATCGTCTGATTTCTACACTGATATAGAATGTATGAAGCAAGAGCAACTAGTGAATGGGGAGGCAATCAATCATTGGTCGAACTCTATCTTGCACATAACTTCAGTAATTTCGGAATTTAAAGAATTCATCAGAAAGAATAAAACAAGCCTTACAGAGGGGACTTCAACAAGGTCAATTAACCATAACGAAGAAATAGAAAATGTAAATCAAGATTGTATTGAAACTGATGCTAATGACACCTTAGTGTCAGAACAATTAAAAAATTCTGTAGGAAGCAATGAGGCAGGATTCATTAGTCAGCTGGATGAATCTAAGGAGGCTCAATCAAACATGACTGATGAGACTCTTACTGATAGAGAAGCCGGCTGTGTTGTGTAGCGTCGAGAATCCTGTGCCCAAGAGGTTAAAAGGCACCCAAAACCATATAAACCTAAGGAAAACCCAAACATGGTTGATAACCCTGAAGATATTTCACTAAGTGATCTATTACAAAGAAATATTTAAGGCGATGGCTTTATTGGGGTTGACCAAAGGCGAAAGAGTAAAGAAACTTTTCCTGTCTGAAATACATGAGAGCGTGCAAGAGAATCAGATCTTATCCTACTTAGAGCAATAAAATATAATACCTACCCACACATGTTTCAAAGTCAACATAGAGGAACACGATCTGCTAAAATCCATATACCATCCTTAATGTGGTCTTAAGTTCAATCTGAAGGTTTCAAAGCTTGTCAAATGTAGTCTGTGCCTATCAAAAAATGTCAGAAATTCCGGGAACGGGAATTTTTTAACATACGTGTAATGGCTCAAATACCAGTCAGATTCTCCTCCTTTCGTAATAGCAAGCGTAGACCAAAGCAAAGAGGGAATGACAGAAATAATTTAATATCAGTATCGCTGAAATCTGATGCTGATGTTGGGACGCATACTAACAATATTAATAGGACAATTAATATTAACAACAACCTACTGTCAAAGTCTTTCCAAAAGTCGAAAATTAAGATTACCCACTTAGATATAAGATGGTTAAAGAAACAGGTCCATCTGCTACAATTATGTTGTTTAGTCAAAGAAAATTACTATGACGTTTTTGCTGTATCGGAAAGCTGGTTAAACTCCACGGTGTCAAATGCTGAAGTACAAATTTAAGGGTATAAATTATATGGGTTGGATAGAACAACAAGATCAGGAGGAGGCGTTTGCATTTATACTCGAACATCTTTGAAAGTTAAAATCCTTAGCAGCTCGCTGGGATATCACCATCTGGCTTTCACCAATTTTGGGTACAGATCCAGCATAAGAATCTAAAGTGAGTCATATTCTGTATCATTTATCATCCTCCCAACTGCTCTGTGGCATGTTTTGCAGATGAATTTTTAGAGAAACACACCCCAGCCCTTACTTATGGAAAAGAAGTGTTTATAATTGGCGATCTCAATATTGATATCTTAAAAGAGAATTAAGAGTCGCGAGTGCTTATGAATTTGTGCTCTAGTTTAAATTCAAAACAACTAACTAATCACTAGTCCAACCAGAGTTACATCACAATCATTAACTCGACTCAAGAACTTAATGGTGATTCACATGCATCAAGATAAAACAGACGAATTAGATTTAAAAACAGTTGCAAACGAGTTTATTGCGGCGAGCGAGAATCGAAAGCGGGTGTTTGGTCTTTTCAAATGCTAGAAACTTTTAATATTTGATTAGCGATAGTTCACTAACATTATAGCTAGTTGGGATTGACAAGTGGCGTGATTGATTGTATTTCTATCGCTAAAGTGAGACTTTCCATCCTTGGCCCCAGCCCCCCCAATAAAAAATTGCTTCCTACGGGACTGTCTTTTCTTGCTCTACTCTCCTGCAACTTCAATCCCTGTGAAAGCAAATGTCCATGCATTGTTTTGTAGCCAGTTTCAAAGTTGGTACATATTTTTCACCTGTGTACAAGTCATTGTTAATGATTACAAGAATAGTTTGCTCTTCCCTGATATGTGATAAAATGTAAGTCTTCCATATTTGCCAAATTATTACTGAATCTTGTCAGTTTGCACAAAGCCAATCGACTTTGTAGCGAAAATAGTCAATGTAAATATTACCATTTCTAGATTACGAATCACATTGATTAGAATTTCTCTAACACCAACTCAAATGAAATGAAATGGAGTAAAAGACATTTTAAATAATAACCTTACTGTTAAACTTGTAGCAAATGTAACAATATGATTACTTTGACATTGATCACAGTCATGTGACCTAAATAGTCTTGCATATGCATGGGGCGTTATTCACCTACTATATATTATGATATGTTAGATGGATTGGTAGATATATGTATTTCAAATAGCTGTATTGTAAGAGCTATAAGACAAAACAAACAGAAATATATCTAGATACTCTTTGGAAAAATGTTAAACTAAACAGCAAAAGTAAAACTATTCCAGATTTTCCAGAATGTTCTTACACAAAGTCTTAAAACGCAATTGCTGCCTGAAACTATGTCTGCTAGGACGAGCTAAGTCAAAGGAACAGCCGCTGACCCAATGACATGAGTCAGCTAGCTCAAACCCAAGGCAGGAAGTTTTTGAACAAGTGGCACATATCATACATGCAAACAACATGAAGTATAAAAGCTGATGTGAACGAATTGCAATCAACAAACAGTATGCAATGTACAAATTATATTTTTTCTGAAATGCTCCTCCATACTTTCGCACTAACAAGTTTTAACAACCCTAGTTTTATCAACCCTAGTGCTGAATTACACACTTGCTTATTTACTTCAATTGTTCATAACTGAGTTTTTAGAGTTCATGCATGTGAAGAAGTTGCTTGTGTAAAACCGACTTTATAGCTATATGTCTGTCATAACTGCAAGTCATTTAGTAATATCCTCTTTAGATTTGTTTTCATCATCTGTATTTGCCTCATTGTCTTCAGGTTTTCTTTTTTTATTTTATAAAAAGTTTTCTTACAAAAAAAATGGAAAATTTGAACCAGTTAAAAAAATTCTATAGATATATTTTTTTAGACTTGCTCAAATTTCCCAATTTTTTGTAAGAAAACTTTTTTTAAAATAAAAAATTGGCGTAACCGAACTTGTTTTCAAGTAAAATGCGTGAATAGGTAAAATGACGGCAATATTGAATTGCCATTGCTACCATAACAATGGTAATGACATGATACTCAGAGACAATTTTCGACTGTTAGAATGTTGGTTAATATATCTGGAAAATTTAATTTCGTTTAGCAAGAAATTTCCTGCCAAAAATTTTAATCTAAATCATTAGTTTTCAATATTGTTAAAACTGTAGTAAGCCACCTTAATATAGATTTCTATTGCAGAACTGTAGTTTTCTCAGTTTTTGTGGGTAGTCTGCGCATGTGTGGCTAACCACTATGTAGTCGAAAAAGTGTCTGGATGTATGTTTGTGGGTGCCACATCTTCGAATGTGAGAACTTTGAAGTTTGTGTATTTTTGCGACATTTGTTATTTTTATAGCTCGTTTTTCTACCGTGCTCAAGGAATTTCGATCACAATCGGATTATTGGAGCATACATATTATATATTCCGGGCAAACTGGCCTGCACTGACGGTTTGTCAGGCGCTCTACGTGTCAGAGGTGCACATATCAAAATAAAATTAACTGGAGCTATTGTTGCTCGCACTGGTCGTCATAGATCAGGGTACTATTCATGTGAAAGGCCACGTATCAAAACTAAACCTAGCCATTGTGCAGGTTTTGAAACTAAACCTAGCCATTGTGCAGGTATTGAAATTGAACCCAGCCATTGTGCGGGTATTGAAATTGAACCCAGCCATTGTGCTGGTATACTCAAACAAACTATTTAACATTGCTGCCAACTTGCATTTACAACACTTTTTAACAAATATACTGACAACCTTAATATATACCCAAATATTACCTGCCAACTTGCACACAAATTACTGACAAACAAGACACTTTATAAAGTCAAGAATTGACATTTGGTTTCTGAGTTCTAGGCCATAAATATGGGTGTGACTATTGAAGTTTATCGCGCCAGGATTGGTTCACATCACAATTTTACTGATTGCTGCAACAGTCTGTGTTGTCCTAAAGGTATACTATGGAATCAATTACTATTAAAGTTTTACTTTAATGTATTCTATACAATACAATAAAGATTTATTCACAATGAAACTGAGATTTCAGTTACAGTTACAGAGGAAAAGGAAAGTTTGAGGTTATCCCTATATTAAAACTTCCCTAATTAAAATGAAATTAAAATTACTAATTTAAAATTGCAATTATATACACGAACAATTACAACTATAAATAAATTAATAAATTGTTAAATAGTCCTTTACTTTTTTTTTGAACGCCAAAAAGTTATTAGGCTCAAAAACGTAATTTGGCAAATCGTTCCACAACTCGATAATTCTTACAAAAAAAGAATATTTATAACAGTTTACTCTACTAGCTTTAATACACAATTTATAGGCATGATTAACTCTAGTCGACTTAACTCTTGAATATTCAAAGAAATCTGAAAAATTTAGTTGGTTTAGTCCAAAGACAGTTTTATAACATTCAAGTAATCTCTCCGTAATGAAAGTGTTGACCACCCCAGGATCTGGCACCTTTCTTCGTATGACATCTCACCTCTCTTTTGACGTAAAGCAAGCCTAGATGCTCGTCTTTGTACTTTCTCGACTGCTTTTATGTCTTTGACAAGATATGGATTCCACACAGGTGCAGCGTATTCAAGAATGGGTCTAACAAGTGCAACGTATAACATCGAGAAAACCTTGGTGTTTGCTGTACCAATTGATCGTTTGATAGTTCCTAGAATTTTGTTTGCTTTATTAACTATAATACAAACATGTTCACTCCATGTTAAGTCAAGCGAAACAGTAACTCCAAGATCTTTAAATCTTTCTGTAGTTTTCAAGATTGATGTTCCTAAAGTATAACTTGATTTTGACGTGTCATTAGTGTGAGTTAACCGCATGGTTTCGCACTTTTCCACATTAAATTTTAATTGCCATGTATGTGCCCACTCATTAAGACTATGTAAGTCATTTTGCAAAATATATGTATCCAAGACAGGATCTTTAATTTCTCTATAAATTTTGGTGTCATCGGCGTACAACTTGACTTTGGATAGAATACAGTCTGTTATATCATTTATGTATATGAGGAACAAAATTGGTCCCAATATTGTACCTTGTGGCCTGAGGACACTGGTGACCATTCTGAAAAGGTCCCTCTAATTACAAGACGTCGCTTCCTGCCTGTAATAAAATGCCTAAACCATGCCAATAAGTTCCCTTCGATACCATAACTTCTTAACTTCCGAATCAGTCTTTCATGTGGCACGCTGTCAAACGCTTTTGCGAGATCGAGAAATATAATGTCGGTGGGCACACCAGAGTTCCTGGACCTTACCCAATCATCGACAGTTGATAGTAGTTGTGTTACTGTTGACTTGCCTTTCAAATAAGCAAATTGATTCTCGTTCAAGATATTCTTTCTACACCAAAAGTCAAGAAGTCTACTTCGAACAATTTTCTCACCTATTTTGCATATAAGCCCTGTAAGAGATATCTGACGATAATTTTCTCTGCAATTCTTCGAACCTTTTTTAAAAATTGGTGTAATGTTAGCAGATTGCCACTCCTTGGGTAACTTGCCCATCGAGAATGATTTATTTAACAGAAGAGAGATTGAATGTGCCAGCTCCGTTGCACATACCTTTAAAATACATGCAGAGATATTGTCAGGTCCTGGGGCCTTTTCTACCTTAAGATTTAGAAGAAGCTTCCCTACTGCATCAGCAGAACAACATATGTTCTCCAATCTTTCGTCCACAATGTAATCAAGCACTGGAATATTGTCATAATTTTCAACTGTAAAAACAGAAGAAAAATAAGAGTTCATACTATTTGCAATATCTTGGTCATTGGTTAAAACACATTCTCCAATTTTCAGGGATACCAATTTATTTGTTCCTTTACACTTGGATTTCACAAAGTTCCAAAATGGTTTGGGATTGTTATTGTCAGTTAGATCCTGAGCTAAATTCGTTATATATCTCCACCGTGCCTCATTGCACTTCCTTTTCAAGTTGTTATTCAATTGACGATAGCGAATCCAGGCACTTTCGTTTTGGCCCCTTTTTGCTTTTTGATAAAGTAGCTTTTTTTTTCTACAAAGAGATATCAGTTCTTTATTAATCCACAGCGCATTTTGTCTTTTTTTCCCTTTTATTTTTGGAATGCATCCATCTACTGCCGCAAAAAACAAATCTTTCCATGAATTCCAATTCTGGTTAATACTCTCTTCAAGAAATGCTAAGTTCCATGGAATATGAGACAACGTTAATTTCAGTTGTGTCCTGAATAATATCCATAAATATTGAATAGTTTTCAGAGTTGCTTGAAGGAGTATTGGTCAACCATGAAAAATCTGGCAAGTTAAAATCTCCTAAAAGCACAGTGTCAGGCGTAGATAGTTTCTCCAGATTGATTCTAAGATCAGTTAGTGATTCAGTGTTTAAATCAGGTGGCCTATAAAAAACCCCTAACGTAACTCTCCGATTATTTGAAAATATAATCTCAACAAACATCAGCTCTGAGCTGCAGAGAAGATCGTCTCTGGGATAAGCATTGATCGAGTTTCGCACCGCAATTAAGACCCCGCCACCTTGACGTCCATTTACGTTTCTGTCACGCCTAAACACTGAATAATTATCAGGGAAAATCTCTGCATCACCGATGCTGCTATCCAAATGAGTTTCGGTTAAAACAATGATGTCATAAGAGGAATTAGCTATTTCTAAGTCCAGCTTATTGACTTTATTAACTATGCTTCTAGCATTTGTATAGAAAACAGCAAGGTCTATGCCTTTCCGCATTTTTTCATTCATAATGAGTTTCTAAGTTTCCTTATTTCTAAGTTTCCTCATAACGAGTTTCTAAGTTTCCTTATTATTCTGCTTGCCTTATCTCAAAAGCCAATTGAATAAGAGCCAAAAAAACAGTGAATTATGCTTATGGTATGTTCAAATGATATACTATAATAATGTTTATGTGCCATTATTACTAGGACTTTCAAATGATGTGGAGGAAAATCCAGGTCCTTGGACTATAAATGATATAGTTCAGGGGCGGATCTAGGGGTAGTCAAACTAGTCACGCGACTAGGGTAAAAATTGCACAGATAAAATAATTCAGAAAACTTCCAAGTACTCCAGTTTTAATATCCCATACAGCGTCAGAAGTCCGCATATTAATTTTCAAATGCTCTCCAGTAAGTCCAGTTATATATCTCATGCATCGCTTGAGCCAGCGTGCAGATTAGTCAAAAAAGCGGATGACTGCGTGAATTTTGACTAATCTGGGGCAGATTCAAGCCATTTGATTGGTTAATTCGCATTTTGACTAAAGTTTGCGGGGGGTTGACTAAATTGCATAATATTCTTGCATTCTGATTGGCTGTTAAAAGAAAACTTCTGGCTTCTGATTGGCTTGATGCGTTTGACTAGTTCGCTGCATGGGGTAATCTAGTCAACTTCAGTCAATACAAATAATAATAACATTTTAGTTCGCTAATTTCAAAATTTGCTGAAGATTTTTTATCGAATACGATTGCTCATGCGAATTGATAATGCCAGTCTACGAGTACGAGACAATCAGGTCTGTGATTCGATTCGCAAAAGGCAGATCTTTCGAAAGAAATTCACGTGGCAAATGCAAAGTCATCCGAAGAGCTTCTCGCCGCTATTTACGACACAAATAACATGCTGCCGAGAAATTTCCCTTCTTCGTAAGAAGTGTACAGCATTAAGGTAAATAATTCTGCTGATTTTCATATAAGCAATATATTACAATAATAATGAACTCAATATGTTTTGTGGCACTATAAATGTATGAGCCAGGTTTGTTATTGTATTTGCATATATTAGCGGCTCCCAGTCAGACCAAAAGGTCATTTAGAACTGATTATAATTTCATATCATGTAATATTTACATCAACTAAAGCTTTCCTGTCAGCATTTTTATCTAACAAACCAGTTTAGCACACAGATTTACAAATTTCTTTGCCGAAACAAGAAAGTCAGAGTTTAAAGCTTATAAAAGCATAGTTTGTTGTATAGTGTGGTGTAATATGATCTGTTATATGTATTATGAATAATTTTGTTTTAAAAATAAAATGCGCACCCCCTCCCCCCCACGAATCGTTCCGAAAAAATAATCGGGAGAAATGTACCTGCGGTAGTCGGACCGAAAATTTTTGACTAGGGTAAGAAAATTCCTAGATCCGCCCCTGATATAGTTGACCCTGCTTGTACAATCCATGCTGATTTTAATCAAGGTAATGACTCATTATTTGGTGTGAATGCTGGTAAGCAGTGTGTTGCCATGTCACTATATCTAATTGTTTACAAAAAAATTAAATCAGTCAATATTTGGGACAAGTCAATTCTAAACACAATTTTAGTAAGTGGAAACAGTTTGTATTGTGTTATCAGCTGAAGTATAAATAAAAGTTATTTATTATTAACTGATGTCCCTGAGTTTGTAGACATAGATAATCATACCTTTAATTTGCAATGCAGTGATTCCTTTTGAGGAGCATTATATTTGAGGAAAATAGTCTCCCATATGTGACTCTTGAGCATGCTTTGAATAAAGTATTTTATTCTTTAAACTATAAACGTTGTTTACTTACAATTGGTATGAACACTGTGGCAATCATGATGCCTTTTCCTGATGTGTTTAAAGTGTTTGATTCTCATTCACGAGATATGTATGGTAGACCATCCGCATTATTGTGTTTTGATATCATTGGAAGGGATAGAAAATCTTGGAGAGTATTTTCGGTTAACATCAAGGTGCAATGAAGCAAATATTGTTTTGCCATTTGAGTTAAAGGGCGTAAAGTGCATCAACAATAATGATTTAGAAACACTAGTATTGTCTAAAGAAGATAATGGAAATACAGATATGACAGATACTACTCAGCTACTTGGACAACATAATGTTAACAGAAAATAATTGAACAGTCAAATAATTGGTAGTCAAATAAATACATGTAGGAAAAGGGTGAGACCAGATGAGTCCACTCAACAAAGGGAAATTAAACTTGAAGAAAAAAGAAATGCTAAGAAAGTAAAAAGGCAAAATGAGTCAGCAGAGGAAAAAGAAGCTAGACTTGCAAAAAATAGAAATGCTGAGAAACTAAGAAGACAAAAGGAGTCAGCAGAGGCAAAGGAAGCTAGACTTGCAAAAATTAGAAATGCTGTGAAAGTAAGAAGACAAAATGAGTCAGCAGAGGAAAAGAAAGCTAGACTTTCAAAAAATAGAAATTATCAGAAAGTAAGAAGACAAAATGAGTCAGCAGAGGAAAAGGAAGCTAGACTTGCAAAAAATACTAATGCTAAGAAAGCGACAAAGCAAAATGAAACTACTGAGCAAAGGAATGCAACAATACACCTTTACTGCGATGAAATATTTGATACTGTCACATGACCAAATTTTCAGATTTTCGGACAACTTTCACAGATTGTTATTTAAATTATATACACGTGCGCGGAGTAAAAAGGCGAAAAAAAGTATTTGTAAAGCCGATCCCGAAAGTTTTTTTAGTGTGTGGGGTGTGCGGGTTTATTATAACTCTTGCTAGTATATCCTAGCAAATATCGAAAGGCCTGATTGCATTTGCAAGAACGTAGAAGGTATATGTTATTCCTGACTATCTTTCGCTAAAATTATAAATATGGTAAAAAGATGTGCTTGGGGCACATGTAAAAGTGATTCAAGATATCCAGCACGATTAAAAAAAGACGATGGAACATCAGTGTCGTTTTATAGCTTCCCAAATGTGAAGAAATTGAAAGAAAGGAGAGAGATTTGGATTAGGGCATGTTGTTGAGGTGACAATTTTGTATGTCGGAAGGACAGCTATATATGTGGTTTTCATTTTATTGGGGAGAATGGACCAACAGCGGAAAATCCCGATCCTATACCTGCTACGGCTAGTAAAGTTAAAGTAAGTTATTTATTTAGAATTCTGCGTACTAATAATCGGTTGTTTATAATAGATTTTCAGTCGATAGATGTTAGCTGTATTCATTTTCAATATGTTTTGATTTATATTACTTAATTTTCATCCATTTTTAACAGATCGAACAGTTACGACGAAAACGAAAGGCACCAAAACATCGGCAGACTAATGGAAAGCGATTCAAGAATGAATGGGAAATGTCAGCTGCAGAAGCTTTACTTTCGTTAGGAGCAACAATGCCAACAAAGGATGTCCAACGCAAAAATAGCCCCGTTGAAAAGCTGATTGAAACATCTCCCACTGACCAAAGTTTCTGTCAAACACATGAAGTGGACCTCGAAAATGTTAATTCAAGTAAAAACACCTCAACAGAACAAGTTGAAGACCAGGGTGTCATGCAAAATGATGGATGTGCAAATAAGGACAAGTTAAAGACATTGTTTGTTCAGAAAAAACCGAACCAACAAAATGTGCTCATTATACAGGTAACTCTATTTACCTGTTAAATATGTAGTAACAGATGCAAGAGTGACATCCCCAAACCACCCAGCAACTAGAACAATCATTCACTCAAAATTTTGGAGTTTGTTTTATTTTTTAGGAGAATTCATAATTACTTGGCACCCAACATTCAATTATTTAACCCGAATGATTTAACTCACTTTTACACTCAACTGAAAATACACACATGTATGTTTTATTTTCTTTCTTATTTCAGGGTTAAATTATGAAGTATTACAAGCTTTGTATAATCTTGTCAAGGAAAAGGCAAACAAGTTGTACATGTGGAAAGGGATAAAATGGACAAGGCTGAAAGGTGCTCAAAGTGGACATCTAAAGGTGATTACTAACAAAGTACCGAACTTAATGTGACTACATGTTTTCTTTTTGATGACTTTAATGTAAATATTGCTTGACATAAAAAAAGTAACAAATGGATATAGGAACATCATTGTTTAGTGGGTTGAAGGAAAGACCAATCTTATTTCCAAAATAAGATTGGACTTGATTAAGTTATGGGAGTAAACTGTAAAATTATAAAATGTAAATACCTACTTTATTAGATATTTATTATTTTTAGAACAAGTACAATTTGAGGAAACTAACCACATGGGAACAACTAATTTTAACTTTGGTGAGGCTAAGGAGAAAGCCAAGCATGGTGATGCTAGCTGACCTTTTTGATATTGCTCCTGGAACAGCCAGCAGAATTTTTATAACATGGATTATATATTTAGAGAAGGAGCTATCATTCCTTTTGTCATTCCCAACAGTGGCTGAACTAAATAACATTTGCATTCCAGCATCCCTAAGTGGAATTACAAACCTGAGAGGAATAATTGATTGCTCAATGACTTGACAGAGACAATTGTCAATAGAGTATACTTTGGAAATTAAGTCAAATATTTTTATTCATTAAACTATTTAAAAGCTCTCTCGTCTGCGTTCTCTTGTCTTCTGCTTCCTTCTCTCCAAACCATTTGTGAACTTTATCACAATAATGTTTTTGGTTGTTAAGATAATGTTCCAAATCCTGGAGGAAATAAAATAATTCCTGTCATAAATAGGCATGCAGGAATCAATGAGTCTATTATTTTACATTTTAATACCTGTACAAAATGTTCTACAAACAAAGCCAGATAAATCCCACAGTTGTTGCCTGAAAATCTTGTTGAGGTACCTATTTTCAAGAGAAAAGTCACATTCCATGAATTACCTTACAATGTCATGTTTCCATTATTGAGTAGGTAAAAAAAATAAGGAAACAGTTACCTTAAGAACTTTATTGGGAAGGTTAACATGTTTTCTTGGCAGTGAATGTTTTTTGCACAGGTACTCAAAAAATCTAAAATTATGTTTGACAGTTTTTAAATGTTATTACTTACACTTGGTTTATTTATGGTTAATTTGTACGCATGAAAAAAATATATACTGTACTGGTACATGGGTTACCTGAAAAGGAGGCTAAACTCCTTTCTTCTGTAAGTGATATCCCATGTCAAGGAGTCCATTATGAGAACATGCCTAGGAAAAACCAGCCAGTCAATTTGTTAAATTAATTAAAACTTCAACCAACAGTGGTGTGTGTACCACAATCATACAGTATACATGTAGTTTTCACACTTTCCACCATACAATGTCTCTTATGGTCGCTATTCAAATGCTACGATACATCCATTTAAGACCCAATGCATACATGATATACTGTACATGCCTTCCACAGTACTTACCAGGGAGTGAGGACTGCCAACAGCCAATGGTAACTGAAAGATTACACATTTTTTTCATTAAACAATATGACCATATTACATAATGTAGATTAAATGCACCAAAGCACATTCATTTGGGAGAGGGGATTGTGTGTGGAGGGGGAGGGGGGAGAGGTTAATAAATTTCATCTTCTAACAAGTAACAGGATTGTAGACTTAGATACAGTGCAAGAGTTCATAATGCACATTTAGATTATTCATTACCTCCTGTTAATTGGTATAATCAAAAAATCATGTTTCCACATGTCTGGCTTAAAGAACACTTCTGCATTCTGATGTCTGGTGTTTCTATAAGATTTTAGAATAAACAATGTACAGTATGTATATGGGTTTTTCTCAGAACTGAACAAATGAATAGAATATTTCATGCAAAACCTTCCAAGCCCAAGGCATTTTCTTTTGCTCGTGTGTGTCTCATTGTAATTGTACACACAAAATCGCAGAATTCCCATAACCATATTTACCTAAATGAGTTGGTTCCTTGTTCCCCAGACAGGGCAGTATAAAAGTAAGTGCTCACAAATGGTATCTGGCAATCTTTGATATCCCTGCAATGAATATATCCTAATATAGTTAGTCCAGTTTATACAAGCTTCTGTTACCTTATTTTTCAATACTTGATAGATCTTTAAATATACGTGGAAAATAACACACATACTGTACCTTAACAGGATATGAACAATGTTATCATTGATCATTTGCATTGGTTCTAGACCATTTATACACGTCTCATAAATAGTAATGTCACCAACATTGATACTCCGCAACTCCTTAGTCACATTTGATATGGGTTTCACTCCAGAAACCTTTTTCGGAACATTTACTGGAAAAAAAACCATATTAACCCCCAAAGTTGCAAATGTTGTGCTTAAAATGGCCCTACTTTATTATTTTTTTCCAAGTGGGTTAAAAATACCACCATTTTTCCTAAGAAGTGTCATATAAAGCAAAGTTACTCACCAGTTATGGCTGTGGCAGAATCATCTGTCAACTCGTGTACAATGACAGGCAAGATTTGTCCAAACCAAAAGCTTTCAATTGTTGTACACAAAGAAGCCACAAACTTGTCATCAAATGGTATTGATGTTACAAAGATACCTTTTTCTGTCCACACAACAAAGTCACTTATGCTTAGTCCACAGACAAACATTTGAAGCTGCACCTGGAAATAGTAAGGTGAAGTCTTTTCTAATGCGAATGTTTCTCCAACAACAGTCCCACCAATTTCTGGAGTTAAGAATGCTTCTTTAGCAGGTAGATCGCGATGTTTCCAAGGGCATTTGTATTCTACCACAACATCCTGACAACCAATATTACATTTGCATGTACGAATGTTATCAACACTTGCTCCAATCATTGGTTTATGCTTGCAAATCAGAAGTCCTTTTGAAACCAAACTAAGCTTATAGTGCTTCTTACTTTCCACTCTATAGTATGCATTTCTTGCTGAGTCTTCATGAACCAAACCCCATTCTCTTGCATTCTGTGGGTGAGCTGAAAGCTTTGGGGAATTCCAAAATGTGCATTTTGGCCATGTGATATCTTTAACAAGATTGACAACACTACATTTTATATTTTTTTGCAGCTTTAGTTGAGCATTAAAAGCTCTTTTTGTTTTTGAAGCTGTCATAATACCAGCTTTTTGATGATACCATTCTTTGGTTCTCCATTGTTCAACTGTAGACGTGCTTATATTTTCTATTTCCTCATCACTTAATGAAATATTTGCTAGAAGGTGCTCAGCAGAAATTATTTTATGCAAGTCATGTTCTTTATGATACTGAAGAAGCTTTTCTTTCAAAATTCCATAATCAGACTTGTATTTTGTTTTCATATCTAGAAAGCACACAAAATTAAAATTAATTATGAAGTTCTGTTTATAATATTTACATTAATAGGTAAGACTTCCCCTATGGATAAGACAAATATTTGGCCTTAACCCTAATATACCTTACTTTACTCTAACTTAGACAGTTGTTGTCATAATGGGTGCCACTTTTTAGTCAGTGCATGCTCATCAAAACCTGAATTGTTGTCATGTAGCTATGGGTTTCATATCCACATGCACATATTAATGTGGAGACCATATACATATCCCTAGCAATAATCCTAAATGTTGTAATATTAGTATGGGATACATAAAATATGGCATGGTGATACACACTGTTTACTGGGTTAAAGTACAAGACTCTTTAGACCCCTTAACAAATAAAATCATCTGGCATTAGCCAGCATATTAGCCAGCATAGAATACAAAAATAAAACAAATTTGTATATCATACCTTCAGGTTTTTTTTCTTCATGGTTCTTAGTGGGTTTTAAATTGGTTGTATTTTCGTTCGATGATTGATATAACTGTTGTAGCAGTGGAAGAACACAGGGTTTACTGTCGATCGACAATAGAGTGTTTGTAAATGTCTGGAGATCCTTTTTCGAAGGAGGACTTCTATCGTGCTCGTGCCTGACATCAACCTCAATACTTTCAGCATAAAAATGCTCGTATTTTCTTTTATATTCAATTTCGGTCGGTCTTTTGTCAGATCTGCGTATTTGCAAGTGTTTTATATCACATGGTTTAGTTTCAGATGTTGCCCGTTTCACCCACTGACATGGACCTGATGTTACACTTTCACGATTATTGAGCAAATCTTTTAACGAATACATACAAGCACTAATGTGTTTGCATCCTCCATCCTGCCCTCCTTTGCATGTGCATCTTGCCATTAAAACGCTACCCCGATTGTTTCCTTTACCCTCCAATACGAACCAAACGTCATAAAATTTCTTGCCACCGTCCATTTTATCTTTCATAGCTGGCCGTACTTTCCCAACATAAAGATGCATACCTTTATCTGCTAGTTTCGTTGTTAGCAATGACTCGACATAGCCTTCATCAAATATCCGATAATCATCAAACAATTTATATGCAGCAAGTCCCTGTTTGTCATATTCAGCAGAGCTATAGATCAGATAATTAAAAATATCGTACAAACCAAAAGGCGGTGAATCTGTGAAGTCATTTACAACATCATGTAACAATGGCTGCTCGATTACCATATCATGAATAATATATTTTTTCCCTGCGTTCTCCGTATTTCCATATTCATGATTTGGATCAATGGGTAACATCATTTTTTCCACAGCTTGAGCAATATCGAGCAAAGCAGGCTTTAAATAACCGTTTACTGTAACGCCACGCATTTGTAAGTACTCCTTCAGTTCAGCCACAGTCATACTGGACACGCTCTTAATATTCTTCTCAATACAACCAGACATTCCGATATTCGCTTTGATATACAAGCAAGAGTTTAAATAAACCCACACACCAAAAAAACTTTCGAGATCGGTCTTACAAATACTTTTTTTCGCCTTTTTACTCCGCGCACGTGTATATAATTTGAATAACAATCTGTGAAAGTTGTCCGAAAATCTGAAAATTTGGTCACGTGACAGTATCAAATATTTCATCGCAGTAAAGGTGTATTGCAAAAGAGAAAGAAAGAGAGCTTCTAGAAAAACTACTTGTTTTGAAAAGCAAAAGAAAAGTAACGAATCACATTCAGTTCAAAATATTGCAAATGCTGAGAATTGTTACTTGCCTAGTGAATATATTGATACATTGACACTTGTGAAAAATTTTCACAATTCTGTATCTACAGGACCTTTGTATGTTTGCACTTGCTGTGACCAATTATGGTATAAACATTCTGTTTCTCTGGCAGACAGACTAAGAATGGTCAATCCTGATATAACCAAGTATCTACAAAATATAAAAAGTGTTGATAACATTGAATGGCTTTGTCAAACTTGTAACAACCATTTAAAGAAAAGCAAAGTCCCTCCTTGTGCAATTGCTAATGGCATGAAATTTCCTGAAAGACCTTCTTTCTTTGATCTAAATGAACTAGAATGTCGACTTATTGCTCCTCGGTTGGCATTTCAAAAGATTTTTCAGGCCCCAAGAGGTGGCCAACTCAAGATTACAGGTAATGTTGTCAATGTGCCTGCAGATGTAAACAGCACTGTTAATGTGCTGCCCAGACTATCAGATGAGATGGGTACTATTAAAGTTCAACCTAAATGAAGATTACAATACAAAAGCTCTGCACTTTCAATGAATATAAGACCTCACAAAGTAATGCAAGCAACTGCATGGTTAATTAACACCAGTGCTTTGTATCAACATCAAGGAATCATTATAAACCAGAATTGGTTGAGAAACCTGGAAGAGTCATTGGATGTGACCAGTGATATTGAGACATCAAATGGTGAAGGTGATTTAACATCAAACCTCGCTAAAGATGAATGGAGTGAGGCTGAAGCAGAAATACCAGCTGGAGTAACTGATAGTATTTTGACTCCTCCAGACTTTGTCAGTGATAGTGAGAGACAGGAAATCTATAATATTGCTCCTGGTGAAGGTAACAGGCCGTTGAGTATATTTAGAGATCAGTACTCTGAAGGAATGTCATATCCAGGCATATTTCTTGGACAAAAAAGACCTGATGATAAACAAAGGTTAAGAAGTGTTTACTATAGTGACATATGTAAATTTGAGTCAAGAAGATCTGATCGACGAGCTGCCATGTGTGTTGAAAATATATTCTTCAAAGCTAAGAAATTACAAATGAAATGATTGATTGGTCAGTCACAGATTGCACTCCGAAAAAACAAAATATTTACCAGAACACTTACTGCTGGAGACCTAAAAACTGCAGAAGGTTTACAAAGTTTAATAAACCATGATGATGGTTTCAGATTCTTGAAAACTCTCAGGGGTTCACCACCTTTTTTTGAACGAGCCAAAAAAGACTTGTTTGCCATGATTCGTCAGTTAGGACCAGCATCATTATTTTGCAGTTTCTTGTCAGCTGAAACCAAATGGATCATTTATTAAGAATTCTTGGTAAACTTATTGATCACAAGGATTATAGTGATGACGAAATGAACAATCTTTGGGAGGAAAGGTGTCGACTAATACAAAGTGACCCAGTAACCTGTTCAAGACATTTTGATTTTCAGTTCAATACCTTCTTAAAAGATGTCTTAATGAGTGAGCTTGCTCCATTAGGAAAAATTAAAGATTGGTTTTATAGAGTTGTGAATACCAACAGCGGGGATCACCTCTTATTCATATGTTGATATGGCTTGAAAATGCACCTGTGTTTGGTGTTGATAAAGATGAAGATGTTGTTGCTTATATTGATAGCATAATTACCTGCAGCAAACCAGAAGATGATACAGAATTACTTGATCTTGTAAATAGACAGACATTCTCATACTTGCAGGAAAAAGTCTAAAAATATTTGTAGATTCAACTATCTAGAACCACCAATCAGATGTACTCAGACTCTTTATCTACTTGATGGGGATATCTCTTCAACTGTTGCTAGAGCCAGCAAAGAATTGTGGAAAGAGATTAAAACAAAACTAAATGATTTTAAGGAAGGTAAAGACATTACTTTTGATGAATTAGTACAAGAGTTAGGTGTTTCGGAAAGATATGTAAAAAGATATGTAAAACTACCTGATTGTTTGCAAAATGGGACACTGGCCGATTGGGCAGCATGGTACGACTCTTGGGGTCAAGAAACATATAGGAAAACAAACAAGCCTGACATTGATAATCTTCCATTAGAAAATAATGATGAAGATAATGAGGACGAGTTGTTAATAAATGGCAATAATCTTCACGTTGTAAAAACTCCTGAAAATATGAAAATAAGGAAAAGATCTTGAGCTAGAGTAATCATAGCATTATTTTATCAACCTACAGTTTGACATAATTGACAGTGTTCTGGCTAACAGGTATAAATTCATGTACAGTCCCATTGAGTTAACACTCAATAGAGGGCTCAATAGACGTTCACTTTACGTGTTTTAAACCTGATATTGCTACTAGTTAAAACAGAATTATTTCACTCAATATTTCATGTTAACAATTCACTTGGACCCTACCTTGCAGGTAACCTAGTTAAGGCACATAGTTGTGAAAACTTAAGTGTGAAAAAAATTAGGAAGTATAGAACAAATAATGAAAGCAAGAGAGAAAGCAAGTATTTACAATGATGAAAATTATTCAGAAAAAACTACAATTTCAAACTTGAACAGCCTAGCCACCATAAGCATACATAAAAGACTAAAATGTCAATTAATAACTTAGTTGATGTCCAAAGTTTCAAGGTCATCTTTTGGCATTTCATAATCTTCATATTGGGTAGCACTTTCTATAATGTTTTGGTTCTGGTCTATCTCCAGTGTGTATGTGGTTGTCAGCAGAAGAACCTTATCTTTTTCATTGAGCAGAGGTATTGGCTCTGTCCAGTTCAACAAGCTCAAGATAACCTAAGGAGAGAGTAAAGAAATAGTTAATTTAAACTACATATAAAGAAGGTAACCTTGGATTAACCTTAAAGAAGAATAGTTGAGTGGGTTGACATGATTTAAAATTATTTCATACATACAGATTGAGTTGCTGTGTACCAGTTATTATTTGAAAGCATCACCAGGCACTTGTGTGTTACAGTAGCTAGTCTTGATAAGAAAGATCTCTTGCAGGATGGACAATCCCTTGTGACCAAGTTGAAAGCTGTTTGGACAATGGTTGACGTACAAAGGAAGCGCTTGCATGTGTACTGAAAGTTCTTTATTTCCAATATGGCTGTTGTCATCTCGGTCTTTGTTGCAAAAGTTTCCAGATTTGTGACAACTTCTATTTTCTCTCCAGGCTGAACCTTAATGGTTCCTGGTGGTATGATTCATTTTGCAATTGGAGGTAGTTGTTACCAAGTTTTCAAGAAGGATAACATTTCTTCTTTCTTGGTCTCCATTGCAGATGAATATTCAATATCGAATGAAAATTAGAGAAGCTCAGCCAATCATTGTGAAGATAATGTCATGGAAAAGTTTAAAAAGAATTGTGGAAATATTTTCAGTTCAACGTTAAAAATGGAAACAATTTATGGGGTAAAGCCTAAATATAGATTTCAAAGGACAATGATGTAATTGAAATGCACATCTTTGTATTGAGAGTTTTCAAACATGGGATGACATAATATTTTGGTAAATTTCAGATTTTTCAGTCAACTTAAAGAGCGCCGGGTACAGTGATTTCTGTGCATCAGTTTTTGTTATAATATTGAGAGTATCCATAATGTATTGCCAAAATTCTGCTTGTTTTGAATTTCTTTGAACATAAATTTAATGTCTTATTCATTGTACTCTGCGTATTAACGCTGATGTCATCAAAAAGTTTTTTGTGACAATTTATATTTAGAACTGAACAGTATTAATAGTGGCAATTCATGGCTAAATATATAGGTGTCTGTTACTTCAGAAAACGATGATGTAATGCATCAAGATCCATATCTCTATTTTAGTCTTTCTAATTAAAAAACAAAAGATTTGATGACTAGGAGTAATTTTAAATCTCCTTCCCCACTGAAAGAATAGCTCATTGAGAACCGAAATGTTGTTGGACATGGAGAGAACCGATTATATTTTTAAAAAGTATATGAAGTTTAAAATATTTGTAAACAAACCCTATGTTCACATATGGCCTTGATGTTCGATTTAAAAATTTGAGAAAGTTTAGAGTCGTTATGTCCCCTGCTACAAAAACTGATCAAAAATCTTTTTGTTTAGAGTCATTATGTCCTCTGGTACAATCAAGACAAATTTTTTTAATAGGAAAAGGTTACAAAGGTTTAAACTATACATATTATATGCACAATTTAATACGTAGTTGATGGCATGCTATGTCTAACAGCTAAATAGATCAGTATACTTGCCCATAGCGGACAAATATACAATATGGTCAAAGTATGTAAAAAGAGTTCAAATTTCGCGTTTCTTTAGTCCAAAAATGAAAAATCTATGTCCATGTTTCATAGCAGAAGTCCAACTTCTTTGTGTTGAAGTCCAACACGACATGAGTTAAAGTCGAAATTAAATTAGCATATATCGACTTAAAATCAGAAACAAAAAAGTTTGCATAATTATTAGCATAATTATTAGCATAATTATTAGCTAATTATTAGCATAATATTAGAATATTTAATCACTTTTGGCTGGAAATCTTGCCTCGGAAAAACTAAATAAACTGGACGTTCTCTATTTGCAATCGCACGCCTAGCAATAGATTTATATACTATATAATTATATATTCATATACTATAGATTTAGTTGTAAAAATATGACCGAACAACAATCAGATTGACAAGAAACACCATCTCTGGGTGATCTTCAGCGCTTAGTACGCAATATTGTGGAAGACCTAATGTCGCACGAGACCTCACCTTCTGAAAAAACAGTTGCTTCCAGCCCAGTGAACAGGTTCGGTAGTGTAAACAAGGAAATCAACAACAGTTTTCGCATGCCCTGTTGGCTGTGGACACTCAAATATTTTGTCATTATCAGCTTCCCAGACAACTATTGCTGGCAACTTCAATCCAACGCAAAATTATAGTAAAAACCAGACTCAAAGAAACCAGACTCAAGTCAACCTCCAAGTACACAACCAAGAAGAGGCAGCAAACTGAATCAAACGAGGCAGCCTTCAAATATACAAGTACGATCGTACTATAGGGACCAGGAACTGCGTAACCGAGTTTAATTTCTGAACTGCATTGTATTTATAACAATGGAGAGGACAATGTATTTCTAATCGTTTCCGTTTACTTATATACAGGGTGTATCAGAAAAAACTAGAAGATTTTAAAATGTTCAGAAAAATATCATTTTATCAAGATATCTCAAAAATATATTTACGTCTAAGTATTTTAGCATCTTCGGGCTTATCTAACAGTAAAAACTAGCAGAAAAATTAACCTCGAAAAGCGGGAGAACGGTTTGTAAAAGCCTCATTTTTAACCGCTTGTGCAAAGAAAATGAGATGTTGAAAATCCAAGTTCAGTTAAAGAGGTGAAAGTTTGGAATCTTTTGTGCAATGTATCGCAATGTCAAAAAAATTGATAAACATTACGTCCGCCGCTAAACCTTTCAAAATTGGATTTTTTTCCCCGTTTACTCCGCTCTCTCGTAACTTTTTACACGCAAGAATGATTACATGCATGAGTGATAGTTGGAATGACGTACTTAAACATAACAAACAATGAATACTCTTGTTTTATTGTTTTCATTTAACAAAGAGTGCTGGTAATTACGTCATTCCAACTATCACTCATGCATGTAATCATTCTTGTGTGTAAAAAGTTATGAGAGAGCGGAGTAAATGGGTGAAAAAATCCAATTTTGAAACGTTTAGCGGCGGACGTAATGTTTATCAATTTTTTTGAAATTGCGATACATTGCACAAAAGATTCCAAACTTTCACCTCTTTAACTGAACTCGGATTTTCAACGTCTCATTTTCTTTGCACAAGCGGTTAAAAATGAGGCTTTTACAAACCGTTCTCCCGCTTTTCGAGGTTAATTTTTCTGCTAGTTTTTACTGTTAGATAAGCCCAAAGATCCTAAAATACTTAGACGTAAATATATTTTTGAGATATCTTGATAAAATGATAGTTTTCGGAACATTTTAAAATCTTCTAGTTTTTTCTGATACACCCTGTATAGGCTGAATATTAATGATATGTATATATTATTTGCTGCAAATATATCAAGAATTGCTTGTAACTTGCTTCAAAGGTCAAAAGTGAAAATTCGAATTCCATGGATCGATGCAGAATATTGCTTAGAATAATTGTGCCAAGTTTCATTCCGATCAAACAAGTAATGCTAAAGCCTTAGGGTTTTTTTAAAGAGCATCGCCCCCTAACAAGAAGAAGAAGAAGATTAGCAGTGGTTAGGGACCAGTTCCTGGTCCAAAAAAAGATGTTAACTTTCTTACTAGTCCCACATGGGCAACTGTGCCTAGAAAAGATAAGAAGGTCTTCCTGCAAATGCGTAATTTTGCTGTTGACGCATTCCTCATAGATAAAAGATGGAATTCGGAACAATTGAAGAAAGAATTCTCTCAGTTATTTTCCACAGCATTGATAAACAACACCCCTGAAGTTTCAGAATCGATTGGGTATGTTTTCGTATAAATCAAAGAATTTTAACCCATCGCCAGAAAAAAGTGACATTCGGTGGTTGCGCAATAATTAATTCGGCTCAGAATTTAGAAACAAGATGGTGGAAATTACTGCAAAAGTATGACTGAAATGGATAAATCGCGATTTAATCACTTCACTAAGTAATATTTTAAAAATGTCTATGTTTAGTGTGACTTTGGAATACATGTGGAATAATGTTTTCGTATAGTTGACAATTTGGATAATAATTTCATATTTATATTTGCCAAAAATAATTTCTGCATTAACGATAGCACTGTACGCTGTATTATAGTTCAAATTATCCAAAAACGGTATACTGACCTGTTAAAATTCCGGACACGAAAAGGGAATTGGGCATTTGTCTACCACTAGCCAACACAACGAAAGTTCAATCATGAAAATTATCTGAATCTTGAGCCGATATAAAATATTTTCATATTTATATTTAATATTTTAATTTCGCTTTATCTATAAGCGAGATCATCTTGCAAATTAGCCATTTTGAGAACTACCCTGTTTGGGAAAATGGTCAAAATTCGACAAGAAAGCTCACTTTAAAGCCAAATTTTTTTCTGCCATTTTGTAAATGTTTAAATATTGAGCATGTGGTACCATACAGTCAGCGGTACACTCTTCAAACTCATTAAAAATACACCAAAACACAAAAGAGCGCCAAAGTTTAAACGCTTTATTGGCTTTGCTTGGGTAAATTTGCAAAATTACGACCTGAAATTTCATCGGGATTTACATATATAAATATATAATGTGTAGTCTTGATATTCAAGTCCAAAAAGAACTTAAAAATCTATGTTCCCCACCTTTTGTTGGATATGTTCTAGAGCAGAGAAGTGGATATCCTCTGTTAAAGATTAGTGTTTCCAACAAGACATTACTGCAATGGAGAGGAATAAAGAAGCAAATTCTGAGCGTCTCATTCCTACAAATCTATCGCTTAGTTGCTCACGATCTTCCTTTTGAAATTAAGGAAGATGCCCCAAGACTAGAGGAAAGATTTCGAGTTCTATCTAGCGGAGTTGAAAATCAATGTAAAGGCACTGCTGGCTACACCAGAGAAAAGTTTCTTCAAAAAGTTAAAATTATATATGTGTATGGCGATGAATTGGTGAATGTTAGTAACCTGAGCAAACGAGTGTTAGAAGCAGAGCAGGAGAATTTAAACTTGAAAGAGAAACTGAAGGAAGTGGATGAAAGATGTGAGGAATTGCTTGCAGAGCTAATAGTTGAAAAGCAAAAACTGAAAAAAGAACAAGAAACACATAACATAGCGCTGGAAACTCTAGCCAATGAAAATAAAGAACTGTGGAGTTACATCGACTATCTTGAAAGCCTTGAAGGTTATAGCCATGCATGCAGTGTTTGTGATAAGGAACTAAATAACGTAGTAGTGGAAAGAGCCTGTCTGAGGTAGGCAAGAGACAAAAGATTCGAAAGATGAAACTGCTTTCAACAAGGGTGGAAAGGGCACTTTGGTTTGTAGAAAGCTTTGGTGTGAAATTACATTCATTGTCACTTGTTGACAATGATGGTAAGCCACAACAAATCGATTTTGCAAAATGGGAAAAAAAGAAGTCAATTTTTAGTGAATTGAGTAATGAGGATCAAGATAAAATTCGAGGTGTGCTTTTTATTATGGACAGGTTTTCTGTCAGTGATGCTGCCTACCATGAATTTTCAATGAGTGTACATGGCATGGAGAGGAGTTATTTAGTACGACAATGTAGGAGCGACCTTAATAAGCTCATACATATAACAAGGACACCAGGAGAACAACCTGGTGTTCAAATGAGTTTCAAAGAAGAACTTCAATATCAGCTGAAAAAGGTTAACCAGGTTATATTCATCTATTGAGCTGCATGTATTAATTACCTTATAATCAAACACCTTACAAGGTCTCACAAAAATATTCCTATCAACAACCCTCTGTTTTCAAATTATACATCTGTCTTTAAATTTATAAACTAAATATCCTCATGCAGTTGGATGTAATTAATCCATGCAACAAATATTATTAGGACTATTATAATTGTAGAGCATTAATGTCATATAGTTACTTTCATGATATATAGACTTGTCATTAAAATGTTATTCTTGAATTATATAATAACAGAAAATGGATGAAGGATCAATTAATAATGATGGAGAAAAAGTAAAGATAAGTGGAGATGGCGCTAAGATGTCAAGGATTGCAAACTTTATTGTCTTGTCTTTCTCGTTAATCAGTGATGAGGCTCAAATTATGTCTGCTTATGGTAAGAAAGCTTTTTATTATGCATCAGATTATGACAAAAATTGACAAACCAGCATCATTTTGTTACTAACAGTTCTTTTATTTTATTACAAACAGGGAATCATGTTTTTGGAGTGGTGTCAGGAAAAGAAGACTATGATGTCATAAAAGTTACCTGTGGGGAAGTATTCCAAGAAATAAATGACTTAATTGATAAAAAGAGCATCAGTGTAAATGGTCAAGACATCCCTTTGGATTTTTACTTGTCAGGGGATTATAAGGTTAGATTAAAAGGCATTTATGCAGGGCGCAATGGTGTGTATTGCAGCTTAATAACAACTAAAACATTGTGATCAAGATTTTATTTATAGCAGTTATGGCTATATGTCTAATATATTCTCATGATCTGACAAATTACTTTCTAACAGGAGCATGCCACAATGTCTCTTAGGCAGTCACCCCCCGAATTTCTTCGCTTGGCTTATTGCATTTAGAGGGGATATCTTAATTGCATCAGTACACTGGCTAGGTGTACTTAAATATTTATATTTCTCTGCTTTTTGTTTCCACTTCTAGTTTTTATTGTTGGTGTTGGGACTCAATGCCGCAAATTCCGTATATGCATGCATTTACTGCACTATACCTAAAACTGAAAGGTAAAAACACACCTTGTGAACATAGTAGAACTGCACTTCCAGAAGTTGACCACCAAAACTAGTTTTCATATATCTCTTCACCTCGCTTTGGTAATTACCTTAGTTAACATGCATATAAGCTGTTGGTTGTTGCTTGTGGCTAATTTCTGATTTTCCCCTGGAAAATACCCATATTATATAGTTGCAAATGAATATGAGCAAGAGCTTGTATTCAGAAAAGTATGCGAACTGATTTTGGCAGTCCCCCATTGTTATGAGCAGAACTGATGCAAGCAAGCCACTGTAGGCCCTCTTTGATATGTTAAATGAATATTATTAGTTATTTTGCATGTTCTTTTTAAATTAAGATGGGACATGTCTAAGCCAGAAAATTATTATTGGCAGAAAGAGAATGCTAGAACACTTGATGAAATGAAGAAATTAGCTGGAAAGTCAAACAATTATGGTTGTGTACATCAACCCCTGCTAAACATACCATTGGAAAATATCAGAGTTGATGAACTTCATCTGTTCCTTAGAATAACTGGTCAGTATGCACTAGAATTGTCTGGCATTTGTCAATTATGTAGGGCACATTGTGGCTTAATGGGATTAATAGGAGAAATATGGCTGGGAAAGATGTCAGTCATGCAATTAACTTTGCGGTCAATACTATACTATTATTATTTTTGATCACAGATATTTTGTAGAGAAACATAATAAATTCCTGCATTGAGTGGGATGTTAGAGAAGCAGTTCATCATTGTAGAACAAACACACATCTAACAAACCTAGTCGCAGGAATCAATGATTGTGGTGTTGCTTTCAGCATTTGGGAGAAGCCAAATGGAGACAAAAAAGGCAGTGGATATTATGATTGGTCAAGCATGGTAGGGAGTGACAAAAAAAGAGTTCTCAAAAACCTTCCAGACAAGTTGGATGGCTTGCTCCCTGAAAACAGCTGTCAGAAAGTGATAAAGCTTTGGAAGGTAGTTGGCAGTAATATACTTGACAATTGCTATACAAATAATTTTCAGGATGTAACCTTTTACATATTGAGGAGGAAATGCACTAAAAACACATATCTGTCACATGCATGAACAAGACTTTATTACTTTTCTACAACAGAACTATAATGAAAGAGGTATTTACTGATACTCTATCATGTTTAAATATTTGAAATAATTATGGCAAAAATATAAAACAATAATTATTTATCTTAGGATTTTACCAATCTCTATGAAAATATAACTACATGGCAGCCAAGTCAAGAAGTGAAAAACTCCTTCTTTGAAAAGGTACGGTTGGAGAAGTTTATTATAATATACACTCCACATGCATATCAGTTAAAGAAATGTACTAATATTCTACTTTGAAAACTCTTTGGAGGGGGAAGAATGCCAGTGTGGATAGCAATGTGAGGCGTAGTTATGAAACTCAGAACTCATCATGCACTGTTATACTTGCATTTACTAGGCAACAGAATGGGTGAGAATTTTCCTTAGTTTAGGAAATGAAGAGGATGGCTACGGCAAACACAATGTTACACCATACATACATATGCTCTGTTATCATGTGCCACGATTTTTTAAGCAGGAAATGTCTGTTAAAAGATTTACCGGACAAGGCATTGAGAAAATTAATGTCATTGTACGGTCCATATATCATAATAAATCAAACAAGCATGATGCCTGCAGTGAAGCGCTGCTGGTATTAAAGAGGATTGACAGGTTGCAGCATCATGAAAGGGAGCCACAAAAGTATGTCAAAAGAGCCAATAATTACTGGGACAATGAAATATACGTACAACGAAAACAGCGAAAGCGATTAGGTGTAGACCCAAGGGAAATTACTTTTGAAGATGATATCACTATTAATGTTGATGATCTCAGCATTGAAGAAATTAAGGAGAAGTTAAAATGTCTTGGCATAAAAACAAGACTCAGAAGCCTTGTAAAACTTAGAGAACTCCTCCGTGCTCAACTTTGACTACAAATAGCTGTAGACTCTCTGGGCAGATTGTTGAAATGCACAAAGTCCAAGAGTCAATTCAAGTACGATGCGCAGCAATAAACGAACTCCACACACACAGATCACACATAAACAATAACTTTAATACCAGTTATAATTATACAATGTTCTGTTGTTGATTCTCGATAGAGATTGAGGTTGAGGTTTGGTAGATAGATTGGTATGGTTGCGGATATGGATATAGATATGTTTGTGGGTTCGAACTACACAATTTAGAAAAGATTTACATAGATTATGGCATGCGCGCAAACTAACATAAGCATAATATATACATGAATACGATTTGACACTCTACGCGATTGAGAATAGAGAATAACGAACTGACTACTACAAGATAAATGTAACTTACTTTGGTTGGCGCACACCAAACTTGAATAGATATTGATGATAATTCGTTCGTATAGATTTATAGATGTTTACCGTTCTCGCTCTGTTTGAGTTGACAATATACTGATACCTGATACTTTAAAACTAAAGACTAATAATACATGCGTTCCGTCGCCATGGAAATGGCAACATATCAATATTCCAGACTACGTGTACGTTTCAAACCTACAATAGCCAGATTACTATACTGTATCTGACAAACATTCAATAACAATTTAAGTACCCATTAAAGTTACATACTGTACAATACCATTTTAAGAGTATTTTATTCTAACCACTGTTGTTCGTATAACTATAACTTATCTTTGTTCGCTTGATTTCTAGCAATAAAAAATGAAACAATCTCAATTGGCTTTTGTGGAGCTAGAGAAATACATCCATTTACCAACATATATCGTTTTGCAGACCATTTAAGAACAGGTTTAGCCCTTATTGGAAAATGCACTGTCCGTCCTTGACCATCACGGTTGAGAAAATACCACCAGTATTTGTGCAATTTAAAGCGTGAGAAATCAGCCTTTCCAAGTAGCAATGACCTGGGAAAATCAGCAACTTCTTTTCCTTTGCCTTTTACCAAAAAGCGGAAAATATCATGATCCATATCAACATTAACCTTGGGTTCCAAACATTTAGATTTTAAACGGCTCAGAACAGCATCAGCAAATTTTTCAGTAGCAACGACAATCCGCTCTTTGTTGGGACTTGGAGTACATGCATTGAAATTCCTACAAAATAGAAAATAAAACAGAAGTATATTTGTGCATAATCACAAACAGAATTTCAAATAAAAAAATAATTTAACCATGTCTGGCAGCTTGAAATTAGCGTAATACCTACTATTGAGATCAAATGATCAATGAGATTAATTGTATTGAGAATTTCCACCTATAATTATAAAACTGTTCATATACCGTATTAGCTCTTTGCCCAAATGGTTGGCTGGTTCCCATGAGCAACTAGAGGAAGGCCAGTCTTTCCATTTAACAAGATATTGCAATTCCTGTATGTACATAAAATAAAGAAATAATTATTTAACCATAACTTTAACGATAATAACGAAATCTGTTTACCGTAAATTGTCCGTAAATATAGCCAATATGTATTTAGTTTTTACCTGACAGAAAGAAAACCACGTTGCAGGCTGCAGCGTATTTTTAAAAGCTAATGGCAAAGTGATGTGCTTTGGACTTACATTTTCCCGTTCTCTTGAAGATATTATACGCTCCACTGTATAAAAACCCTGCAATGTTTTTGTTTTCCTCTTCTTTATACGATTATTTAAATCGCCAGATGTCAATGCGTTTAGATCACGATAAAACCCTTGCGAATGCCCGCATCTTCTCTTACGCCATGTTAGAATTTTAAGTCATTAGCGCATGCGCAATATGTGACCATGCGCCCTGCTGACCATTATTTCTCAATGTCACTTTTTTCTGGCGATGCTACGTTTGTTTTTAATTTAATACATTTTCTACGTACAGTTGGTCTCATGCATATTTCATATGCGTTGCTTAATAGTTTGAATTTGTCAAATTGGCTGGCACATGCGTTGTGCCCATCAAAATCTGCCCAGTGGACAAGAGTTGGATAGGAAAATGTTAAAGCACACTGCAGGCACTGGACCTGTGTACATGAGGGCATTAGAGAGGATTGACACTCAAGAGGTATTGTACATTTCTACATACATTCACATACCTTTTTTAGTTTGGCCAGTTAATTACATATATAAAGCAATAATGTAATTTTATATTTGAAATATCATATGGTATTTTACCTTGATAATTTTGTTATTTTGAAAAAGCAGTATTTTTACATTTTTTCTATTTATACAATAGGAAAACTGTAATGATTCATCCCCAGAAATAGTAAAGTGGCTGAAACCTGATAATAGCTATCATACGGATAATACTGTAAAGCCAGTCTTGAGTCCTCACACCTCAACCCTCCCAAATTTATTTAGTGATGACAATACCAGCCCTACAGAATTTGCCTTTCCACCAGAGGGTCCCAGCACAAGCTCAAACACTGGTGGTCAAGACCAGACTATAATGTTGGAATCTTTACAGCAAATATTTCCTTGAAGAGATCCTGAAGAGCCTACCCTAGCATCAATTAAGCATGCCAATGTTAATGATGCAATCAATGATATACTAGACACAGCTCTTGATGAAAATATATCATCTAGTAAGCAGTACCAGTCTGTATTCCTTATTCACTGTTTTTTCAGAATTATTAATTGCCTTTATTTCAACAGATGGCACTGACAATTTCTGTCAAGAAGTTATGCCACTATCATCCATCAAAAATGCAACATTAGCTTTGCATTCATTCCAACAGCAAGTTGTACGGGCTGGCACACAACCAATTACGATTGACAGTCTCCAAATTTCCTTAAAAATGTCATTCAAATTTATAAAAGACATGGATTCAATCTCAAGCTTACTCCAGATATTGACTTCCTTAATGAGCTTGGCATTGATGGTGGAGGGTTGACTTGAGAATTCTTTCACTTGGTATTAGCGAGCTTTAGCAGTGACTACGAGTACGACTACGAGTACGAGATTCGTCATTCTCGCGCGTTGTTTGCTTACGCCATCAGTCAAAACTCGTAATCGTTGGGCTTTCGAGTACGAAGTTTATCAAAAAACTCGTACTCAAAAGCCCAACGACTACGAGTTTTGACTGATGGCGTAAGCAAACAACGAGCGAGAATGACGAATCTCGTACTTGTAGTTGTACTTGTAGTCACTGCTAAAGCTCCCTATTAACAAGCTTCAGACGTGGGGCACCAAATATTGGTATTAACATTTTCGAAAGTGCAGCTGATCATGTGCCAATTCATTGCAGCTCGTCATTGGATAGTAGGCTTTTTCATCTCTTTGGAAAAGTTCTCGCCCACTCAATAATCCATGGTGGGATGGGGTTTGTGAGAATGGCAAAAGCAGTTACCAAATATATTACTACTATAAGTATTGATGAGGCTTGTTGTTGTTGTTGCTCTAGAGGATATACCTGATTTAGAATATAGGGATATTGCTGAAAGGTATGTAGTCTGGTCAAATATATATATATATATATATATATATAATATTACAACAGCACGACGGACTATATACAGGAGATGCATAATTAATTAATTAGATCATGTTACATGGGTGTTACTAAGGAGAAATTTCTTTCGATGTCGGCAGGCGGATACGAGTTTGTTAAGAGAGCTTAATTCAGGGTGACAGATAATGATGAATTTTTCGGAAAGGCATAGATTACAGCGTTTGGTTTTGTCGCAGTATGGTTTTGACTTTTTCATTATTTTCCAATTGATGGTGTATGGTGTATTATTATCTTTTAATTGCCAAATGTGTTTGCTCAGTTCAGTTGCATTTTTCTTAGTTTTGTTGCGGAAGGCGCTGGTGTGGTTGAGATAGCGTGTTTTAAAAGCTTGTCATACGAAACAGTCCTGTAGTAAATAAAATTTCGATGAAGTAACCTGCGTTTTCTCATCTTGTGTTATGCCGCTCTGCATTAGCATTGAGCACTCTACCCAGATGATTTTGTATGCGCTAGTTTCTATCTTCACGATAGTTTCTATCACTACACCTGTATATATACTGTAGATATTGATAGAGTCCTTACGTTTTGTCTTAAGTTGCAGATAGACATTAATGTACATTAGTCACATTAATGTAACTAATAATAACTTAAATCCACCCGCATCTGATACACAACAATCTAATCATCCCACAGCGACCATCCCTGACAACGAAATGCAGTCAACCATGACAACGCATCCCTCAACTACCACTCATATCAGATCAACTTCAAAACAACCAATCAGACGCTCTCAACGTATACAAAGTCTTAAAGAACAGCGCGAAACTTATATATATTCACTGTATATACAATGTCCATTAACCACCGCCGTATATTTTTCAACAAATATTACATATTCATCATGTAAAATTAAGCGATCAAAGAGACCACTTCCCTACTACAATAATTCAACTGCCACGCACAGGTTGCTCTTAATAATTGCCGGCGTTGAACAGAACCCCGGTCCAAACGTAAAAAACAAACCGAAGGGAACTCAACGGAAAGCTCCCCAATGCTCTGTTTGTGAAAAACCCATCGCAAAGAATCACAAACGTTTTGTCTGTGAAGTATGCCATGATTTCACTCATGCTCGCTTTTCAAACATTACTATCAATTCAAAACTGTTTAGCAGTTCCGCTCCAACGACTTGGACTTGTCAAAAATGTCTATTTACGGTATTACCCTTTTGGAACGCAAACATATCTGAAACTTCAGTCCTTGACAGTGATTTGTCTGTTACGCAAGATGAACATTCATTAGTATTGCAAGCCAAATCTGATCAACTACGTATAATGCACTTAAACACACAAAGCATGATGTCTACATTTGATGAATTTATTCTCACAATCAATCAATTCCCCTTTGACATTATCACACTTAGCGAAACATGGTTAAAGGACAATCCGTATCTACTGGATTATGTTTCTATCCCAGGTTATGTAAATGTCTTCCGAAATAGAGATCGTATACGCGGCGGAGGTGTTGGTATATACCTTAGAGACCATATTAACTTTAAGCGGCGACAAGACATTGAGAAACTACAACCTGAAATGGAACATATCTGGCTTGAGATCCCTGGGCGCAATAAGAATAGTAAACTATTACTAGGAGTGGTGTATCGTTCGGAAAAAATCTTATCTAGGCAAATTTGGCTGGACGGTTTTAAAAGTATATTATCCTATCTGGCAGCCCAATGGGATGGGTTACTTTTGATTACGGGAGACACAAATGTAGATTTGTTAAACTCTAGTTCACCATTGACTAAACAATATTTAGAAATCCTCGACATGCATAATCTTCAGCAGATGGTCACTAAGCCTACACGTATCACAGTTACATCGCGAACACTTATCGATCACTTTATCACGAATGATGCACATAAAATCACACATACTGATGTCATCCACTGTCCACTAGTTAGCGATCACAGCGCACCGTATGTATGTGTAAATGCACGAGTCACGCGATTTTTACCGCGATATAAATACCTTAGAGACGAGCGGAATTACACCGAAGCTGCATTTGTGGAAGACTTTAAAAATATACCCATGAGTATCGTGTATAGTGTTGATGACCCTGATGGAAAACTTGAACTTTTTAATACAATGTTTTCTAACTGCCTAGAGAGACATGTTCCAATGAAACGTGCTAAAATTACCCGCCCGCCCGCCCCATGGCTTAAGGACGAAAATATAAAGGACCTTCAAGTGCAACGGAATAAACTCCAACTTGAAACTCGTAATACCAACGACCCCACACTTAGGGCAACTTACCGTCAGCTGAGGAACATGGTTAAATCTAAAATTAAGAAAGCTAAAAGAAATTTTATGCAACGAGCTTTATCTAAGCGAAACTCAAAGGCAGTATGGCAAGTCATCCATCGCGTCTTGAAGCCAAACCCAAAACCAATAAGACAAGATCCAGATAGTCTCAATGCATACTTTAGTAACATTGCCGAACGTACCGTCAATACTACTAGCAAAACCATTGAGGAGCTACATGCAATCATAAACTCGTTTCAAGTGTGTGGGAATAACTTATGTACTTTACGTCCAGTTACTTATCACGAAGTCTTTGTGAAATTAAATCTCTTCGATCTGACTGCTCAACCGGACATGATCAAATCCCTGCAAAATTTATCAATTAGTTGCAGAAGAAATTACATCTCCCCTGACCCATATTATTAACTGCTGCATTGAAAAAGAATACTTCCCCTTGGCGTGGAAGCTAGCCCGTATCTCGCCAATCCCTAAAAACAACAATCCTACAACAAACAGCGACCTGCGTGGAATCTCTATTCTACCCGTTTTATCCAAAATTTACGAAAAACTGGTATTAAGACAAATGGTGAATTTATCGACTCGCAACATCTATTACCCTCACACATATCTGGCTTTCGTAAAGGACACTCGACCACGACAGCACTAATCAGCATTAGAGACGATATTATTAAAGCGATGAACAGAGGAGAAGTTACGATCATGGTCTTTGCCGATTTTAGTAAAGCATTCGATACCGTTCATTTTGATATTATATTAAAGAAATTACACTCGATGGGTTTTTCTGCGCAATTTCTTCGGTGGACGATGAGCTACCTAACAGAAAGACAACAGTATGTCCAAATTGATGACAAGAAATCAGGGAAACTAAACACAAATTTCGGTGTTCCACAAGGGTCGATCCTCGGACCGGTGTTATTCAACTTGTATGTGGCTGATCTCGCAGATCAGCTGGGAACAATGTGTACTTGCCATCAGTATGCTGACGATACTACGATCTATAATTATGTAAAGCCAAAAGACCTTCAACTGGGTGTAAAACAAATGAATAACTCTTTCACGAATCTAGCAAATTGGTCCGATCAATCTAAACTTGCATTAAATTATGATAAGACTAAAGCGATGTTGATAACAACCCCCCAAATGGCAAATTACCACTCGTTACGAACACCAGGTATAATGAGTATTCACTTGGACAACAACAGCAGCTGCAATAATAACAGCACAACAACAGTAAACCCTTGGAGGTAATGGAAAGCTATAAGCTATTGGGAGTGCATTTGAGCAATAACCTACGATGGGACAAACATGTTAACGAAACAGTCACCTCGTGCTTTGCTTCCTTGGCAATCTTGCGTAAATTTCGCAATATGGCGCCTTTCGATTTGCGGAAACGGTTAGCTGAAAGCCTTATTCTATCTAAACTTGATTACTGTGACTTGGTATTCTACCCTCTTCCCGCTAAACAATTAAAGCATCTCCAGCGAGTTCAATCTTCCGCCGCATGCTTTGTCACAGGAAAGTTTTCAAAAGAAGATGCTGTTTTGAAATTGGGCTGGCTCCCGATGCTTGAAAGACGACACTGGCATCTGCTAAAAGCTGCGTTCAAGGCCTTGAACGATGACCAATGGCCGGAATATGCGAAATTAAAACTATATAAGCCAAGGAAACCTGGTCTCCGTTCCTCTTCGAAAGATTTTCTAGAAACACCTCTCGATAGGGACATATTCCAATATTCTGCAGCTAAATGTTTTAACAAACTACCGCCAGCCCTGAGGCTGAGGGCTGAGAAAAACTTTAGAACATTCTGTGCTGAAACAAAAACGCTCCTTCTTGATCAGGCAAGAGATCGAGTAGGATAACGCTAACGGTTTTAGCCTGTACTCCAGCATGAGAATGTTCCGGACAATTATATGTTCTTTCTAATTAACTATAACAACTAATTGTAGTATAGATATTTTACTTTGTATTAATCAATTATAGTATAGGCATATTGTAGATGAAGAGCCATGTAAATGGAAGGCTACAATAAATTCGTTATTATTATTATTATTATTATTAATATATAAAGCTATACACATGTAAATAATTTAGATATTCTGAAGAAGACTCGAAGTACCGAGTCGAAAGCTCAATAAAAAACAATTTTAAATCCGGAGAACATTCATTGATAAACAAATATGCCTGGATTACAAATTTTTAAACATATATATATATATATATATTAATATTATTATAATATATATATATATTATATATTATAATATATATATATATATATATATATATATATATATATATATATATGAAATTAGTTTTCCTAGGCTTTTCAGCTAAAAATTTGATAGGTTTAAGTTATTCATGAAGAGATTTTGGAAATATAATACATACAAAATTTTAAGAAAAGGAGTACATAAGTGGCACATTAATTTAAAATAGAGTTAAGCTATTGTTGAACTTCTAAGTAACATGTTATACCATTGGTATCTTGTGTAGATAATCTTTGTGTAATATCATGTACCATTAATACTTGTTCTTCTGTCAAAACATATGGTATTTCTGCTACCTGTACATTATTACTGGACTGTTCTTGAGGTACAGGTCCATCCTCTTCGATTCCCAAATCAAGGTGTAGGGCCAGGTGTAGGGCCATCAAATCGAGTTCACTTTCTGGATTAAAAGCGTATGTTGTTCTAAGAATAGAAATATATTCACAAATCGACTTGCTATAGTTCGATTAGTTTACCTCCACAATCTTTTGATCCTCTGATTGTGGACTGAGCTTCCAGTAATGAAGCTTCCTCTGTTCAAACCACGATTTAAAAGCATAAATTGCCCAACCTCAATATTCTCCATTCCATAATCTAATCAGACTCGCAAAGAAATATTGTAGCGGGAAATAACATTTTGAAATAATTTAAGAACTGTGGAAGCCTTGTTGTTATTTGATGCTTGTAAGAATACAATCAATCTTGAAAATCCATCAATTCCTCCATGGATTAAAATTCAATATGGTGTGATCAGTTTGTGGTTTCCATCTAAGTGCCTAAATTTAAAAGAGGACAATGAGAAAATATTCCACACCAGTTTTACCTAGTTTATATACAATGTTTAGTAATATTCAGTTAAATTGGTAAAATAATGTTTAATACAGACAAATACTCTTACTAACCACAGGAAGTTAGGGCATGGCACATTTTAAATCCTTCTGATTATTGTTCTTCAGCCACGTAAGGATGTCTGGACTGGGTCAACTCTTGCAATTGATGCTTCTACCCGTCTTCTTTGTACAAGTAATCGTCTACTAAGAAGCGCTCGTCGGACGAGGTTTCGTCCCGCTTGGGGAGTAGTCTGCAGCACTTCTCTAACAATGCTGTCTAAGTCGCTATCAGTTATGTTGGAGTATGCTGAACTGGTAAACGTACCAGATTCCTGATGCCGTCTGCGAAGCGTCCTAGCTGAAACACCAATCATATGAGAAATGTCTGTCCACGAAAATCCTAGCCATCCAAGTTCATTTGCGTCTGTTTCATTCACAGCATATCGAGGCCGTCCCTGGTTAGCTGTCCAATGTACTGGGGCTTGAAATGTATTTTTGTTAAAATTTCCAAGCTCTCTACTTTCTTGCTGAATGACGCCATCTTGTAAACGTATTCTCGTATTTGTAGTTATATCTAGCAATTGTGATATGTTATTATGCAGTTGTAATGCTGCAGGAAAAGCCTCCAACAGTCTTGCAGCTAAAATACGCATAGTCCTCTCATAATCTTCAATTTGCCTTGCAAAAAAATCAGCCCTATCATTCTCTATATCAGTAAGATTGATTCCATCAGTGAGCACACAGCAATCGGACTAAAAAAATTCTTTAATGTTCGGTAACCACCTCGCCGCCATTTTGTCGAAAGCACGTGAGAGACAAAGGGAATGCTAATAATTATGCAAATAATTATGCAAATAATTATGCAAACTTTCTGTTTCTGATTTTTAAGTCAATATATGCTAATTTAATTTCGACTTTAACTCGTGTTGTGTTGGACTTCGACACGAAGAAGTTGGACTTCTGCTACAAAACATGGACATAGATTTTTCATTTTTGGACTGAAGAAACGCGAAATTTGAACTCTTTACAAATTTTGACCATATCGTATATTAGTCCACTATGGGCAAGCATAGATCAGTGTTTCACTCACAACACATTAGGAAGAACAGCAACATGACGTCAACACCCACCAAACGTAAGTCCACCACGATTGACAAACTAAATCACAACTGATGTGCGCGATGGTTAACAAATTGATAAATTCTTCGCCAGGTTCGAAGCACAGAAAACCTACCAACTTAGCTCGTTCAAAATCAAAAAGTCTTACGACAACAACCCCAACACCATAGAGATACTCCTCGACAAAGAACTGCTCCAAAGACATCCACATCTTCGGCTGCTTCACCATGAAAATCCAACAACTTCTTGAGTCAGACAACCTAGCATGCTACAGATTCATCAACGTTAAAGCATAGGTCATGAAGATTGAAGAACCATACAAGGTCGGTGTGTTTCCTGATACCAAAACCAAACGCGAAGTTGTCCTAGCTGATGACCTTGAAACTTTGGACATTAACTAAGTTATTAATTTACATTTTAGTCTTTTATATGCTTATACAGGCTGTTCAAGTTTGTAGTTTTTTCTGAATAATTTTCATCATTGTAAATACTTGCTTTCTAAAAAAATCCATTTTTAAATAAAAGTTGATGGAACAGTATCTGATTGCTCACTTTCCTTATTTGTTCTATACTTCCTACTTTCTTTTACACATAAGTTTTCAATCACAACTATGTGCCTTAATTATCTCCTAGCTGCATGAGCAAGACTTATACATGTTTATAACTTTCACAATTAAAAATTCCTCTCCCAATTAAAGTCTGACACCTATACATTAAAGTGCCTATGTCATGTTTGGGAAAATAGACTTTTTAGATAGTTTAAACGATTTTAAGAACTTTTGCAATATATTTGATAGGTCGAAAATTTCATCTTCATCGACTTTCAGGGCCTCAAAGTTGGTGATTTTGATTAAAACCGTGACCTTAAAAGGACTAGGGCGAGAACGGGTGTGAGATGGGTTGTGACGTCATTTCGGGAAGTCGCATTTCTTGTAAAGCCGTAAAACACTGTATTTTATATATTGCGCAAGCGAAGATAGACTTTGAATTGTACTTTCTCAATATTTACTGTCACGTTTCGTTTAATTTTTGGATGCGACAATGTCGTGAAGCTTTAGTTATCCCTTCAGCGGCGAGGTGAATCAGAAAATAACGCCGAACAAGCTGTTCATTGGCATTGCTACGATCGAACAATCTTGAAGATGACGCTTCTCTGAGGCTCTGACTCACACAGTGCTCTGACTGCAGATGAAAGTGTCCATACCCGAATGATGTTTTTAAAATGTGTTGCTAATTATTACAAAGAAAGTCGGAACATGAAGATAAATTGCAAATACTTAATATACAGTCGGAGGCTGGTTCGAAAGACGTGTAGCAGGAAAGATGGTAAGTAGAATTGTTTTTGTAACATACACCATAATATTAACGTTTGCTATTTGAATCGGATGTTCATTTTACGGTAATGGTGAAATACCAAAATTTATAAGAGTAGACCAGAGTTTTTCAAAGTAAAACGACAAACTAAGCATTTGGAGTATACACATGAATTCTCATCTAATTATGGTGTGCTGAACAGTGGTCTACTAGAAGGTACCTATAAATTTTATCACCAAGCCATGCAGTTAGCATTCAAAAGTCAAAGAGACAAGAGCTGTTGAGAATTAATGTTTATATAGCATTCCTTAGTACCATTAATATGTGTATAAGAATATCTTCAATGCTCTTAATTAGTTCATAATGCATTCTATCATTTTACTTTGTAGCTATCTTGACTTGTACATATTGCATATTGACAATCCATGCAACTTGTTCAATTATGGCCACTTGGAGAAAAGAAGAATGTCATGACGGCCATGTTATATGCAGTAAATTTAATGAAAAGGACTTTCACAGAGATGACGATCTTTAAGGATTTATTTTACACTCCTTTAGAATATGTAAATGACATATTCTATGGTTATAAGTCAACTCAGTCAGAACTCAGAAGAGGTTGCTTCTTTAGGCATTTGACTCATTGCTGCCTTTTGTAAGCAACTTATATAATATTTAAGCTTTGTTGTAACACCCTTGCAAATTTCATTATGAATTAAAATTTGAATAGCTTGTAAAACAAATTGTGTGTGTAGCTTGCAACAAAATGTTGTCTATATTGCAGTGAACTAGGTTTTTTTGCATTAAAACACAATATCATGCATATATCCAAGAAATATATAATTTTTGAAATAATAAATGTATAAACAAGGCACTTCAATGAAATTTTGAGGGTAGTTTTAAAGATTTATTCAAAAAGTATGCTCATTTAGGAGGGTTATAATACCTTTATTTTAACCATTTGACATAGCAATACATAATTACTGTTTGATAGGTTTATGTTTTAAAAATTTGTGTGTTGTTAAACCACCAATAAAATATTACATATATACATTATTCAATATAACTGATTATTTTTTTCCTGCAAAGACAGTTCAGAACATTCCAATGAGTCAATGACCTTTTATGGGTTTGTCACAAGTCTGCAACATGGTTTTGCTTGTTTTTATTGTGGATGTGTGGATCGAGTTTGCCAAGTTGAAGGTGTTGAAGCAAATTAATAGGTCTCAATCTGTTCTAGTGATTTGGTCATACTTCCAGAATCTGTTAGTGCACGAACATATAAACATCAAATTTGATGACTTGGCTTCTTTTGCAGCATTAAAAATAGCTTGGGAACACTCAGTTTCATCCTTTGTGAAGTAGGAGCAAATGTATATCACACATTTGTAGTGATTGAAAACTGGTTGTAAGTCAACATTTGCTGCAAGTCCTTTGATACCAGCAACAAAACAACTGTCTACTAGCCGTTTCAGGTATAGGTCAAAATCAAAGTCTGCTAAAATTGATAGTGCTCTGTAAGTTATGTTAGCCGCGGATACTGTCACAATTAAATTATAATTTTAGTTGCCCATGTAAACAGGCCTAACTGGGCACAATTTAAGTTTAAAATTTTCTCAGTTTAAAACAACTGTGACTATATTCACTACATTTATATAATGGCAACAATTTATCTGTCACTTCATAAGAATAGCCAAAATAGTTGGGTTGTAAATAATGACAAATAAACCACAGTGCATATGATGTCTATGATGTGGATACTTCAACGCGTAAATCAATACGAAACAATATACTTACAATCAATACTGTATACCGCCAAAATGATTTGATTGCTGCACAAAATGTCCATTTTGTATAGTATCATTTATGTACTGTGTGCAGAATATCATGTGTCGACTTGCTATCAACATAATATACATTTGTGTAAGAGATCTATCAATACATACACAACACAGTGTTGTTTCTTCCTAACCTCTTAGCTCTATTTATGGAATAAACCTTCCAAATTATATTTGTGTTGAATTGAATGCTAGTAATTCATAACATAAGTTGATAAATTGCATAGATTCTCAAATAATTGCTCGATTTTTACGCCCAGAATGTTTTGAAGCAATGTTCGTTGCTCCTCGTTTTTTTACATCATGAATAATGTTTAAGTCTCAACGGCACGTGCGCAGTTGCGACGTATAGGAAAAATCAGGTGTTCTAGGGGGTAACTCTGCGCAAACCCCTTAAAACAAAACCCAAACCATGGAAAAGCAATGCTTCAAATTTACAGTAATGGTCAAAATTTCTCAATATTTTGGTGAATGTTGCAAAAGGGATATAGTGCATTAATAACTAAAGCATGTTAAATTGATTTAAAAATTTTAAATTACTGATCATATACAAAAAGTTACTATACGCATAAATCAACCTACCCCCCATAAAGCTTACACTATGACTGACTGACTTACTGACTCGTAGGAATTTTCGCCACTCATCACAATACTGCATGCACTAAAAACTGTCCAAAGTTAAAACGACAACTTGTTGAAATTACATTTAGCAATTGACTGTTGAAATTACATTTAGCAATTGACATCAATTCAGCATAAGATAAGGCTTCAATTTAATGTTCACTTATATTTCTTCTTTTCGGGTGAAGCAGCCGAGAAATGCAAGCAATTGTTTAAAGATAAAACTGACTGGATGTTGGAGATACCATTTGGGTAAGAAACAAATTTGACAGGATTACCGCGAATTGTTACTCCATCAAATTCTAATGTTATTTGGAAAATGACTCCGTTGGAATCATCGCTGCACAGAAGCATGTCATCACTGGCGGCGCATATTGCTGTTGGCTTAGATAGAGCTTCACATCCCTGAACATGATCCAAATAATTTGTTTTTGTATATACCATCCAAATAACTTTGCAACCTCTTTTGTAGTACCTGGATTGTTCCATTTGTATTGAGATTGAATCGCTCCAAATGGGTCACCAGGTCAACACATCATTTCAGTTGGAATGGTCGGACTCAAACGCACCCTGAAAAATCGATAAACGAGATAACTGATGCCCCTCTTTCAGCAGTGAACGCGACCGCTCTCATGTAGCAAAGGTCTCTAGCATCTTGAAGATTGTCTTTTTTGACGCTGACATCAACCGGTTGGTGTAACCGTGCAGTGAGAAGTTTAGCGGTGCAAGAGTTAAAGTCATAGTCAAGGATCAGAAACGAGCGTTGCGGGCCGGGACACACTGCAATTGGTCATAGACATACTTCGGGCAAGTTGGTTTTCCAATACCTGTACTTTTCAGGAACTACTGTGTGAATTGCTAGTTTCACCTGCTGCAGAACTTTCAAAACATTCGGTCGTGTGACTCTAATGATCGGTTCCACTGCCATTCTATCTTTGTTCCTCACGCATTCAAGAGTAAGAAGCTTCCTCAGCTCCTTTTTAACACTGGAATCAGCGTCATCTCGCAACGTGCAAATTAGAACCAAATTACTGAATTCACCATCCAGGTCAATAAACCAATTGGACCAGCTGCATCTGATGCTTTTTCCTAAATGCACAACATCTGGAAGAGGAACAACGAGATCTAACTCAGGATCTAAACTTTTGCTTTTGGCCAGTTCATTGACTCGAAGTAGCGCTTTCTTATTGCACGATTCGCAGTCAGTTGTAACAGCCACAACAGCCAGTTTTTTGCACGGTTCACTGTTTGCAAGACAAACATCACAAGCTCTAAGCGAAGCATGATAAGATACCTGGCTTTATCGCTGCATACAGACTTCAAAAACAAACATTCTTCGCATTTACTATGGCATGTTCTCATTTCACTTGTTACAATGTGTTGGTTGCTTTGCTGAAGACCAAGGCATTTTTCGCAAGTCTGAATAACCATAATTTCGTTTCCAATGCTTGAGAAGATATCTTCACCAGCAACAGCCTTGGGACGATAATGAACCGCTACAGGCATTGTAGCATTATTGTCAAAAGAAATCGCACATGTAACATCTGCGCTTGTTATAAGATTATTCTTAATTTCTTTGGGATCGGGATGCTGTTTTGACGTAGGCTGAATCCACCACATGCGTGAGACCAACGACAGATTTTTGCCTTTGATAAACTTCCCTGTCCTCTCTCCTCCAAGGTATTTGATCGTAGAAAAAAAATTGAATAACTTCGTTGTCCCATTTAAAGTTAGAAACTGACTTCGGACCAATCATGGCGAATGATGTGGTATCATTTATGAACTTATAATAAATGCAACTTTCCGGTATCTTTCCTTCCTGTAGTAGTGTGTTCAGCTTGACGGCAAGTGGGTGTGCGTCTTCGATGGAACTAAAATAGAATAAATATTTAGCACGTAGTATAAACATGATTTATCTACTAAGAATAGGTGTTATCGTGACAATATATTGGCACACTGATGTCCAAAATTATTTTAAACATCTTTTGAGTATACAGTATTCCTCCTTGTCTAGCATATCGCTACATGTCCAATCTGTTTACATCTTATGTTATAAACATATAAGTAATAGTGTTGCATGATATTGTAAGAAGTATTTCTTCAGTAAGTAAAAAGACGTAAAATACTCACATGTTGCATGAAATTAAGCACTCGTCATCTTCATGTTCATTTTCACCTCTAACGTCACCTTCATTTTCATCCGAAGCAGAATCTGACGATTCTTCATGTAAGGCATCCAGCGATTTCATATTTTCAAAATAATCTTTCTCAGTATCTACTTCTGCTTCTCATCTTCACAGTCACTACCGAACCGGAATAAGACGAATAAGTGCATATTATTATTATTATTTTATTATTATTATTATTATTATTATTGTTATTATTGAATAATGATGAATATGATGTGAATATACCCACATTATATCAGACAATGCAACTATACGCATATATCACAATCATATAGTTGACTCGAAAAGGAAATTCAAAAAACTGCTATGTATATATGGCTATGATGTATCATGACAATGCAAACTTGACGAATCCAGTTTATAATAGTTGCTCAATTTCATCAAGCTTTGCTTAAAAAATAGAAGAACTTGAATAGATTTGTGCCTTTTGTCACTCAAAATAAGACCATCCAGTTGCAAACACTGGTCGCAAATTGCATTTGACATTTTCATGCAGGCCTGCATGGTAGTCAAGAGCAGTTAGTACAACAATCTATTATTCAGTTCTTTTTAGTGCAAAGTTTCTGTGAAACTTTGCAGTATTGTGGTGAGTGGCGAAAATTCACATCAGACAGTCAGTCAGTCAGTCATAGTGTAAACTCCGGGGGGCGGAGTGTTTTTTGTTTGTCGTCTTTGATCCTATGTGGGTGGGTATCAGAAAGTTTGTTTGATCAAGTATATAGTTTTCTGATTTGTATATTATTTTAGCATTTTCCAATTTAAACAAAATATGAAAGAATTACTGTGGTTATTGTAAATTTTATAACATTTGTTACGATGATATGTGTGTTGTTCCCCCCGGTACACGCGATTTCATCTTGAACAGCGCATTAATGCGCATAAGGCCGCGATTAATATTCAGAAGCGCAAAATACAATAAGGAGCGATGGAGCGACGAAGTGTTGTTTTGAAATATTTTAAGCGAAAAGCGAGCAAATGTTTGAGAATTTGTGAACTCATTAAACGCAGAACCAAGAAAGAATATGTCCACATCCACTATCGTATTTTAACTACACGCATAACATAATATACACGACTTATTTTGACAATGTACTTCACGAATCTAACATGTGTTGATAGCAATTGATACTGCTGTATAATCGACTATAAAGGTTAAAAATTTTTTAACCATAACAGTGCTTAATAATTGCTATTTGTTATAGAGAAACAATGGAGCGAGACAGTTCTGTTTAAAATGTACAAATCTGAAGCAAATGGCGATATTACTAGCAAGTGCCGATCAGTATTATCAGGTTAAATGGTATGCTAAGGTGCTACACCACATGCACTATTACTACACGTAATAAACACTATATTTGAACTGATCCATTGATCCGCGCATCGCGTTATAAACACACGCATCGAATATTACACTGCGCGATTTATTTAGATCGTATGCTTCATTGAATAGAGTGCTAGACAACACAAACTTCACGAAGCATAGGATTGTTTTGTATTTTACGTATTGCAGTTAATTCACGCTAAAATGTTGACAATTAAGTGCTAATATTATTTAGTTCGTTTTCTTACAGCACAACTTCATAGAGCTATATTTATTTAGTGCTTTGTATTTTATTTAGGTAGGCTATAGTGCGATTGCGCGCGTATGGTTATGTAAATAGACGGATCGGTTTTGAATATCTACAGGCGTCCAATCAGTCCAAAAGAAGGGCAAAGTAACTATTACATTAATTACGTTAGACCATGCTTCATCTGCGCGACCACATTTTAAAAGTCCCGTACGCCTATGCACAAACCAATTTTACTGTCATAAAAAATGCTTCAAAATGAAAACTGTGGATCTACACAGTAGGCATTCAAGGCTAATTATATTGTTATGGTTGATATCCATATATAATATCGCGACTATAGTAGTGTAATTTGAGTATGTTTGGTTATATTTTCGTGCTGTCAGGACAAGTGATCGATTCACGCAACGGTTATGTAAATCATGCAAGGTTTATTTACTTTAAAGTTTATACAGTATAGTGCAATTTGAAAGTATCTTGTGGGATTCTTCTCAGAAATATTTTATTATAAAATGTTTACATAATTTATTTAATACTTCAGTTCAGGCGAGAACGGTTCACGCATCGGTTATTTTCCAAATTTATATCAGAGCTATAGTTCTTATAACTAAACATAATCACAAAATTTCGAATGGTTCCATCAAGAATAACAAAAGATATAATTGATTAAACACTGCAAGATGGATTTCTATTTTCACAAACTTTCTGAGCGCTGATTGGCTGAAATATGAGCGCGAGATCGCCTGGATAACCGCGCATTTTTGCACAATCACAAGTATAACAGCATTTGCATTATAGCTAAAACTTTGCACTATCCTTGGATCCCTAGTTACTTGTTAGATACAAAAAACTGTAGTGTGTACACTAGATAAAAGCATGTAAAGTAACTGACCAACCAACATATGTTGACAAAGAAAAAAACAGAAAAAAACAGAAACTAATAAGTCTAATAAACACACATGAATAAAATTAATTTTGTCTGCGAACACAGACGCTCTCTCTTAACTGCTATGAATCCCGGATAGGATCAACAGTCTGAACTGTTTTTATAATAAAAGTCATGACTAATCAAAAGTGTGTAAAAGTCATCAAAGTCATCAAACATGATGCGAACTATATGGCATATTTACTAGTCCTTACGATTCTGATATTTGTATGTCTGCACCATCAAATGATTCTTCCAATTCTACAATTTCTGTGTCTTCCTTAGGTGACTCAGGTTCTTGTAGGAGAGTAAAAGCATCTAATCGACGTTGACGTTTTAATTCTAGCTCTTTCGTAGCCTTGTTGCTTGAACATTTCTTGAAGTGGTCTGAAAATTCATAAACAAATAAACAAGTAAGTTGAATAATGGATAACAAAAAAATAATGGAAATGAAATAACTAAATAATGGAGATGAAAAAAAATGCAGTGGAATTATATCCAGGCATCAAATACAAAAACGTCAAAAACACTTCAGCTCTGTTTGTAATACAGGGATATTGAATGACCAATACTCCAGATAGAAAAAATACAACTTACTTGATTTGAAATAATTCACTTTTCCTTGTATGCTCCTGTCTGTATTTCTAGTGGAATAACTTTTGAGGCAAATTCCACATTTAATCTCGATTTCATTTACAGCAACACTTCCATCTAATTTAGCAAGTTCTATAAATGTCATAAATATAAAATGACTTTATAGCATCTTAAACATCATTCATTAATTTGTTTAATTGGCTACTCAGTTTATACTGATAGAGTAAATAAATTCTGCTTTTATACAGCCATGATCACAGTAATTATTTTTTAAAAAAATACAGTGTACTGTGTAAACTCAATTAAGTCAATTAAGGTCAACAGAGATTCATGTAAGCTAATGGTAGCTCTATACTATGTACATGCAAGTTTTTCATCAAAAGGTAGTAAACTTGGTGTACAGGTCACCCAATTTATTTTTAGGTATATTAGTTTAGTACAGCATAAATTCAGAAAAGGTAGATCTAATCCAAGGGGTACACAAGTACCAGGCAACAGCTACAGACTGCCAATTTATGCCTTATACAACATCTAAATTTTATGTTATAGGATCTTAGTATACTTCCTAAAATTTAGTCTAGAGGGTCTCTAGAATATGCCAACAAAATTACAGTCATTAATACCTTATCACAGAAAATTAATGATGCACTATATTAATGCGACATAAATTAACAAGTCATGTAATTAACGCAAATTACAACTAAGTAGATCTAAAACTCATTATATCAATTTAAAGCAGATCTGAGCAATTTGGTAATGCTGGTTTTATTTTGTGTATGTGTCTATGATGTAATTGGAGCTAAAAGTGTTATAAATCTTATATGAAACAAATCAATGGTTTTTTAGAACGATAAATAAAAATTACGTACTTGAAATTAACGATAACATAAATTTTGTAATTAATTTAATTAACATGAATTTTTAAATTTGCATTAATAAAGTGCACATTAATTTAGCCTATAATAAGGTAGGCTTAATAGACTTGATAGCAATATAATGTTATCTTCTATAAATTATACTCTCATAAATGTATTCTACCAATCAGTACCAATCCAAGTTGGTCATTGGGTAAAGAGGTAAAGCTTACCTTCATTAAATAGCTGAAGTTCATTTTCTTGTCTGGAATTTCTTTCGACATTCTTTTTGTAAAGCAATAGCTTCTTAGCCAGCATTCTATCTTCACTTGCATTCTGGGACGATTTACGTTTTTTACTTGTTAGCATGATTTCTGATTTTCTTTTTGAGTTTTTTCTGTTCAAGTTCATTGTGCTCGATTCACCCTTGTCATGACTGTCATGTACCAGAAGAACAATGCCAACTTTTCCAGTCCAATTGATATTTTCTTGAATGACGTGAACTGAAATCAAACAGATACTCAAATACTAGAATATACTATATATGAAATACATAAACTAATAATTAATATGTGATATGATAAAATATGCATGTCTAATACTTCTAATCATAAATAAATAAATAAGCAGATAAATAGATAGGTACATCAATAGTCATCAATAGCATAAAAAACCCAGATAAATACTAAATAGAACTAATGAATAAATGAATATAAATACATAAACAAATGAATAAATACATATTTATAGGAATTTCAATTACTATAGAATCACCAGCATGTCCAATAACTCAATGCTGAAGTGAGACATATTTGACATATTTATTATGCGAAATAACGTACCATTTAGCTCGTTATTCGGTTCCGAAATAAGGCTCTGTACTTCTAATTTCCACTGACTGTCGCTGACAATAGCGAAGTTTTCCACTTTCCCACTGACACCATTTTTCATCAAACGATAAAGCTTAAGCGTAAAGGTACTAAGCCCAAACTTTTTCACTTGCTCCTTCAGTCCAAGAAAGTCAATAAGATGCTTCTTCAGCAAAGTTACGTTACAATGTTTCTCAACATCAACAAGTACTCTACTCCGATAACGCTCAAATGTATTTTCTTTGCCGTTACGATAGAAACTCACCAGGACTTTTATAATTGACATATTATTATGATATTATAATATGTACATGAAATTCATTGCACAAAATTACAATTTAGTTCATACCATGTCACCACAGAGATTTCACGCCGTACGCTCCGCGTGGTTTTGAAGAACACGAGTGACTTGTCCCAGGAATTATAATTATTTCGTTATAATTAGTTAACTCATAAATTAAAATAAACGCATACACCCCGCTCCTGTTCGCCCTCTGGCGTGCAGCACACACAAAAACCACGAAAATCCCACACATAAATAAAATATCATGAGATTTTCATGACATACATTTGGTTTGGCAGGTCCATTATATTAGTTTGTCAGTTAACAGTAATATTTCGTTTGTCAGTAAACAGTAAAAATATGACCCGCTTGTCAGTTGTCAGTCGTTTTAAAGTACGTTTGTCTGTAGTCAGTTAACCCCATTCAGACCCTCTCATAAACCATGTTGGAATGCCAAGTTGTTTTACCATTGCAACAACTTCGTACATAAATTTCTGCCAGTATGGTGGTGCACCAGGAATTTGTCTTTAGAACAGGTATGCTTGATCTTGACAGACCAAACTCTTCAGTTTATTTATATCTGATTTCATTTGTGATGCAGTAACAGGTTGCGCTTGGATCTTTTTTAAAGTTATATTAGGACTATCAGCAACTTTTTTTTGTTCCCAGACAAATTGTGCAAAAAATAGATATTCTGGATTTGTAGCAAAATTTAAACTGTAATGCAACAGCCAAGCATTAAAGTATTTCACTGGAGATAACAACATTTTTCTTTTATGTTTGTAACCAAAGCGTCCTTTGGGAAATAACACTGGGAAAGCAAGCAGTTCACATTCATGGTCAGTCATTATTGATGCCGGAAGTCTATTTTCTCCAGGTGCAATATTGTAAATGTCATCAATGTCAACCCAATGAGTTGACTGTAGGCATGTTTCATGTGTAGCCTGGCAATATTTATTTATTGGATCGTCGTTTTCTTCATTATCACTATCATCATTATCTGGTAATTTTTTTGAAGATGTTTTTGCAGGTGTATTGTGCACTTGTTGCATGCACTTGTTCAATTGCTACACTAGAGTACAAATAATTATTCTGTTTAAGCCAATTCAAAGCATCTTGAATCACTTGTGGACGCACTGCTTTGAAATAAACATGACCTCTGAATTCAAGTTTACGTTTAAGTTTGAGCATTATTATACCAGATCTGGGAGGGTGTGGCAATACATTACATATTTGATCCCAATCAACTGGTATAATACAAATTGCGCCAGCAATGTTTTTCTGTTGTCCTTTTGGCATTACAATTATTTTTTCAAAAACAATTATTTGTCCAATAAGAATTTGTTCAAGTTTTCCTCAAGAGATCTCATAGACTTTCTACACGAGAGATGATTGCAGACTGAACATATGAAATAAGGACCTCTTATTTTTCTGTTAAAGATTGCTATAAAATGATCCAAAGGTTAAGTTTGACTTGTTTTCTTGACGCTTATGGTTTTTTGCTCATTCTACTTTTTTCCCGGTAAACTTCTTTGTTTCTTTTCTGCACTCTGATATTTAGGTCTCTTTTTTTCAAGAAGAGCATTCTTTTTGTGAGGGTTCATTTCTTGGTATTTGCATGCATATTCATCAAGACGATGTTTCTTTTTAAAAGGATTTATTTCCATGTATTTCATCTTCTTATTTTCAAGAAGGCTATTTTTTTCTATGGGAACCATCTCTTGGTATTTATGTTTTGCACTTTGAAGAAGCACTTCTTTTTTACTAGAGTCCATTTCTCTGTGTTTACTTTTGTTATTTTCACTGAGTGCATTTTTTTTTTGCTCTGCTGTCCATTTCTTTGAATTTACTTTTGTTACTTTCAATTAGCGCCTTTTTTCACAGAATCCATTTCCTTGTATTTAGTTTTGTTACTTTTAATTAGCGCATAGCGCATTTTTTTTGCAGAGTCTATTTCCTTGTATTTAGTTTTATTACTTTCAAGGAGTGCATTTTTTTTGAAAACTCCATTTCCTTGTATTTAGTTTTGTTATCTTGTACGAGTGCATTTTTTTCCACAGAGTCCATTTTTTTGTATTAGTTTTGTTACTTTTAAGGAGTGCATTTTTTTCGCAGAGTCCATTCCTTTTATTTATGCGCATTTTTATCAAGAAGACTCTTTTTATGCATAGAATCCATCTCTTGGTATTTAAGTTTATTGCTTTCAAGAACACATTTCTTACTTGTAGGATTCATAGAGCTATACAGGTTTTTTCTACTCTTATTTTGTATCTCTACCTGAGTAGTAGAATTGTGCTTCCTTAAGATTTTTTGTTTTACAGACTTCTTCATTGTGCCAGGAATTGATAACGAGAAGTACGCATAGCGTACATGTGGGTAGCCTCGAAAACATCAGCAGCGATTACAGTAAAGCGAAGCACTGCAATTTATATAGTCATTCTCAAAAATCGCGCATGGTCACCGGCTTTTAATTATACCTATAATGTCTTTTGAACATCAAGCTCAAAAACTATTAAACAAAGTAGATTTTATAAGTAGTGGCCATCGTAAACCTCTCTCGCCAAAGAAATGCACTAGTCAATATATATGTTAGATACAGTAATAGAAAATTAGATTTTATTACACAATTAAATAAAATAATCACATGAAATACACATTCTAGACAATTATATAAACATTCTTCATATAAAAGACACACGTTAATGTAGAAAAACGAAGGCACATTTGGGATTCATTACGTACGGCGGATTCAATACTAATATCAAATTAGCAATAAAACTGGCATTATTTACCTTTAAATTATTGATGATTCAAGTTAGCTTTGAAGTCATGTGATTAATTTGAGGATGTGCTGCCGGAACCTAAAAGAAAAAATAAGTAAGTGAAAACGAAACAGAAAATAGAACAAAATAACCAAAAAATGCTTACCTCTTTGTAAATTGGAGGCAGGCCAATAAATATTGGCCTGGTTTGATCTAACCATGTTATACTATGGTATTTCTTTACTTTTCAACAACTTATTGTTGTAGTTCTTTGTAACATGTGATGTTTGCATGTCATTACTTTCTTTACCTTAACAAAAGCCCAAATTGATTTGTGATTACTAAAGTAAGTTTCAAGATTACCTGCTTGGACATCTTCTTCAATCAAATTCGTATACACATGATCAATTAATGTCCTATTATCTGTTGTACAGCTAGATATAAGTTGGTCAAGGCCATTTTCATTGATCATAAGGTTGTACAATAATCTTTGTTCTACCTCATCAAGCCAATTAACATTAAAGTCTCCAATGATTATAACTTGTGTAGAAGGATTTTCCTCCAAAGTGGCATGAATGGCAGCCAAAAGAGATGATAATACAAGTCTTGGAGATTTGTATATTCCAATTACAATTAAGTCTGGGCCTTGGACTGTCTTCATTATAGTTAACTCGATCCCATGACAGTTTTTCCCACAAGGGTATCCAATCATCATGGGAATTCTGGAATAAACAGCTGTTCCGTGATATGGACGGTCAACATTTGAAATTTCGTCATTTCTAAATAACTCATAACTTTCAATTGCATACATTTCATCAGGATCTTGTGAACTAAATCTTGTTTCAGTAAAAATTAGGATGTCGGCTGAGGAATAATTAATATCTTTTCGTACATCTTCTATGTCCTTGTGCAAAGATCTTGCATTGAGATAACAAATTTTGATATCAGTGTGATTCAGCATGTACAAAGGAGTAAAACAAAGATCTAATTTATACTCATTTCTCAGCGATTGCATTTCTTGTACGACTTTAGGATCAACAAAAATCTTACTCTCGCACAGATCAGTTATATATAGTCCTTCAATTGTTGTTACTCGGCTTAGAGCGACGTAATGAATATGAGGAATTGCTCTTCTCGTATTAAAATTAACGACGATTTGTGATTAAGTATCACCTTGTGATCTATGAACAGTTTTAGCCGACGCTGGTCTTAAGGGAAATTGCTTTCTTACCACTTGAGCAGACTTTGTTTCACCTACAGCAAATTGCGTTGTAACCGGTTTAATAGGTGTCCAACTACTTAGTATGCATGTACCTCCCGCATATAAGATTCTATTTTCTTGTCGGGTTTTTTTCCCCAACATCTTCACAGTCAAACTGAACCCAGACGAGGCCAGAGGGTTTGGTATCGTTGGTCAACTGAATATGTTTAATGACATTACTTGCGCCGTTTGTTAGTCCATCATCAGTGCGTATATTGATTGCGAGTTCTGTTCGTTGTCCGACTGCAATATGTAGCTTATAAGCCAACTGTTTTGAATTTTCAAAGGAACATGTGGTATTTGTCTGATTCTTTTTTCCTTGAGTTCAGTTGAACAGGCTTCAATGACGCTATCTTGTGCCTTGATTATGTATTTATCACCATAATTGAATGATTGATAAACTTTATGATTATATTCATCAACTAAAGCATTTTGAATGAATAAACGTGGTGCGTCTCTGGGACACATATTCTCTTCAACGCATCTCTCTTTCAGTTTTTTAAGATCACTAGGAGTATGATTACCTTCACGAAGTCGATTGAGAATCTCTGCAAAAATCTTGCTTTCTCTCTGTCTCATGATTTCATCGAGTTCAAACATTTTAAAATATTTCCTCCATAAGTTTGGGGCAAGAATATCGTAAGAACATCTGTGAATATATAACTATCCATTACAGACTTCAGTTGAAATAAATCACCTATTGTGATTATACCGACACCGCCAAAATCTTCTTTGCTACTTTTTAAATCTTTCAAACGGTTGTTTAATTGAATGGTGAACATGCTGTTGCCAACCATTGATATCTCATCAAGCAATATTAACTTTGATGAACCCAGTTCCAGTCTCATCGTGTTTAATCTGCCAGAATCCAATGGTTTATAATTTTTCAGGGACTGACTAGCTGGAATACGCAAGGCACTGTGAATCGTGTTACCTTTTATAAGATATGCAGCTTTTCCTGTCGGAGCAAGCAATAATATATGAGCACGATGAAAATCTTCTCCCGCTCGTGTATTGTAATACTTCAATGCTGCCTGGTATATCGATTTAATAAGGTGAGACTTTCCAACACCTCCACTTCCACTGAGGAATGCGTAAAATGGTTTATCTGATGTTTTTATCAAATGCAGAGCATGATAGAAAAACTCTCTTCGTTTCTTATTCAGCATCTGAACTAAACCTCGATATTCGTTATCTTGCATTTCATTTAAGATAAGCGGTTCATTATTTGGTAAAGAAGACAGTATCCCCAAATTTTCTGCAAGATGATCAAAAGTTTCGTTTAAATCTGGATGTGTGTCCACGCAGCCTTGGTCCTGATCATGTCGTTCAACATCTTGTGTCACAGGTGCTATTGTATCAAAAGCATCATCAACATTTGTCAAAATTATGTCCAATTTCATTTAAATCTTCGTTACAAACAGCATATTGCTCCATTTGCTTATTTATTTCATCATATCGAGCTAAATAGTGCTCCTCAAAAGAAGAATAATTTCTCAACAAATCAGTTTGCTCATTTCGCCAAGGAGTAAATAGCATAATTTACTCCCGATAATGTTTTTCAGGTTGTGCCTTTTTATTAAACCAGACACTTCGGATTACTCTAGATTGAGATCTTTTCTTTACATTTTTACTTCCAGAAGCTTTTACCATTTGAAGATTTTCATAATTTGGCAATTCATCGTCATTATCTTCATCATCATTTTCTAATGGAAGTTTATCAACATCAGACTTGTTTGTTTTTCTATGTCTGTTGACCACAAGAGTCGTACCATGCTGCCAATCAGCTAGTGTCACATTTTGCAAACAATTAGGTCGTTCTATATATCTTTTTAAAAGACCTCCAGACTGAATTTCTTCCGATTAATCAGCCATTTTCTCTATTTCACTCAACGGTTTAAGCAATTCTTCTCTTTCAGAAGGAGGAGATGTATTAATGAAAATTACATTACGTGAAGATTTTCGCATTGGAAGTTGCAGAACAACATACACTGCTTCTTGTGCACTTATTTCGACAGCGTTCAAAAATTTGTTACCAATATCACGAACTTGCTGCTTGATATTAGTATTCCCTTCTTTTGCTTCAGCACAAGCTTTACGAAGTAATTCACTCATTCCTTTTTGACCTTTGGAAATATATGATACAATATACATTGCATATACATCTAAGACATATTGAATATCCATGTTTATTAAGACATATTCAATATCCACGCCGATGCCTTGAGCAGACTCCTAGTAGGTCCTGATGATGAGTTCGACAGGGAGGAAGGATCAGATGATACAGACGTGGTGTGCACGATTAAGATGATTAGTCAACAAATGAAACCACTTGACGCCGATTTGGTGAAGAAAGAATCAGCAAAAGATCCCGTCCTAGCAAATGTTATGTGATACGTTCAAGAAGGTTGGCCAAGGAACAATAAGCTGTTAGAAGATACAAGTCATGGCTATTCAGTAAAAGATTTCCAAAAAGCCGCGGATTCTCTATCCGTGGTGAATGGTTGCCTCATATATGGTTCAAGAGTGGTGATACCACGGAGTCTGCAGCGACAAGTGCTAAAGCTACTACACATTGGCCATTGTGGTATACAACAATGAAGCAACTAGCTCGTACAGCCGTCTACTGGCCACGCATTGATGAGGACATACGAGAACAAGGCAGACAGTGCCACCATGCGTGGAACATCAAAACAAGCCCGAGAAATCAGCAAACCATCCATGTATGCTGCCCGAGCGACCTTGGAGCAGAGTACACATTGATCATGCCATCAATTTTCTTGGGTCAAACTGGTTGGTGATGGTAGATGCGTATTCTAAATACCCGTGTATTCATCCAACAACGTCCGTGTCGACAAAGGCAACGACAGAGCTGCTAGAGGAGGATTTCGCCCATTTCGGTTATCCTCACACAATTGTATCAGATAACGCAACAGCTTTCAAGTCAGCAGAATTTCAGGAGTGGTGCCAAGAGCGAGGTATTGTGCATCTCACAGGAGCACCCTACAACCCAGCAACCAATGGGGCTGCAGAACGTCTGATCCAGACAGCTAAACAATCCATGAGGAAGTCTTCGAAACCACCTAAAGCTGCCTTGCAAGAAGTACAGACGTACGCCGTTGGAGTTGGGATATTCACCAAGCGAACTGCTAAATGGTCGGCAGATTCGTTGCAAGATTGATACTCTTCTTCCGTCACCCGCACATGCAGTTCAGGGTAAACAAGCAAAGCAGGCAACGAAGTCTCAAGAAGCCGAGAAACCAGCCGAAGTTACCCAAATCCGAGCAACACCAAAGTATGAAGTGGGTACGAGATGTTATGCTTTATATTATGGCCCAAGGCGAGAGAAAGAAGCACGTTGGGTTCTTGCAATTGTGGTTAAAGTATTTGGAACACGCAGCGTTAATGTTCGAGTGCAGCCGTACACAGCAGACATGTAGAGCAGCTTCGACCGTGGTACGGAATCCGGGACGAAGATGCTGAGCCAGCAGAACAGCCCAGAGAAGCAATTGCCGAGAAAATAGTGAATCAGAATCCAGTGATGTCCCGTGAGAGAAAGTCCTCTACGGCCGGAAAGAAGGACAATCCTGTACATCTATCTACTACGAACAATGGTAGAGATCTGCCCAGACGTTCAGAACGACTGAAGGCTAAGAAAGAATCCGCTCCTTCATAGCTTCGAAGCTGTGAGGGAGGTGTTATATAGGTTATATAGATAGGTTATAGAGATAACATGACGTTCCTAGGTCTATTGTTTAAATAACCGGAAGTGAACGGTTCAAACTTGTTCGTGGGATTTTGCCATGCTTACAAGAACGTTTGTTGTAATTTATCTTTCGTTTTACTATTATTTAAAGTTTATTTGTTTGATTGATATTAAAATCATAACAGCTGGCTTTAGCAGCAGTCGAAGAAGTATCTTCATGAAGTGGATAAAGAATCTGAGTACATCTCATTGGTGGTTGGTGATAGTTGAATCTACAAATATTTTTAGACTTTTTCCTGCAAGTATGAGAATGTCCGAATGTCTATTTACAAGATCGAATAATTCTGTATCATCTTCTGGTTTGCTGCAGGTAATTATGCTGTGAATATAAGCAACAACATCTTCATCTTTATCAACACCAAACACAGGTGCATTTTCAAGCCATATCAACATATGAATATGAGTTGACCCTCGGTGTTGGTATTCAACTCTATAAAACCAATCTTTAATTTTGAAAATCAAAATGTCTTGCACAGGTTACTGGGTCACTTTGAATCAGTCGACACTTTTCCTTCCAAGTAAGATTATTTAATTCTTCATCACTAAATTCCTTGTGATCAATAAGTTTACCGAGAATTCTTAATAAGTGATTCCATTTTGTTTCTGCTGATGAGAAACTGGAAAATAATGATGCTGATCCCAACTGGCGAATCATAGCAAACAAGTCCTTTTTGGCTCATTCAAAATAAGGCGCTGAACCCCTGAGAGTTTCATAAATCTGAAACCATCATCATGGTTTATTAAACTTTGTAAACCTTCTGTGGTTTTTAGGTCTCCAGCAGTAAGTGTTATGTTACCTATTTTGTTTTTTCGAAGAGCAACCTGTGACTGACCAATCAAAAATTTCATTTGTAATTTTTTAGCTTTGAAGAATATATTTTCAACACACATGGCAGCCCGTCGATCAGATCTTCTTAACTCAGATTTACATATTTCACTATAGTAAACACTTCTTAGCCTTTATTTATCATCTGGTCTTTTTTGTCAAAGAAATATTCCTGGATATGCCATTTCTTCAGAATACTGATCTCTAAATATACTCAATGGTCTATTACCTTCACCAAATGCAATAGGCCGTGGGATGAGCATCCAAAAGATGCTTAGAAAACGGATTCCGTTGCACCCCCCATGGAACTACATAATTTTCACATGAATCAATAGATAAAAATTTACTTTATCAGAATCCGTTGTTCCCCAAGCGAAACAGGTGCACAATTAGGAAAACAGTCCCTCCAAAGTTTGCTAATTTCGCGTTTCGAAATATTCGGACCGCCATTGTTTTAGTAGCAAATACGCATGCACTTGTCAGGCAAACTCGCACTGCGCACGCGCATAAGTACGCACATGCTTCGAAGTGGAAACACGCTTAGTTATGCAAAACAATAATGGCTGAAGATATTTATAAAACTCGAATATCCTCATGTTTTATTCATTTTGATGGCGTTACGGAGCAACTTTGCAAAGTTACATGCCAAAGGCTTAAGAAATTTCTTGAGTGTAGGTTTAAATGGGCCAAACTTAAATGTCAACAAGCTGAAATAGCTAAGAAATTGTACGCGAACATTGATGACAGATCTGTCAATTCATACATGGAAAAGAACCCTGACAGCATTAACCTAGAATGGTACCATCATATGAAATACTGGAAGAGATTTTGTGATGAAGAGAAGATCCGTAGACAACAGCGAAAAGAAGAAAGCTCTAAAACTGTAACTTCTACCGAAGAACTACATGTAGCAGTGGAACCAATGGAACCAAGGCGAAAAATTACACGCCAATCTGACAGTCGCAGACGTTTATAAGACCCTGCCTAAAAGAAACGAGCACGTATTTTTAGAGATATGTATTGTTTGTGGAAGAGACGCCTCTTGGTTCTCACCAGACAAGGTATGGTTATTTTGATAGATATAGTTATACTAGTGCAATGTGCACTAGTAGCACAACTTTCTCGGGTTTGGTTTTAAAATATCTTGTTCACACCAGGTAACTAAGAAGAGAAGAAGAACCCCACTCATGTTGGCAGAAACAATTGATGCTGGTCTTCTTCCTACAGCTGCCGAGAAAAGGAATGATGAATACTCATGCAAATCAGGGGGAAAGACTGTGCAGCACTGGAAGTCATCTATCACAAAGTTTGGTACTACAATTATACAGAATTTCTCACCAGAGAGGCAAAAAAGCAATTGGAGACTGAAAGATCTACATCAGTGTACGAGAAGTCTTATTGTTATCATTGCTAAGGACACAGAAAATGTGGATGCATCCAAATATAGAGCTTCATCCAAATAACGACTGATGAAAAGTTATCCCCAACTTATGTTCTATGTACCGAAAATGAGAAATGTTAGTGAGATTGTAAAAGTGGAAAATTTGGATTCTTCCAAATTGGTTGAGGAACATATGTCAAACAAGTCAGAAAACAACGATGAAGACTTTGATGAAGAAAGCTATACCATTGATGATGATCTGAATTCCAACACAGAAACTGAGGGAAATTCTAAAGTCAATGAGTTACAAATTCTATACAATGCTGCATTGATTCTTTGCCAAAAGGTCCAAGAAATACCAAAACTAAATCTTCCTTAGCCACCATTGGCATCTGATTTGACAATGGATTATGTGCAAAAAGGGGTTCCATGTGAACTTTTTGATGTATTGGCTTGGATTTGTGGATTCTCTTCAGAGCCAACTTTAAGTGAGTACCTGCCAATTGAGGGCAAGAACAGTGCCAAACTAACATCAATTGTACAAGACCTTGTGAATTTAGCATCTGGGGGAAGGAGTCCTACGCCCAAGAGCATAGCACTTGCCATGACACTTAGACAACTGACAGGTTCAGCCTCAGTAATTTTTCTATCGAGTGGCTTTGGACATTGCATGTCACACTCATTTGTATTGTGCCATGAGACTGCCCTTGCACAGATGAATACATCCAAGGATTCTGCTATTCCTCCAGGCTTTGTTAGTGATGTGAGAATATAGTTAAGCAAAATATTTAACTTGTCCCTTGATTGTGTCAGTTGTATGTATATTTATATATTCTCCGTCCTGTTTGATACAGGTGGGTTTATTACTTGACGCAATTTTCATAAAACTGTATTTTGAAACAATAGCCAATGAATTGAAGTGATTTAGCATATGAGCAAGCAAAATGTACAATGTGTTTTAAACAATATTTGATGTGCGTATTTATTCGTTAATATTACAAGGTTTAATCTTTATTCCGTGATTTCATTTTGTTGTTTTCACACGGGAAATCGGGGAAAACCCACAGGGAAAATCCATTTTACCTGTTTGAGCGTGCGCAGTGCAACTTTGGCTGACATGCGCATGCGCATTTGCTATTAAAACAATGGCGGCTCGAATATTTTGAAGCGCCAAAATAACAAACTTTGGAGGTATTTTTTTTTCCCAATTGTGCACCTGTTTCACTTGGGGAGCAACGGATTCTGATAAAGTAAGTTTTTATGTGTTGATTCATGTAAAAATTATGTAGTTCCACGAGGGGTGCAACGGAATTGCATCTTTTCCATGCTCATCCCACGGCCTACAACATTATAAATTTCCTGTCTTTCACTATCTGGTGGAGTCAACATACTGTTGGTTACTCCAGCTGGTATCTCAGCTTAACCTTCAGTCCATTCATCTTCTGGAGAGTTAGCTGTTGTTAAATCATCTGCATCATTTGACGTTTCAATACTATCAGATGTATCATCCATTGACTCTTGTAAACTTCTGTACCAATTCTCATTGATAATGATGCCTTGATCTTCATACAAAGGACTTGTGTTAATCAACCATGCAGCTGCTTGCATTACTTTGTGAGGTCTTATATTCATTGAAAGCACAGAACTTTTGTATTGTAATCTTCGTTTAAATTTAACTTTAATAGTACCTGCCTCATCTGACAACCTAGGAAGCACATTCACTGTGCTGTTTATATCAGCTGGAACATTAACACCATTCCCAGGCTGTCCAAAATTGCGGTAACAAAACCTGGGTTACCGCAAATGTAGTTTTACGGTAACCTAATTTGGTTTCCCTCGAGAGATTTTACAGTAACTTGTCCAAACTAGTGCAGTAAGAAATTGTAGTAATATCACAGAATTCTGTGGTAATATATTCAAAATTCACAACTTTCCTAACGGTCTGGATTCGGCTTTCCACATGAATCAGGAATAGAATACCGTTATGGAAATTTCTCTTTGGTGGAAAAAATTGAAGCCAAGTGAAAAACTTGCTTAATTGAATTAAAACGCTGTACTTTATGTAACTTTATGTAACTCGTTTTCAAGCATTGATGTCCAGTTCCCTCATAATACCGCGCACCAATATGGGGAAAATCCAAAACATAATTTTTATGCACGTAGCAATTGTTATGCATGTTGTTATAGAGAAATGAACACGAACAATACTCAAGAACATGAGCGAATCAAGTGACAAGAGCGTTTCGCTTAAAGCTTTTGATAAATGGCCGTTTAAGGACAATTTCAAGATAAAAGAAGAAAAAGGACGCGTTGTGTGGGGGAAATGTAAGTTTTGTTCACAAATTGACAGGGGAAGTTACTTAAATGAAGCAAGAAGAAGAGGTTTAAAAGGAAATGCGTTAAAAGGTGCTATCAGCCACTTAGATGGAGTCCATCATATTCATCGTACAAATTTCTCAAAACACGTCGGAGACGCAAATTCAATGCACTCTTGGGCAAAAAAACGTGTTGTAGGTAGTACTCAGTTTCTCGAAACATGCACGCCTTCTACCTCATCCGGTACAACAATATCTACAGCTCATCAGCCTCGTATTGACGTGCAGTTGATGAACATAAGTAGTGAAATATATAGTGCTTTGTTCACTACAGTACTGACCATGGCAGAGGAAGAACTTTCGTTAAGAAAACTTGATCCACTTGTGAAGATGCAAAAGAAAAATGGGTTAAAAATGGCCAAGGAAAAAGTTAACAAGCACACATCAAGAGAGATGGTTTCAATTCTGGCAGAGGTTGTAACAGAACTTGTAGAAGATAAAGCGAAAGAAAGTAAGTTCTGGTCAGTAGGAAGTGATGGAAGTGAAGCACAAAAGACAAGAGATGAAAAGGAATTGGTATATGGCAAGGTGGTTTGCCATGGTGATTTTGGGGTGAAGACTCCAGTTTTCCTGTTGGCATGCAAAAGTCTCAAAGACTTCGGTGGGGCAAATGCATCAGGGGTATATAAAGCAATGATCTTTGCATGCACAGAGTACCTTTCAGAGTACGAGATTAAAGAGAAAGTTTCATCACTTGTGGCAGATGGGGCTAGTGTGAACTTTGGTGAACACAATGGAGCTTTGACACAATTCTCTAAATTTTTGAGATGGAAGGTTCTTCTACTTCATTGCATGAACCATCGTCTAGAGCTGGCAATGAATGACAGCTTCAAGTCTATACCAATCTTCAAACAAATAAAGGAGATGATGGGACAGATTTTTCGTTTATTCAAGAACAGTGGCAAGAACTGGCGTGTGTTTCAGGTACTTTCTGAAAAACTGGGCGTGTTTATAGTTCGTTTTACTAAACCTGATGGAACAAGATTCCAAGCACATGTGTACACAGCTCTTCACAACTTTATACGAAATTTTCTTGTTTTGTTGCTGTTCGCAGAAAATGCACAGGAAGCAAGTGGTTTAGTAACTCCTGAGATGAAATTGCGATTGGCAGGATTTAGGAGAAAATGGGTATCATATGAATTTCTTGGTGCATGTCACTTTTTTCACAAAGTCCTCAAAGAAACAAAGACGTTGTCCCTATCGATGGAGAAAGATACAGCCCTTATATATGAGCTACACGAAGCAATAATCCAAGCAGAAGATAGTATTAGAGATCTGCAGGATGAAGTGTGTGATCTTCCATTTCCATACGTGGTTAATGAGTATGATGAATGTGTATTAGAGGTATCAGATCTTAAAGGAAGAGAAAAACATGGTCCACAAAAACACACAATAAGTTCAAATCTGAGGCAAGCTGCAGAAGTGAATATAAATGACCATGTTGTTAAGGAAACCTTTAAGCTTGAAAAGGTAAGTAATTGTAACTTAAATTTTGGTAAAAATGTATTATATGTAGTGTACATTTTTGTTTATTGCCTTAGCATAATTGGTAAATCTCGTTAACCAAAAACAACATTAACTTAAATAAGTTACTTGGGCACATTTCTCGGTAGGTAAGAACTGGACAGGCATCTACGAACAACATTCGTGAAGATTTGTTATCAACAATCTCTTCTTGTCTAAAAAAGAGATTCAATGATAAGAAGGAAGAGTTCAAGCTCATGGAACATTTTAATGTATTCAACACACAAGATTGGCTGGTAGAAGATGATGACGATTCTAAAGCGAACGACAAGACAACAAAAAGCTAGGAGAAATTTTTTCTTGGTAATAAAAAGCTAGTTAGACAGACTTTTTAGTGTATTTTTTTATTGATGCATTTTCTTAAGGTTTGACCATGTTCTCAAACCTAACAAGTTTGACCCTGCTGAGGCATTAAAAGAGTGGCTAAAGATAAAAAGGCTAGTTTGTCGCAAGTATGGTCATCTTTCAAAATATCAGCATTCAGTTTGGACAAAATTTTTATCAACTCAAAAGGATCAATATCCACATTGCAGCATGGCTATTGAGATAATGCTTGTAACAATGTGCTCATCAAGCGCAGTTGAAAGGGGTTTCTCAGCAGTTAGACGCCAGCTGCGTGATCAGAGAGTGTTAATGAAACACAAGCTTCTCGACGAATCTCTTCGCATTAAGATAAACATGCCAGCATTACGAGAACTAATCCAAAATTGTGACCGCTTAGTTGTTGCAAAAGCAGTCGAGGTATATCACAAGAAGAAAAAGTGGCGTTGGAAGGTAAAAGAGCCTGTTTCTAAGAAAAGCAGAACGGCAGAATTGGAAGATCCTACAAGTCGAGACCCAGAAGAATCGAATGAGTCAGACAACGAGTACAATGATGAAAATAATGAATGGTTGTATGATTCAGATCATTCATATTCATACTCTGATAGTGATGAAGATTTTTAATTATTAAAAATAATTCTGATCCTAGTGAAGTAAATGATGTAGTCGCTGAAAATTATGAACTGCAGCAGTTTTTTAGATGTGCATGTGATGTTTGTCTTGGTAACCTGGTAAAATTGTTTAAAAATGTTAATAAAAGTTTGGTTATGGTATGGGCAATAGTATTAAAGTACTAATATACGTTTATAGTTATCTTATTTTTCTTCAAACTCTCGACGAAAATGTTGTGAATTTTTTAAAAGAGGTTTGATGGATTTAGAGGTAGTACCTTTTTAATATATACTTGCTCATGGCTATCTTACGATATTTATTTTAAGATTAAAAAACTTGTGCCAGTTGTGGAAACCTCGTTACCGCGAAGGCGGTTTTGCAGTAACCCAAATTCGCTTCCGCCAAATCTAATTTTGGACAGCCTGATTCCCAGTGATCTTGAGTTGGCCACCTCTTGGAGCTTGAAATATTTTTTGAAATGCTAACCAAGGAGCAATAAGTCGACATTCTAATTCATTTAGATCGAAGAAAGGTGGTTTTTCTGGAAATTGCATTCCATTAGCAATCGCACAAGGAATTTTCCCTTTTTTTAGGTGGTTGTTACAGGTTTGACAAATCCATTCAATATTATCAATACTTTTTAAATTTTGTAGATACTCAGTCATATCAGGATTAACAATTCTTAGTCTGTCTGCAGGAGAAACAGAATGTTTATACCACAATTGGTCACAGCAAGTGCAAACATACAGAGGTCCTGTAGATATAGAGTTATGAAATTTTGTAACAAGTTCCAATGTATCAATGTTACATTGTGAATTATTACCTTTGTTATGATTTGCAATCACAGGGTTGGTATTTTTTCTAAAAGCTCTCTTCTTTTCTTTATCTTTTGCAAGTCTAGTTTACCTTTGCTGAGTGGTCTCATTTTGTCTTTTTGCTTTTTCAACATTCTTTTTTTTCCCAAGTCTAGCCTCCTTTTGCTGACTGGTCTCATTTTGTATTCTTGCTTTTTCAGCATTCCTTTCTTTTTACAAGTCTAGTCTCCCTTTGTTGAGGGGTCTCATTTTGTCTTCTTATTTTCTCAGCATTACATTTTTTTGCAAGTCTAGCCTTCCTTTGCTGAGTGGTCTCATTTTGTCTTCTTGCTTTTTTTGCATTATTCTCCATTGCAAGTCTAGCTTCCCTTTGCTGAATGGTTTCATTTTGTCTTTTTGCTTTTTTAACATTATTTTGTGTAAGTTTAGCTTCCTTTTGTTGAGTGGTCTCATTCTGGCTTCTTGAATATGATTGTGTGTCCACACCATCACAATTGATGCACTTTACACCCCTCAACTCAAATGGCAATATGATATTTGCTTCAGTGCATGTTGATGTTAATCGAAAATATTGTACAAAATTTTCTATTCCTTCGACTGATATTAAAACACAGTAACCAAATGCAGATGGTCTACCACATAAATCTCGTGAGTGTGAATCAAACACTTTAAATACACCAGGAAAAGACATCATGACTGCTACAGTATTCATACCAATTGTAAGCAAACAACTTTTATAGCTTAAAGAATCAAATACTTCATTCAAAGCATGCTCAAGAGTCACATATGGGGGACTATTTTCACTCAAATATAATGCTCCTGAGAACGAATTACTGTATTGCAAATTAAGAGAATGATTATCAACATCTACAAACTCAGGCACATCAGTCAGTAATAAATAACTCTTATTTATACTCTGGCTGATAATTCCATACAAAGTGTTTCCTCTTACTAAAATTGTGTTCAGAATTGACTGATCCCAAATATTGACTGATTTAATTTCTTTGTAAACAATTGCATACAGTGACATGGCTACACACTGTTTACCAGCATTCATACCAAACATTAAATCATTACCTTGATTAACATCAGCATGTACTGTATAAGCAGGATCAACTATATCATTTATAGTCCTAGGACCCGGATTTGCCTCCACATCATTGGAGAGTCTTAGTAACAATGGCACATAAACATTGTGATAATATATCATTTGAACATACCATAGGCACAATTCACTGTTCTTTTGACTCTTATTAAATTGGCTTTTCAGATAAGGCAACCAGAATACATTAAAATAGAACAGTAATAGGATTTGATTCCAAAGTTTCCCCTTAAGACGGCACATACTGTTGCGACGGTCTGTAAAATTGTGGTGTGAACCAATCCTTGACCGATAAACTTGAATGGTAACGCCCATATCTGTCTAAAACTCATAAATTAAATTTCAATTGTTCACTTGAAGTTTTTATTTGTCAGTAAATTTGTCAGTAATGCACCTGTACGTCCTCGTGGCACGTGTTATCTCAGCACAGCAGAGTGGCTGTCTATATATTGAAAATTCGTCAAGTCTGCTGCAGCAAGTGTTTTGTTTGAATATATCAGCACAACGGCTGTCGTTTTATATAAACGCACAATCGCTGGGTTCAATTTCAATACCCGCACAATGGCTGGGTTCAATTTCAATACCCGCACAATGGCAAGGTTCAGTTTTGGTACGTGGCCTTTCACGTAAATGATCCCTGATCTATGACGACCAGTGCGAGCAACAATGGCTCCGTTTATTTGATTTTTTGATACGTGCACCTCTGACACGTAGAGCGCCTGACAAATAGCCAGTGCAGGCAAGTTTGCCTCGTAAAAACGATGTAGCTCCTAAATCCGATTGTGGTCGAAATTGCTGGACCACAATGGACAAATGAGCGATTGAAATAAACAAATATCCCAACAAATATCTTACCTTGGCCTAGAAATTATGAGGTGCTGTTACCACCAAAATTCAGACACGTTATTTTATAAAATGCAGGGTCGAATTTATAAAATGGAGGGTCGAATTTATAAAATGCAGGGTCGAATTTATAAAATGGAGGGTCGAATTTATGAAATTCAGGGTCGAATTTTCTTAAAATGCAGGGTCGAATTTTTAAAATGGAGGGTAGAATTTTGTTAAAATGGAGGGTCGAATTTTCTTAAAATGCAGCAGCCACCGGGGATTTATCCCCGAGGATTATTTTGCCGCATTTCGCGCCATATTATAATCATAATTTCTCACATCATTACTATAGAATATGGCGGAAGAATATTCAAATGTCGCTCAGCTATTTAGCAAGCTAGCGACCTGATTGCGTAGCTTTCCTATACCAGATGCCGTGGGCCAAACAAATAACAGACACCCTGTTACCGAAACAACATCAAATGTTCCAAGTTCTCAAACAAACAAACTTGTAGCAAATGCAGCTCGAGCTTCAACGTCGACTTCGTCAAGGGTACATAACGAACTACAAACCCTTTTCCCTCATCATTTTACTTCAACTTCTGGCCAGAGAAAAAATTTTTCAAATTCAAGAAAGAGAAGAAGGAAAAATAACCAAGATAATGCCAAGAATAGTAAAAAGTCCAATGTGAAAAGTCTTACAAGAAAATTTGTCTGTTTATCTGACAAGGACCAGCAAGAGGTGCCCGAACGTGAAGAAATGCGAGAATTATTAGTCCATGGCCTTGGCGAAGTTAAAATAGCTATACCAGAAGACGCTAATGAAAAGACAACTAGAGACAAATTAATTGAAACATTTCCAAAGCTCAAAAATAGTGGTGGATTCGAGTTTATGTACGTACAGTGCAGAAGGAAGGATCTTAATGTTGTACCTCCAGGGCCAGATGGTCTTTCAATGAAGTATCTGGCTTCTTTCATTGGTCAAGGAAAGATATATGTCCGTCCCATTCAACAAGATCTGCCTATTGAAGAAGATGAAATTGAAGCTGTGGAAGTTGAAAAAGAGCAATGTATTAATTGTTCCCTCATGGTGGACATTCATCTTTTAAGAGAGCATTATGAAATTTGCACTGAGGATGTAACCCAATCAACAGGTACTATTTCAGAATTGTTAGAAATTGTAACTCACTTATGTCAATTAAAGAGTACTTGATCATGCTGTCACTGTCAGCTGGTAACTATAATCAGTGATTGTAATACTGACAAAAAAATTCTTAAATTTTTTTTACCCTGGTTGGTTATACAGTAGCTAAAGCTTTAACCATATAGTCAAAAGAGAATTTTAAAGCTCACCTTGAATAACCAAAACAATACTATATTGTGTGCCTTATGTCATTCCTAATTTCTTATGAAATACCCTATATGATAATACAACATATTTTAATTCACTCAGTGCACCTAAGGGATACTGGTTGTCTGAAGCGTGGAATAAAACTTTGGATATTATAATCACAACTCTTCAACAGCCAGACTTTTGCCTTAAATTGCGGGGCTTTTTAAGGGGATAAAACTACATTGCTACATCATAATGAAGATAATATTTAATGTAAATTCCAACTGAGCTATACTAAATGCTGAATGGGACCATTTGAAAAGAGAAAGTATTTGAGCTTATGAAAATAAGTACCTCTATCTAGTAGAGTAATCAGTATTGTTTCATATTTTATTGGTTTAGAGTTGTCAGAAGGAGTTGAAGACATTACTCCAGATGAATTTCTTGAAAGGCCTGCATTTCAGTTGGAAAGGGACAAGAAAACTAATGAAGTGACTGACAATCAACATCATATTGCTACACCTGTAACCAATGCAGCTGAAATTTCACAGCATAATTCATTCCCAGCTACCACTAGTACCAGTAAGTATTTTAGAGCATACATAAAGTGTGAGACAATAAATACAACCAATGGTAGTAAGGTTTTACAACAATGTTTTGAAAGATTAAGATTTTTAATAGTACATTAGCATATTTTTAGTATATTTAAAAACTATATTTTCAGGAACCTATGATCAGCATTCTGATGGGGAATATAGAAATTACATAAGTATTATAGATGATGAGATAAGTGATAATGATGACCCACAACTTCAAGTGGCAATTGAAGAGAGTTTGACTAAAACTGATGCCACTGAAGAGAGCCAAAGTGTACAAGAACTGCTGTCTGCCTTTCAGTCTGCAAACCTTTCCAATTCTGAATCAACTTTCCTAAATGCAAATGTTACTGTCAGCAGAAAGTGTGTCTTTTCCTCAACCCAGAGAGCAATAGAAAGAAATAGATTTACATTCTTCAAGCCAGTTGTTGTTGCATTTGCTGGTGAAGAAGCAGTTGACGAAGGAGGCCCAACAAGGGAATTTTTCGGTTGTTAATGTGTGAAATAAGTGAATCCTCTATATTTCACGGGTCTTGGTTTTCTCATGACCTTGGTCTCCTTGCAAGCAGATGTTATGAATTAGCTGGGAAGCTTGTTGCTTGGAGCATCCTGCATGGAGGAAGTGGCCCTCGCTGTTTATCGTCAGTTGGTTATGATCTGCAACAATCGTGCCAGGTTGCTCTGGAGAAAGGCGTTGATGCTGTTAATGACATGGAAATGAAAAGCATGTTGCAAGACTTCATAAATTGCACATCTGAAGATATCTTCACATCATTGGTCAGCCAGCATGGTGACAAAATTGCAGAGCTTGGTTATTCAAAAATCTATAGTTGCAACCTGTCACATAAAAATGAAATGATTGAGTCCTTGCTGAAGCAACATTTTGTTTATGGGGTCAATGCAGAAGTATTGCAATTCTTCTATGGATTAAATTCTATTGGTCAGCTTGGTGACATGATTTTGCAAAACAGAGGGCTGTTTGATTTGATCTTGGGCAACCAACATCCGGTATTAACAAAATCAACATTCATGGCATTGTACGAGCTAAACCGTTCAGAAGAAGGTTCCAATGAGAGAAGCAAGGAAGATACTACAATCTACTGCTTCAAAGTTTTTCTGCAAGATCTCGAAGAAGGTGATGTTCACAGGATATCTTTGGAAGATCTTCTTGTATTTAACACTGGGGCCAATTGTTTCCCTCCATTAGGATTCAGTAAGAAAATTATTATTGATTTTTATAACTTTGAAGAAAACAACCGTCGTCGTCCATTTGCATCAACATGTGGACTCTATTTTTTCCTTCCAAGAGGATTTGAAGATCCTGTTGAATTCTCAGAATTCTTAAGAGAAGCACTTTTGCAGTGTCATGGATTCGGAAAGCTCTAAATGTGATATATCTCATTAGTCATAAACAACAGGCAGCCTTAATAAAATTTTATATTTTTTTAATGTTCTGTTCATTGGGAATGATGGTCTCATATTTAAAGTTGTGAAAGTTAATTGGTGTTTTGAAAAGGCCATTTTTTGTGAATAAGCATGATAGATATAATTATGAATTCTTTCTTGCTTTTAAAGATATAGAACTTTGTAAGATATCTAATTGGCACAACTAATGACATCACACTGCATAATGGAAGGTAAAATTTCAGCAAAAAATAGAACCATGGTTCAAAATTAACCATGATGTTAATTCACACATGCATGGTACTTTAATTGTTAGATATTTCAAGTTCAAAATTAAGATATTTTAACTAGCCAATTAATATTTTTCCAAAACCCAGGCAGTGTGACATCACTACATGTGTTATTTTGATATCTTGGAAAAGTTGAATATACTTGGGTTATGTTAAAGACTAAGGAAGCACTAAAGCTATCTGAGATAAGCTGATGTGAAGTTTGAAGATGCATGTCAAATCTGTGGGTTCACATTCTGTTCACATATTTAGATATTTATATATTCAAGTGCTGTTCTTGAAATTGCAACATATCTACATGTGTATAATAAAGTATTTACACTGTATTTACATTTCTACCTCTGTTACATTGCAATGTAAAGTTTTTAACAAATTGATAGCTGCGAACAGATTCATACGGGGAAGGATTACTTGGGCAATTCTGTGTAAACTCAACATTAAGTTAATCAAACTGTTGTTGAGACAAGGGACAATTGGTCTCATCGACTTCAACATCCTGTTCATAACAGGCATCCGAACTTGCTGGACCATCCCAATCTATGCCATATTCACTATCAACCATGTCTTGGGCTCTTTCTGCATTCTCAAAATTTCCCTGAACCCAGAGTTGAAGTGGGGTTTTATTTTGCTCAGAACTCAGAGGGTGTCGTATCCACGCATTAGCCCAAGATTTCAATTTTGTATTAATAACTTGGCAAAAGCAGTAGTGTAAGCACCAAAAATCTATTTCGTTTATTGGGTCAAGCAAACCAATATCTTCCATTGACATGAAAATGTCATAAAACAAATCTAAGACATCCCTGTAAACATCCCGCCATAGTCGTTCCACTCTTTGGTTATGCACACTTCTCCCGACAAGTGCAGAACCTCTATCAGTTCCCCGTTTATTAATGATGTACTCTACAACATCAACATTTTCTCCACCTTTATCGCATCGAATACAAGATGGCAATCCCCATTGTTCAACAGCACTTAAGGAACTTTGTAGCACTGTATGCGCTTGATTATTGGTATGGCAATCTAAAAACACAGGAATCCTAGTATATTCATCCACGCAACCATGCACAACGAACCGCCACCTAATAAGTTTATGGTTTCCATCTAAGTGCCACAAAGCCAATGGACGAGAGACACAGTACACCCTGCGATTAATTGAATGGCACTTTCTTGCAGCTACTCCAAGGGGGTCAACTCGGCTTAGAGAATCTCTAATACGTGCTGGTGGAACTTTAATGTTACAGGAAGCTAAATGCCCAGCAAGGTTTTTAGAGCCAGTGTTTGGGTAAAATAGCTTGATTTCACGAATTTTATTATCCAGGTCGCAATTGGAAATATCTGTAAATGATCGCGCTGACAAACCAAATTGAGAAATACGACGCTTGATTGTTCTTCTGCCAATTTGTAACATCTCCGCAATTTGTGGAACATTAAAGCCAACATCTAAAAGACCTTCAAGTTGCTCTCTGGATAGATCATAAGAAGGACGTCCGGCTTTTCCAGTATATATCTTAGGAGTTTGTGACCATGTTTTCACATTTCTTTCCAGGATTCTTTTGGCAGTCAGCAAATCACGAAAAATGTCTTTAGGCATTCTTACATTGTTATCCAAAGCATACAATGCCTCGAATATAAGGTCCACCTCTTCAAGAATTTCATTTGCTTCTAAGCTGTTATTTTGCATAGAAAAATGGATGTTTTCAAGTTTTAGAACCGTTAATCTTTTTAACTCATTTGCTGTTACAGACTCGTCAGACTCCAAATCATTGTAGTTTAGCGCCATTTTGAATTTTTCATTTGCGCGGGAAATTTTTCGTCAACATACTGTAACTGAGAAATTACCGTACAATTTGTCGCGTTCAAATTATCACACAAATTTGGCTTGCCTACAATAGCCCCCGGTTTTAAAAATTCGACCCTGCATTTTTAGAAAATTCGACCCTGCATTGTAAGAAAATTCTACCTTGCATTTTAAGAAAATTCGACCCTGCATTTTAAGAAAATTCGACCCTGCATTTTATAAATTCGACCCTGCATTTTATAAATTCGACCCTGCATTTTATAAATTCGACCCTCCATTTTATAAATTCGACCCTGCATTTTATAAATTCGACCCTCCATTTTATAAATTCGACCCTGCATTTTATAAAATAACGTGTCTGAATTTTGGCGGTAACGGCACCTCATAAGAAATGTGCGAAAATCTTCGATCGATCGAACGAAAATGAAATTTGCGAAACCCTTCAAATGAAAATGAAATCTTGAATTGTTTTGAATTCTTGATAACTTCCACATTTGGAAATTGAAAGATCTGCTTCCATGCCTTTTTTGTTTTATTAAATTTTAAGTATAGAAATTTATAAGCGACTTTTACAGATTAATTTCTCCGTCCTGCTCAAATCACAATGGTTTATGTACATGTTTTGTTTTTGGCTCATTTTTTTTAACACTTTACTTCGGGTTTGTCGGACTTATTCAGCGAACTGGATTTCTCCTCCCAGCTTGACAAATTTAACTTTTCTTGCTGCTATATTTGGGGACTGGACGGAATTATGGAAGTTAATAAATAATGCCATATTTGGAAAACCGCATGCAACAAACGTTCTTTTTGCCTCTGCTGCTGTCCTGGAAAGGTTTTAAACAGTCCGTGGAAAATACATTTTTTTTTAACAAGGGTAAGGGAAGTGAAAACGTTTTACTTTCGTATTGATGTCGTCAGGAACGCCGGAACATTGCAAAGGGAAAGAGAAGGAACGCCGGAACATTGCAAAGGGAAAGAGAGGCAGATTCCCGTAAAAGGGCACTTCTGTTTTAACGCACACTAAATAGTGCTGGCAAAACATTCGCGGGAAGTGGAACTTCGTCTCATCATGATTTATCTTTATTGCATGATTTCGGGATCTGGGAGTGTTTTGCCAGGCGAATGGACTATTTTTTACCTAATATTAAAAATTTTTTTTAGTCCTTTGACATGGCAGATGAAAGTATCACTGGTTTTGTTCAAAATGTTTCCCCTATTCAATCAGGGCCAAAGAAGAACTTCTTTGACTTTCAATTGCAGACTGAAGTTGACAAGTCAGTGAGAGCAATATGCTTTTCTCCCCCCAAACGAAAGCTGTTTGTTGAATGTGAAAATGATTCAACCCCTGTAAAAATCTGCAAGTTCAGACATGACAACAAGGAAGATTCAAGGGATATCTTGATGGGTGACCACATTGTTGTCACAAAGTTGAAGACAAAGGATGTTTCTTTTCCAAAGAAAGATTTTATTGCTGCTGACTTCAACTTATCTATGCTACAAACCATTTCTCCTCAGCAACTTGTCAGCTTGAAAGCCAAACTGTTACATCTGCAGAAGGAACAAGTTGTAAACACCCCACAAGGAGTCCTAAGAATGGCTGAAGGGTTGTTGGTGGATGTACAAGGTTCAGCTAAGATCACTTTCTGGGAAGATGACATAAAAAAGGTTGAGCCTGGCAAGACATACCAGTTTAAAAATCTTAGAGTAAAAAAAGACAAACTGGCTGGGAATCTTTATGTTAATCTTGCAAAAGGAATTGGAACTATTTTGCCCTGTGAAGCTTTTAAATGTGATCTTTTTATACCTGACTATGATCCAAGCCAACTAACAACATGTACACTCAACCAAGCTCATATTTCTGGTATTACAGAAGTCCGCCTCAATTACTGTTGCTTCAAGTGCAACAGCAATGTGGAAGAGAAGAACATCACGACATGTGAGAATACAAGATGCAAGCTCGTACAAAGGCTAGATAAGTGCAATAAAAAATGGTATGCAAAGGCACTTGTCAGTGCAGGTGATGTCCATGTTTATCTGATTTTTCGTGATCAAGTTTTGATGAGAGCATTGTCCTTGTCAGAAGCATTACCTCCCAATCTCACAAAGGAATTCATTGTCAAAAAGCTGCTGCTGCTGGAAACCATTAATATTACTTATCATGGTAAGTCAAAACTCGTTGAAAGTCTAGAGTTATGTTGGGAATAGAACTTGAATACTTTATTTGTTTTGCTAAAGTATTAACATTATATATAGAACAGTGGTTAAAATCAGGTTAAAGTTATTGTGCTTGAATTTCTTTTGTTCAAAGTTGAAATTGGTTGAAAGTCCGGATTTATTTTGGCACCATGAACTTGAATACTTCATTTCTTTTGTTGAAGTATTGACATTATAGAACAGTAAGTTAAAATCATGTTAATGTAACTTGTTTGGACTTCATTTGTTTTGTAAATATTAAAGTGAAAGTCAAGTCCTTTCTGCACATTGTTTCTGCTCATAAAAATGTGATAACTCCTGAAAGTAAAAATTGACCACATTTAATTGCATGTTTCAAAATTCTCTGGGCAAAAACTTTAGTTCATACTCATTTAGAACAATAGCAAGCCAAAATGGTACTATGTATCAGATACTGAAAAAGGTATATCATTTTTAAAAAATACAACAGTTCAAAATGTTAAAGGGGAACTCCACTCCCAAAACAAGTTTGGTTTATCTGAAAGATAATACCTTGAACAGATTGTTCCTGAAGTATTTCGGTCTAATTCTTTATAGTAAAGCAGAAATCGCTCGTCAAAGTTCGCGATTTTTGCATATTTCAACGCCATTTTGTTATTTCCAGTGCAGACGCGAATTCGGTCAGCGCCCTCATTTTTGATGTCATTGCGTGCTTCGACGCATTCGTTTCTCCGCGGGAATTTAAAAACATACTACGCGCTGAATCTCCTCCGCAGAGCCCGCTAAAACAGTCTTACCGTCTTACATCCTAAAACCGTAAAACCGTCTTACATAAAGTTTGCTGGGGAAGCGTGAGCGCGCATTGCATGAAGGGAGGACGAAAATTGAAGGGGAGCGGGCTCTGCCAACAAATGTCAAAAACTATGGTCAATTGACCAAACTTCGACTCCAACGTAAGATATGAATAAAATCTCAAAATGTCAATGCATATGAGTGATTCTTTGGAGGAAATTCAGGAGAACTTTCAAGATCTTAGTATCGAAGGTCAGTAAAGTCATTTAAATATAAGATTTTGCACGCGAATGAGTGGTATCAGATTGTTTACCTTTAGCAATTATTTTATTATTTTTATATAAATGCACAGGAGGATTGGGAAAGGTAGCTTTATTGGATTTGAGATCGCTTGACGTCCATGATTTAAGCGAGTCTTACTGTATTGTTTTTGACATATACATGAAGTTGTAGATGATCCTAGGCGGAACTGATTCTTGGATATTATATAGCCATTATAGGTTCATAATACCTTAGTTTTTGTAATAATTTATTACTAATGAATAGACATATAAAAATCGTATTATGTGATGGTTTAGACCCTGATGAAAGACGGGGGATTCAGGCGTTCCTTACTAAATTTATATTATTACTATTTTCATGAATAGAAGAAGACTCTGGCTTTTTTCCCGCTAATGCTAGTACTCCAGAAAGGTTGGAAGTTAAAAAGGTGCACCATTTGACTCCTAAGTTGGATAATGAACCATCAACAAAGAGATTGCACACAAGTGAAAGCCCTACAAATGCGGCCAGTAAGTTTGTTTTTTTAATATGTATTAAACGTGAGAGTTTTTATAACCATTTTATGATAATTATGAAATGTTATGTAATTATCAGACATGTAGAATGGCATCATATATGATTGGGGATGGGGATATCCAAAATTAAAAAATATATTGTGAAATTTAAGGCTTTTAACTTGCACACCCACTTTTTTCCCACTTACAGTATTCATCTATACAATAAGCAGGGGCTCTTAAATCCCCCCTACTTGGCTATGTGCCAGATACTTATGCTAATTGTCAATTGGTTGATCATATAAAAAGGTTGATTTATTTCAATGGGTTGTAAATTTATTATTGAGAGTCTTACTTTTTACAAGTACTTAATAAGTATTTTTTACAGGTTTGCAGCAAATGTTATTCTCATTTGTGAATCACACACAGTAGTACATGCTTACTTATTTTACTCCTGAATAATATCATCTCTAGACAGTTTTTATGCTAGGCAACTATTTTCTTGTAATGGATAACAATTTCCACTTATAGATATATATGTCTGAGGGCATGCTTTCTGAGAAGAACTTGATTTTAGGCAACATTCTTTGCATTTTTGTGACACTTTTTTTCTAAATGTATTGTTATTCAGGGCAAAGTTTTCTTTGACAAAAGAAAAATGTTTCTGAATGAGGCCTTGCCCATTTGCCATTTCTGCACTCATCCCTGATTTACATACTGTTTGCTGTGCAAGTGGCAGTGTTTAATCAGACTTCAAATATGCTGTGCACACAAGCATTTTGCTCTTGGTTTCTGGTACTCAGGATGGCATTTTGCTGTAGACACATTAAATAATGTCACAACATGAGAGGGCCTGTATGAAGAATACTATAATTAGGATGAACTTAAATTAAAAATTCAATAATGATAAGTTTTATCAGGTATAAGGGCAATTCATGTGACCTATTATCATTTATATGGTAATTTTCCAAAATGCTTATGAGATATCAAGGAGATTATTTTGAACTGTATAAATATTGCACCAAAATATTAAAGCAGAGTGCATTGCAGTCCCATAATGCAAGTCTTACTAACCAAGCTGATTGAGATTCAATCCTCAAAAATTCCTCCCCTAACTTTAGCAAAAATTGTTTTAACATAAATTTAACATCAAAGGTACTGTAGATTCTATAGAGTAAATAATCTGGTAATGAGTTATTAACCAGGGACCCTGTTCCTTGAGAACTGAGTTTCCCCAATGATAGTAAATTTCTAATATGTACTTTGGGTAAGGTTTGACAATAATTATTGACTAACTAATTTTTTTATGGCTATATGTTTGTATAGGAAATGAACATGCTGAGCATATGGATTCAAAAGATCAAAGAAAAAATATCACTAGCAACATTTTACCAAAGGATGTATTGGTTGGTATACTGAAGGAGAATTTTGTCGAACTGAGTGGAGCTGCAATAAACCAAACTGAAGTGTTTGATATTTTACATTTGGACAAATCTAAAAAGATATTGGCAACAAATGCCATGAAAGAAGCGTTTTCTGGTGTCTTAGTTTCACGTAAAAGAAAAGACAATATCACACTTTACAAGAATGTTGCACGAAAAAGCTCATTCAATTTTAATCCACCATCATTATCCTTGCAAGAATCGTCTGAGATAAAAAATATCAAGGAAGTCATTGCAAGTGTTTGCTGAGTTGGAATTAGTAAATCAGCATTTAGAAAAAGAGCTGTCTGATGATAACATCAACAGAGATGCTGTCCGTACATTGGTTGATATGCAAAAGAAGCTGTTTGTAAGAATTCAGGAACTTTCAAATATCCGAGAAAATGTGTATGAGAAGGAAATCCAGCAATTACTTCAACATCAAAAGGAATGTGAAAGACTTTGTGCAAATGACAAGAAGAAACTTAATGAGGAAATGCAAACATTCATTGGTTTCTTAAATATTGGACTTGAAACCAGTTTAGATCAGATTAATTTTGATTCTATTTTTAACGATCTGCCATCAAATGTAAGAGAAAGATGCTCGATTCTTTATGATGTGTTGGATACATTGTTTTTGAACAAAAGTAGTGCAAGAAATGTTTCAGAAATGCGGGTGAAAGGTTCTGTTCACTCACTTGCAATCCTGGTGAGTTTGAAAAGCCAGAAAATTCAGAACGATTTTAAAACTATGTTGACATGCCTATTTATATCATTTGGAGCTGGTATGCGATTTATTAATGTACTCAATCACTTGGGTTTGACAGTCAGTTGGGCCACAATTATGAGGTTCTTTGACAAGCGTGCTGACAAGAATCGTGAAGATATTGCAAAACATTCTCCAATAGAAAGGCCTATCTTCCTAATGTTTGACAACATAAATATGTATCGCGGAAAGCATAAGCACTTGCGGCTTTTCAAATATATAGGACCTATGATGTGGAACTTCACTGGACAGGCATTGTTGGTTCCCATAATGGAAGGATTGGATGAAATTATCACGTCCGAAAGTACATGTGTTCATCCTCTGTTTAAAAAAGAAGTCTGTTTTGGATATGAATGCAGAAGAATTGTTTATCGAAAGTGATGATGAAAAAGCTGGTGCTTTTGAAAAAAGTGTTGATGCATATTTGATGAAAATTTTAAATAACGCTCTAAACAGATTACCAGCGAGCGAAAAAAAACCTGAAAGATATGACAGAATTGGAACTGAAGCCCTTAATTCTTAACTCCGTTAAATCATCATTTACATCAAAGTACAACATTACAGTTCCTAATGACCGTGATCTTATGAAGACTACAAATTCTTCGAAAAGCAATGTACACATTCTTCCCCTGTCACTGGAAGACAATAGTACAATTGCTGGGACAATGGGAATTTTAGATAAACTTGCAGAAGACTTCTTTTTACCGAAGAGTAATAATGATCCAGAATACTTGCCATTTGATAACGTGTCTAATACGTTTGATGTTAAAACTGCGAGATCACACTACGAATTACTGATCAGCAAAAGAAACCACCTTGGTCAAATGGAAAAGGCGGAAAAACTTTTGCATTCAAAAGAAAAAGAGATAGAAACTAGTACAGAAGAGGATCGACTCAGGTGATGATGATGATGTGAATTCAGATGATTCAGAATTAAGTTCTGTATCGGCAATCACATTAGAAAACGAACGCAGGCGATTTGAAAATATGGACAGGCCCTTTTGGGATGCTATTAATTCGTTGTCTTACAGTTATCTGACATAAATGGAATGAACAGTGAAGAACGTTACTTGGAATTTGTAAATAGTTCTGCTAACAAGAAATCTGCCACTGTTTGCGACCACTTTGGACGGTCTTTTCTTCATGTTGCTGTTAAAGGGAAATGAACGCCTCAGTAGATGTTTAATTGACATGGGTCTTGATGTCAACGGAAGAGAAGGCTGTGGAATTACCCCTCTTAGTATAGCTGTGCTATGTAAGAACACATCACTGTGGAAAATTCTCATTGAATCTGGCGCTAGATGTAATGGTCCGTTATTTACAAGCGTCCCTTCACCCATTTCCATGGCTGAAAGACTAGATCTATCAGAGATATCAAATTGTTTAAATTAGACGAAGATTTATCGGAAGAGGAAAATGAACTCATCGGTAAAATTGACAAAACCTGCGGAGGAAGTCAAAATAGTTTGAAAAAAAAAGAATTTTCAAAGACAGCAAATGTTCAAACCAACCTTCTTTTCCCGGTTTTGTCACACCAGTTATCGGAGACGTGGGAACATGCAAGACGAACAGTGCAGTAATGACACAATCAGCTTCTTATGGTTGGGTCGGTATATGTCCAGGGGACCTTCATAACAAAGGTTACTTTTGTGAAGCTGTGTACAAGGTGCACGGTTCATCTGGTTTACACTACATTATAACAGAAGTTATGAAAAGAAAGAAACTAACAAAAGAAACATTTAAAAAGAAGAAGTTTCAAGATAATAACCTTGCTCAAATACGTGAAGCAATTAGAGATGTTTGTATGGCGTATGGTATGGCTGCCGCTATCGAGTTTTCTGAAAGCCCTCTGTTTCCCTCTGAAAATGAGTTACAATATTGTGCTCATGACCAAGGGCGTGCTTCTCGATAAATTTAAGGAGTGGATATCTACATTGTCTGCAAGCGATGTTGCTTTCCGACACAGATCTACCGCGTTCCTAGTATATGGCCCAGTGCTTAAGCTGTACGATGCTTCTACTTGTTATGGTGATGGTTATATACGTGAAATAATTTATCAGGTTCAGCTACCTATTTATGCTCAACTTGCCTTTAAGAACTATTCTATTGAAGTGTTTCGTCACGTCGAATTCGTTGCCAAATGGCCATTACTAACCAGAAAACTGTTGCAGATGAATAGCTCAGTTAATCTCAGTGGGAAAGAAGGAAAAGGCATAGAGCTCGATGCTTTTGTAGAAGCTGAAGTAGTTCAACCATTGAAGAAATACGTGAGCGGACACACCACTGTCACAATGTGTAAGCGACTAATGGCCACATCGATATGTTTAAGCTAATTAGAGCGGCATATATGGGAAAAAGAAGGATTTAATGTTTACAATACATCACGACACTCAGAACAATCATCATATCCTGATCAGGTGAAAGGACATGGTTTTGCCTTAGAAATAAATTCTTTTCAAACGCCAAACGTCAGGAAGTTGAGTGTTATCCGGTAGATAAGAAAGGTGTTGCAGAAGGTAAGCTTCCCAATCATTTGATAGATGTTATTGGCAAAGGCAAGATAAAAGTCAAAGGAACATTTAAAGAAAAATTGTATGAATGTTTCCCGGACTTAAGATATGACATGTTGTCGTGAGTTTATTATGAATAATTGTACATTATGAATATACATTATGAAGAAAATTTACAGTAATATTTTTACTATTGCCTTAGGGTATTATAAAACACAAAACTATTGATACTCCGTAAATTATTAATATTTTTATTATGTCAGATCCAACTAATCTGAAATGATGACGTCATAACGTTAATGAATTATCTTGTGCCAAGAGGCAATTGTAAGCTCTCTTGCTCCTAAAAGTTTACGCTTAAATTATTCAAAAGCTTCATTCAAATACATAAGTTATAAGAAATATAGAAAATGATAACTCATTTTTGTCAAGGTTATGGCATCTGGTTAGCTAACTGTTATTTCAACAGTTATTTTACTGAAGATGACATATGATACTTGTAATACGTATACAAGAAAAATGTTTTCGATTTACGTGATACCAATAGCTTTGTGTTTATAACACTAAAAGATGTAAAGTACTTGACATTTGTCGTGTAACAAGTCGTCAACGTTGCCACAAGTTAGATACGTAACAGTGCTTCTATCTTCTAAACAGTTAATATTCTCGTTAATGAAACCCTGGGAGACAAGATAATAGATGAATTGGGTAACTACAGCAGTGCTTGGAAACGCAGCCTTTCCTTTTCCGTGTTGTGCAACAGTATGAAAGTTCTTCTCTAGAATAACTTTTGCTTTTGATCCCATAAATGTCATTGCTAGTTCTGATAATTTTATTTGAGATTTGAGTCTGATAATAGCTATTAAGCATTGGATAATGGCCTTTGCATGGTCTGTCATGTCTTGCTCTTGAAGAGTGATGTCTTTCTGGCATATGTCACAAGATTTACACAATTCACCAATATCATCTTCAAAATATTTGCAGATAAACTGTTGTCTACACATGGATTGCTGAATGCAAAAATTAGTTATCTTATTCAAAAGAAACAATTCATGTCCATCAGATTTGGGAAGTGCTGCAATGTTGCGAATATGAAAGAACCGGTCCGCAAAGCGGAAAAACATGATACATGAACAACTATCGCCGTCGCGTCCTCCTCTCCCTGACTCTTGAATGTAATCTTCAATAGAAGACGGTAATGTAAGGTGTATGACAAATCTCACACATTTCTTATCAACACCCATCCCAAAGGCGTTTGTGCAGCAGATAACATTAACTTTTCCTTCCATCCATAAATTCACATTTCTGATTCTTTCTCCTCCATCCATACCTGCATGGTAAAACGTGGATGAAATCTCTTTTTCCTTTAATTGGAATGCCATCTCCACCGTGTCTGCTTGCCTTGCACAATAAACTATGCCACACTGACCACCAAAGTCGCTTCTAATAATTTCTGCAATTCGTTCCTTGGCTTTGGTTTCTTTCTTAGTAAGAACCGAAAAGCACAGGTTATTTCTTCTGCATGGCAATCTCAAAACAACTTCGTTTTGCATCTGCAGTGATGAAGTAATTGTACTTAATGTCCTGTTAGTCGCAGTACCTGTTAGTGCAACAAACTGTACGTTGTACTTTCGCAGCACTCCTAGTTCTTGATAAGAAGGTCTGAAGTGCTTCCCCCAGTTTTCCACACAGTGTGCTTCGTCGATTATGAACATATTAAGTCTTTTCTTTTGCGCTAAAGTGTCAAGGCACTTCTGAAAACATTCTGATATCACGGATTCCGGACTGACAAAAACAAATTGATATTGACAGTCTGGCTGCTGAATGTTGTGTAGTATGTTACGTCTTTGTTCTTCCGTCAGCAAAGTATTGTAATAACATGTGTTTATTCCCACACTGCGAAGTCTGGCTACTTGGTCGCACATGAGCATCATTAATGGCGAAACAACTACAGCTATTCCTGGCTTCAATATGCAGGGTATAGCATAAATTATTGTCTTTCCGCCGCCAGTTGGAACGACAGCTATGACATCTTTTCCGGACATTATTTCATTAATGGATTCCAGTTGTCCTGGTTTGAAAGTGTCATGCCCGAAGACCTTCTTCAACACCTTCAGTGAAGCGTTGTCGTCAGCGGAATCTATATCCAAAGGCAAAGCGTTTCCAGTGGTATTGCATAAGGACGTGTCATGTTCATTACCAATGGAAAACTGGTTTTCTTCACTTGAATGCATCAGCAACTACAAAGAGTGCAAGAAAGAAAAGGTTCATTTCAAAAAGAATGCATGAAAATAAAATTCAATGTACAATTGGATTCGTTTTTTATAGTAATGACCATATCTGCTCCACATAGCTTATAAAAACCCTTTGCAATGACCTATGAGTATAAGTGAAATAAATTTAATAATTTGTAAAATTTCAACAACTTACGTCTCTTTTTGAAATGAAACATTGAGCATAAATCCTATTCCCCGCATCCCATACTTTAAAACCTTTCTCATTTTTAGAGTAGAAAGTGTCGCCATTGTTTGTTTCTTTCACGTGTATCGTACATGGTCGACTCCCTAAAGGTTTCAAAACCCCACCATGTTTCAAAATTAAACCGTATAATTTAGCAGCTTCTTTCAAACTTGTCGCTACGATATTCATCTCCCTAAATTCACAACCATGGGCGTTTACACAGTAGGATGAATATTTTCCCTCGATTGCATCATTTTTCGTCTAAACACAAGTAATGATAAAACAAGAGGTTGACAAATTATGAATTATTTGTGTTTCAAATAATCATAAACTTACCGTTTGAACTCGTAGCCGTAGGCTACCTAACTGCTGGATTACATTAGCAGTTTCTTCACAATGGGCATGCTGGAAAAGACTTTTACATTCGGCCAAAATTAAATTGTTTAAATCCTTGGAACTATGCATTATTCGAAAGTGTTGTTTCAAACCAGAGTCTTCGTTGAAAAAATTATGCAGCCCGTCATTTTTTAAACACTCGCAACAAAGAATTTTCCCACTTTCTTTAGCATGTTGAAACGGTCGATTTGAGAGGGAGAATATTTCCGTCTCTTTATACTCTGTATGTAAGTTTAAATCGTTCATATTTGTTTTGACTATTTATATCTTGTTGCAATTACTAATTATGGATTTTAATTAAATTTATTATTTAACTTATTAAAGACTGTCAAATATTATTCCCAATGTAATCCAATAAATATTTTACATAAATTAAATGTAGATGGTGGTTGATGAACGGAGGTCCAATACGTTTATATAAATATTTGTGTTATATATAGAACTAACGTATTTCTGATAGTCAAATACAGTCTACAATAACAGGTTCTGTGACCACCTCTACGTGTTTCTTTGAATTTAAAATCACAACAGAATCAGTTTAAGACCATTGCATGCTGTCACTGTGTTGTATATACTACAGAATTACTGAATACCACAGTTAGCTCATGATTGCAAATGTTCTCCCTGATGGGTAAAAATGTCTGGCATTAAACAGTATAGGATACATTGTGCATCACCTGTTAATGGTTAACAAGAGAAGTAGGCATGTCCTTTAATTAACCCATTTACTGGTGACAACATTTTCATCAGTAGTAAAATCAACTGGCATTAGAATAGGACAGAATAAAATATATAATACAAATGTGACACACTGCCACTCAAAGGTTTTACATTAAGAATGGCAGCCAATTGAGTTGCAAAATTAATCAGGAGTTCACTCCTTTCTCTTGATGGTTTGGGGTTATAATAGGACTGGGTAGATGCAGGTATCAGAGTGAGCAGCCAAATAAGACAAAAGAAAGAATAAATGGTTAAGTTTGAAAATTATTAAATCAAATATCAAAACAGAAAAGGGGGCACCAAATGTGATGGGCAACTAAGGTAATCAATGCAGAGTTTATTGTTGTAAAGATAACACTTCAGGCCTTTAGTGTCCAGAAAAGATCTAAACTCCCAATGTGCAGGAATTGAACCTGTGTCTTCTGATTGCCAGTTCGGTTGTTATACGACTAGACTATAGGGTTCAGATGGTTAAGCGGTGTTCACTAGAGACCAGCCTCCGACCATAGATATGTGTCCTTTAAGCAAAGGTTCATACTATTATATAATGAGATGTGACTCAATATATAATAGTATAATGAACCTCTGCTTAAAAGGACACATATCTATGGTCAGAGCATGGTCTCTAGTTAGGATTGCTGTCTGAACACAGGTTCAATTCCTGTTGGGAGTTGAAGATCTTTTCTGGACGATAAAGACTTGAAGAACAATCTTTACAACATATATCTAAGTTTGCAACATGTACATACTACATCAACATATTTATAATACATAGTATACATAACATATCCAATGAAAAAATTCCTACATAATTATGATCAGGTATATTTATTATTGTTAAGAATACTATACATTGATAAATATATAGTACTGTACTGTATGTCACAAAATGTTCAATATGGTAACTTCAGTTGATAAGGTATCTCCATCCAAACATTTCAAGGTAGTTCACAAGCAGTTCAGAATAAGCAAATGCGAGTTATCCTGGCGACACTTTATGTTGATGTGTTACATACTTTGTCCACTGTTTTTGCTGGCGTTTTTAATGTTTTTGCGTCTAGCTGTCCGTGCATAAAATGTCCATTTTATATAAACCATACATTAAAGCGAACGCCGGTATACAATGAGTAAACATTCGCATTTCCAGAAATACGCAATACATGTCTTCCTTTCCCGTCTTTTATCCATCTTTTACAGATACAATGGACTGTATACGCTCAAGTTGTCACCCACAAATTTAAATAGTCGCACTCACTTGTCCAAGTTATAGGAAGTTACATGTGCGATAGACACTCATACAACCTTTTTTGTAGGAAGGTTGAGAAAATATTAACAGCAAGTTGTTTAAGAAGCAATATTTAACAGAAATCTATTCGAAAATACAATAATGAATAAGTATTTTCACATTTTATTAACATTTATTATATTCTACGCAAAATCATCCACCATGTTGTTTGCGTTAGTTGGCAGAGGCTTGGGAAATTTCCCTCCTCCCATCATACCCCGCGCGCTAAAAATTGTTGAGATACTTCATGTAATAGTAAACCTTTCATGTAATAGTAAACCTAAGCCTCTGCGGAGGAGAGAGGCGCTGAATGCAAATTTACTGACATACACATATAACAGGTTAACGATGCCGCATTGCACCGTACCGTTGTGTACTAATGGAAGTCGAAAAACCAAGGGAACGGATATTAGTTATCATAGATTGCCAAATGGGCCTCTCAAAAGCGTTTGGCTGCGGAATTTACGTCGCAATAACCCTCGTGAGCGTGCGAATACGTACGTCTGCAGCGCACATTTTACTCCAGATTGTTTTGAACCTGCTACCGAAGTGATTCCAGGTTTCAAGAAACGTAAAATGTTAAAGCCATCAGCAGTACCTACAATATTTGCTTTCCCAAAGAAGCACCACGAAACCAAAACAAGAGCATCAAGTCTTAGACAAATACAAAATCGATCAAGAAAGGTTTGGTGATTACATAGCTTTTGTATACTGATAGTCCAATATGCTTGCATAGAATGTGTTTGGCTGTATCATATATTTGATGATATAAATGTAATACAAAAATGTACAGTATATTTCTAATCAGTATTCATTCAATAGCTTTATTTCTGAACTTGGTTAAAATCTAGCAGAGCAAATTAATAGGGTAAATATTTGTTTACAATATTCTGCTATATTATAGCCAGGGAATTATTCATTTTTGGTTAACATTATCAAGGTTGCAACAACACTGGAACAAGATAACTTTGTACTGGATGATCCTTGTGCAAATATCGATATAGACACTTCAAGTGATAATGTTGTTAACGTTAATAAAATTACATCAGATAAGGAGGTTCAGACATGCAATGAACATATTTACCATGTTAAGGACTATTGGAACCCAAACTGAAAATGTCCATGCAAGAGGAACTACAACAACACACCCTGATGATATAAATAAATTAACTCATCTGGAAGATCACAGTTATTCCTTAGGCCCAAATAATAATCATTCAACAGATAAGAGTAGGCAAATTGTGGAATTTTGCCCAACATTATACACTGCTGTCTCTAATCAACAATTGCTTGGTCCTGGTGTTGTAGAAAATGAGGTAGCTGTTGAATCAAAAAACCAAGCAGATAATGATAGTTGTCTGAGTGATAGCAGTTCTTTATATTGTCCTTCAGCTTCTGATAATGAGTTTGAAACAGATGATGAATGTTCCAGTGATACTGCACATTACCTAGAAAAAAAATTTATAGTGTTTGAAAGTCAGCTATATAAACTATTTAAAACTTGTCAACATTGTGGTGGCCCAATTGACACAACAACCAAAAAAGATCATGGAAGTATGGTCACAATTACAGCAAACTGCATTGATGGACACACTGTTTCCTGGAAATCGCAACCTGAAATTAACGGCACTGCAGCAGGAAACCTTTTGATTCCAGCAGCTATCCTATTTAGTGGCAACACATACAAACACACTTCAGACTTTGCTCAACACCTCAACCTTCAATTTATTAGTTCCTCTCATTACTATAATGTACAGAAAGCCATATTATTCCCAGTTGTGGACCACACATGGAAAACAACCCGAACAGCCATAGTGAAGCAATTAAAGAAAACCCGCAGTATAGATGTATGTGGTGATGGGCGGTGCGATAGTCCTGGGCATTCAGCTAAATACGGCACTTATACCCTCATGGATGAGAACACAAACTTGATAATTGAATTCAGCATTGTGCAAGTAACAGAGGTTACTTCATCTAATGCAATGGAATATGAAGGTTGTAGAAGAACGCTGAATTCAATTATCAAGAAGAAAATCCCAATCCGGTGCCTTACAACAGATCGCCATACAACAATAACAGCAAAAATGCGAACAAACTATTCAAAAAT